>NC_079517.1:9884889-10235513 GCF_000801105.2 Raphanus sativus
ACAATACCGAAACCACCTTGTCCAAGCATGTTAGCGACAGAAAATCGGTTTGTCGCCATGGCAAGAGATTCAAACTCCATCAATGGAAGCTCTAGATCCTCTGTTTTGCTTTCTTCGGATATGTAACTATAGCTTGTTAATATCACTTCGTTTATTAGCAAATCTTGGCTTCGCACTTGATCAACTGTTTCATTCAGAAACAAAAACTTTTGAACTTTCAGAATTTACAGACAAAATAAAGAAAATGAGTCATTGATTTACCATTAGGTGTTTGAATTGTTATAGATCTCTTCTGTTTTCTTTTCCAAAAGCCGAAGGTGATGATACTAATTATTAGAAGAAAAATGGCCACTCCAATACTCGAACCTAAGATTCTTCCATGGCTTGTTATCTTGACATCTGCAATATAAACGAGGCACATAGTACGTACTTGTCAAAAAAAAAGGTCACTCCCTTGTACTTATGATAAAAACATTATACTAGACCTAAATATAAATATTTTTGGTGTTGAATCTAAGCTTAAACCATACTTAATATTGAGATATACTGTTTGTGCCTAATATAGTAATCATCAGTAGCTTCGCTTAGTAATGCAATTAAAAAATATTAGATAGATCTTTAGTTTTAACATTGATTTTTTGAAGCAAAAAAATTATGGATTTATAGTGATCTAAACATCAACTTATATCTTAATATTTGAATGGATATTTAACCACATATCTTATATTCTGAAATTTCCTAGTATCACACCCCTACAATTAGGTGATCTTAGCTGAAACTCTTGAGATCAATAGCAAAAAATATTAAATGCTATTACATCAACTTAGTAGAAAGCAATCCAATCACATGGTTTGATCTTATTTCTTGGACAACAGACAATTATATTAGTCTAAAGACCCAAAAGAAATTAATCTGTTACAACCGGAAGTAAATGTTAAAGGGGTGAAGACATCCACAGAAATGCTTCACTTTAGATAGAAGTGTTAAAAGGGGTGATCACATGCTTTGATCCTTAACTAAGGTAGCCTCAACTAAAACAAAACCCTTAAAAAGGCATGGGAGAAAGAACTAACCGAGATCAGCAGCCGCTAGTTTAACGTAGAGATCCTGACCACCATTTGCATAACTCCTGATATCCAAAAGCCCTCCCTTCCAAATCACACAACCCGACCCGCCGTCACGAATATCCGTGTTAGCATACGCCGTACAGTTACAATCTTGTAGGCACTTGGCTTCACACTCCTTCAACCCAATTCCTCTGTCCAAAACCGTAGCCGTAGTATCCGGCAGTTTCATCTTCTTCAGAACCACAAACCCGTCTCTACCATCACAACTCAACCTCGTCTTCCTCACGCAACCAGCTGAATCATCTCTCAAAGCCCACTCTTGCTCGTTTCGTCGCTCAAACCCTTTGATGCAGTTACAGTTCGGTATGGTGTTGGAATCGCCATAACCGTAACTCCCACACTGTTTGTACTTGTCGCATATGTCCTTTGGTTGGTACCACAATGGTTTCCAAGTCTGCGCTGTCTCGATCCAGTTCCGTCGTTGTATGTTTCCCGTCGAGGTTACGCTTAGTATGGAGTATACGTCGGGTTTGGTCATTTGGTATGAGTAAGTCACTTCTTCGTTACTCGCTACGAAAATGTAAACCATGTAATCAATTGGTTTCATCTCCGGTACGCAGCTAAACCGGTTTCCGATCCATGGACCGCTCCGGTAGATAATTGACTCTTTGTTGAATACGTAATACTCAGGGAACCCTCTGGTTTCGAGTTTAACCGAGAAATCGCCGCTCGATGGATCCTCCGGATTTCTCCAGGATCTCAAGACTCGGTCTAAACCGGTTTTTTTATCCCAGCCCAGTTTCATATCCGGAAGCAAAGTATCTGTTGGAAAATCGAAACTCTGCCACAAGTACTCGTTGTTATTGTTGTTGGAGTCTCTGAGCACGAAGTTACCGTTATCGAGAAGCTCTGCCACCAGTGGAGATCTCATAGTGCCAACGGTTAGATTCGTTGACCAAACAGGTGTGTCGGAGGAGTGATCGAAAATGACGAGGTTGTTGTCTGATGATATTTTGAGAGATCCGTTGGGATGAGACAGTGGGTTGTCTCTGTTGGCAACCCATACGTAGGTCCTGGTAGGGATTTTGCTGTACCATATCCCGAGATACCAACGTGAACTTGTTCCGGGAGTGAAGAAACCGAGCTCGAAGGTTTCGTTACGAGATACAATGGTTTTGTTGTTTGAGATTGTGAGAGACTCTGTAGCAGATAGTGTTTTGGCATAGACACCGAAAGATGGAAAGAAAATGAAGACGAAGATGAAGATGATGTAAGGATGGAGGTAGTTTGGTACATTTCTCATCTTTTTTCTCTCTGTTACCCTCTACGCCGTTGTCTTGAGTTATGAGGAAATTAAATTTATACACACACACACATAGATGTAACACATGTTGTGGGTTCAATGTGTGAAGGATACTTCCACGACTTTTCTCTACAGCATGTTTCTTGGTCTTCTTGTTTGTATTCGAAATATCAAAGATCTGTTGAATATAGAGTTGACCCGTCGAATTTTAATGTTCTTCCCTAGTTTTCCATTTTTTCCCAATAAATGTCTACCAGCCAAGCATATCCAACTTCAATTTCTATCACTATTGCTATCATTGACCACAAATCCAGACACATACTTAAATTCTATCACTGTTGCTGTACAAAGTTTCTAGGAACATGGCTAAAAGAAAAGTTTTTAAGCTTAGATAAATTAAGGATGTATATATTGGACCATTATTATTGTCTCATTGATGGTAGAGTCTTTCGGTCCTCCTCCTGATGTTGATTGCAAGCTCTAGAATAGTCTTCACAATCACCTAGAAACTGAACGTTCTTGTATGATAGCCAGTTTAACAGTTGAACACTTAAATTGCCTTTTTTAGTTCCTTAATTAAAATACAAACATGTAAAAAGGCTTAAATTGGAAAAAGTAAACAGTTTAACATATTGATCAGCTAGCACATAGAGCATGGTTAACTAATCAAAAATATGTAATAATTTGGTTCAACTAATTAATACTAAGAATACAAAAAAAAATAGTTTTAAATATTGATCAGCTAGTAAAGTAAAGAGAGCCAGGTTAACCAATCAAAAATGTGCAGACCCAAACAAAAAACCTCAGCTGAAAATGGATGTTCAAAAGAAAAGAAGGAAGTAAATAGTTTTACAAACTAGACCCTCAATAAAACAAAAACTTCAAGAAAGCCCCAATAAGTTCAGTACATTGGGAGGAAGCAATAGTAAATTACTTCTTAGGCTTTCCCTCCAATTCCCATCTCCTTCCTCGCTATCAAACGCAGACCCAAACAAAAAACCTCAGCTTTGATGCCTCAGAAAAGCAAACCTTTCTCTTTGCAGTCATCAACCTCACAGCCGTAAAAAAAAAAAATCAAAGTAAGCTTTAGGGTTTGATGGTTTCTAGTCAACTTAGAGTTTAGGGTTTCAAATCGCAAAAAGCTATAGACTTTGTTTAACCAGACGAATAAAAAACTTGCGGTGATTGATGGGTCTCGTTAGAGTCCTAAAGTTTGAGCCTTTTGAGGGTTAAGTGATTAGGGTTTTAAAAAAAAAAATCGATTCTTTATTTCCTTTTAATTTTCTTCAGAGTAATGCGTATTGAAGGAAGAGATTTGATCGATCTCGTGCTATCTTGGTCTCTTGAAGAAGTACTCGACGTAGATCTTTATAAAGGACAGGTTCTGTTTTGTTCCCTTTAGTTCTCTTGTCCATTTAAGACAAAACATAATCTGATTTGCTTTTTTTCAACAGGTGGGAACGATTCCTACTGAGTTCGACTCAACCGTAGACTACTTCAAGTCCTTTGTTCCTTCACTCATAGAAGAAACACATGCTGCTTTGTTGAAGAGCATAAAGACACTGCAGCGGTCCCGTGTGGTCGAAATAAACTACATTTACCCAACCCCTGAATTCGAGCTTCCTAATAACTTGTTCTATAAAGTGCATTTGAGTCCCGATGAGTCATCATCACTGATACCAAAAGATCTCATCGCGCTTACAGATAAAAGGCCTAACCGTCTTGACGGCTTCAACATCACCAACGAACCTTATGTAGTTGCTATAGTCTGTAAAGCTGATCCAGACAGGCCTAATGTTCTCACTATCTTAGCTTCAAAACCGCTTCTGCTTGAGAATAGTGTTCGTCAAATGAAAAAGAAAGAGAGCCTTTTTGGTGTTTATATGACTAATATAACCACTAACGTTCGTATCTGGAACTCGCTGCATCTTGGTTTACAAGGTGGGAACTTGAATCTTCTCTCAACAGTCCTTAAGAGAAACACTGATGATGATGATGGTGGAGTTTGCATTCCCTGTAGGCTTGAAGGGAGCGACGGTCTTGTCCCTAGTCGTTTCTTGAATCTGAATCCTTCACAGGAAGATGCGATACTGAGCTGTCTGGACGTTAGAAGATGCCACCATGCGAACACCATCAAACTGATTTGGGGTCCACCAGGGACAGGGAAGACCAAAACAACGAGTATACTCTTGTTCACGCTTCTGAATGCTAAATGCAGAACCTTGACTTGTACTCCGACTAACGTTTCTGTCATCGAAGTGGCGTCGAGAGTTGTGAAACTAGTCTCTAAGTCATTAAAGATCGGTAACTACGGTCTTGGAGATGTGGTTTTGTTTGGGAATGGGGAGAGGATGAAGATCAAAGAGAGGAAAGATCTCGTTGGCTTCTTCATCGACGAGCGCGTTGATAAGCTTTACCCATGTTTCATGCCGTTTTACGGATGGAGAGCTTCTATCAACTCCATGATATGTTTACTCGAGGATCCACAAGGACAGTATTATCAATACTTGGAGAAAAGCAAAGACGCTGTCTCTAAATCGTTTCAGGAGTATCTAACAGAGAGGTTCGGTGAGCTTAGGAACGACCTGGAGCTTGCTTTCTCAAGCTTATGCACGCATTTGCCTACTGCTTTGCTCTCAACACAAGCTGCAACACGTATGTACGAATCTATAGACCTTGTCAAAGACGCTAGAGTTTCATCTGCACCAGAGGAAGGTGTGAGTGGTGGAGGACTAAAACCAATCCTCTTTGTTAACGGTGGCAGATTCATCAGAGAACAACAACAGGTGAAGGTGGAAGATTATTATCTAAAGCTGTTGAGATTGATCCCTGAAATTTTCACACTTCCAGGTGTTGGTGATAAGCATCTTATCAAAGAGCTTTGCTTGGGCCACGCTTGCCTGCTTTTCTCTACAGCGTCATGCTCTGCAAGGCTATACACTGGACGACCAATACACCTTGTTGTGATCGACGAAGCTGCTCAGCTAAAGGAATGTGAAACAGCCATTCCTCTGCTGCTTCCAGGAATCAAGCATTCGATTTTGATTGGAGATGAGAAACAGCTTCCAGCAATGGTCGAAAGCCAGATTGCTTTGGAGGCAGGGTTTGGGAGAAGTCTGTTCGAAAGATTGGCGATTCTTAAACACAAGAAGTACTTGCTAAACATCCAATACAGGATGCATCGGTCGATAAGTATCTTCCCGAACAGAGAGTTCTACGGAATGCAGATTCAAGACGCTCCAACGGTTAAGCAAAGAAACTACACAAAGCAATATCTTCCTGGGAAAATGTATGGTCCCTACTCGTTCATCAACATAGCACATGGTGAAGAACAATATGGAGAAGGACGTAGTCTGATAAACAACGTTGAGGTTGCTGTTGTCTCGGATATAATAGCTAACCTTCTCCAAGGTGAACTCTCTTTTTTTTTGCTTTTTAAGTCTATGAAAGTTTTTGCTTTCCCAAATGAAGCTTAGCTTTTAATGTTTAAATGCAGTTTCAAAGAGAACAAAGACACGCATAAGCGTTGGTGTGATTTCACCTTATAAGTCTCAAGTAATGGCGATCCAAGAAAAGATTCAGGAGACATGTAGTGGAGGTGATGCGGGAGGACTGTTTACGCTGAAGATTCGGTCAGTGGATGGGTTTCAAGGTGGTGAAGAGGATATAATCATAGTTTCAACTGTTAGGTCCAACGGTATTGGAAGAGTTGGGTTTCTTACATACAGACAAAGAACAAACGTGTTGCTCACTAGAGCAAGGCATTGTTTATGGATACTTGGAAACGAGGCGACTATGATGAATAGCAAGTCCGTGTGGAGGTATCTGATACAAGACGCGAGGAAGCGAGACTGTTTCCATAATGCTGAAGAAGATGAGTCACTAGCTCGTGCTATTATTGATACTGCGAAAATCGAGCTTGATACACCACTGAACAGATCAAGATGGAAGGTGTGATGCTTTGTGTTCTTTTTTAGCTTTTGGTTCTTTGAGACTGACTCTGTTTTTGCATGTTTCAACAGGTTTGCTTCAGCGACGAGTTCAAGAAATCTGTGGGAGAGATTAAGAACCCGGAGATGTACAGGAAGATCAAGAGTTTCTTGGAAAGGATATCACAGGGTTGGCTTCATGAAGAAGAGGAGTCAGAGAGAGATGGTTTGATAAAACAAAGCAAGATCGATGATGTTCTAAGGCTCATTTGGGCTGTGGAAATTATGAAGGAAGAGTTTCAATGTATCCAAGTTGTGAAGATATGGGATGTTGTGCCATCATCTGATGCTCCTGAAGCTGTAAAAAGTCTGAACTTACAACACCATATGGAATATACGGAAGACGAGGTAGAAAAGTGCAGAGCCAGATGTATCAGTGGGTGAGTGATAGTTATCTCAAATAACGTAGTAACAAGTCAAACACTGATTCTTTGAACATTAATACAGGGACATAGTTGTACCCTTCAGATGGTCTTTAGAGTCTACAAATGGAAATGTAAATAGCGACGTTATGGATGAGACATTTGGACCACTCAACCTTGCGGGAGAAATGATGACTCCTGAACAACCCAAGTAAGTCATGTTCATAGTTATTTTAAGATACTTAAAGTACATTTGAGCAAAGTCTCACTGGTTCTTTTGTGGCGTGTAGTGACTCTCTGGAAGATGAAAAAGAAGAAGAGGATATCGAAATAGACCGGTTAAGCCATCTTCTTTCCTCCATTACTCTGTGACATGGTTTCCTCGTATGAGGACCGTATCTGCTTTTAGTGTTTTTTTTTGTCTGAAAACGTTTCAGAAGAACTCATCTGTACAAATCCTTTTTGGTGGCATATAGAATGCAACTTCTGTAATCAGTTTTTGACTCGAAGAACAACGTTTTAATACGATTACATTATGTTATTCAAGTTTATGTGTATCAGTATCAAGAGAACGAGAAGAAAATAGTAACTAGAAAACCAATAATTCAATCATCTTTTTATACATAATTGAGTAGAACTGAAGTTGAAACTAAGAGAGATAGACAAAGAAACATAGAAAACCGTAACACTAGAAATAACAAATGAAAAGAAAAACCAAAACACAGTTAAGAAGGGTTTAAGAAAGAATCAACCTTGACATTGGTAGCGGCAGACAAGAACTTCATGCAGATAGGAGGCTTAACACCAGCTAAAGCAAGTACAGAGCTTGGTAACGTCCATATCCCTTCACCACATATCAAACCAGAAGCAACAGCTGAAGAGTACGCATCTGCTTTTGGTCTATTCAGCTTCCTCCATAAGAACAGAATCAGACTTCCCACGCACATATCGATCGTGAAGTAACCTCCGATGTAAAACGGTATTGCCATAGCCATCGGGAGAGGGATGAACCGAGACCAGTTAGGCCCCACGGCGTCTCTTACACCGTTCACAAACACTGCTGCCGCGAAGAATATGTAACAGAGCATGAGGCAATTGTGGGGCAGAGCAGAGAATCCTTCTACTCCGAGTATCGACATGTTTCTGTAGACTAAGGCGTAAGGTGCGGGATACGCGGTTCCGGTTTGACCGAAGTCGGGAAAGGCCTTGTAGAATAGCCAGAAGACGCAAGGAGAGATGACGCAGCCCATCGCTGTTCCAATCGCTTGGCTCAAGAACATTGATCTCGGCGAAGCTAATGTCATGTAACCGGTTTTGAAATCTTGCATGAGATCAGAAGCGGTGGAGACAATGTTCATCATGACACCACAAGCCGCGAGTCCTGCCAAGACACCTCCGTTGGCTGCACCAGCCCAAGCTCCGATGGTGAAAATGGCGAGTTTTCCGTAGGTAGAAGCTAGGGACCAGTCGGTGAGCCCGCAGCCGTAGGCGTTACAAAAGGCTAGGACAGGAGCGATTATGTACATGGTCAAGATGTGGTACCATCTGAGCTGAGGGAAGATGTGTGGAACTGTGATGATTGACACTATGGCCATGACTACGTAGCCGGTTACAGCAATCCATGATGGGATTCTGTCTTTGAGGAAAAGCTCTGTTCTTCGTTTGTCGTCGTAGGAAATGGTTACTGTGTTTGATGGTGACCGGTCGTTTACGGGAAGAGCATCTCTGTTCTTGAATTGCTTGTATAGACCGACGATAGTGCGGCCTAGGACTTTGATGAAGTTGTAGAGACCATCACCGAGGATCATAGCAATGGCTATAAACACCTGTCGCATTGATTAATATTTAGTAAATATATCAAGGAACTTGTGAGAGAAAAGAGAGAGAGAGAGAGAGTGATACCTTGTAGCCTTGAAGGCCGTGGAGACTAGTTGAACTAAGATCAGCAGAGTACCATTTGCCTTTTTGGGCACCTATGAGAGGCCACATAACACCCCATGATAGTATTGATCCAACGAGAAGCGACACATTGATTAGATATGGACATATCATTCCAACACCAACATATGTAGCCGAGAAATCAAAGTAGAACCTGTTTTGATGATATTCACAGACAAGAAGAATTAAGATGATGTCCTAACTGAGTAGACAATATGTGGACTGTGAAAATATAAAGTACTTGTTTTCGTAGGCTTCGAGACCAAACGTAGGGAAGTTAGCAAATCCACAGCCGTCACCAGAAGTGAAGAACCATTGAAAGAAACCCCACAAGAAACTGAATGAGAAGAACTTTCCTAATGCTCTCACTTGCTTCCTGTGTTATTCGACAAAAAAAAAAGTGATCAATATTCAGACAAGAGAAACCTCGTAGTAACATTGAGGAGCCATGGAAAGACTCTTACTTTGCGAGCTTGGCACCCTGGGGTGTGTGGAAGCTGTTGATGAGATGAGCAGTTGCAGTACCACTAGGATATGTCAATTTGAAGTCCACTATCATGATCTAAAAAAACATGAGTTTTAGTAGATAATAAAGACTTATTGTTACAAAATGTGACCGGAGAATGTATAATGAAGGACGTACCTTTCGAAGGGGAACAACAGAGAAGAGACCGAGAAAGCTAACGATAAAGAGAAATCCAATCATCCAACCCAAATGAGGATTCTTTATGTTGAGAGGAGTATTAGCTTCGGCTGATTGTTTAGCAACAACATCACTCATCCCAAAGAGATAACTACCAAACCCTCCTGTTCACAAATATCAAGTCAAACCGAACAAGCAGCGTTGAGTTGATGATCTTCACATACAGATTATGATAACAATTACACACAGCAGAGGATCCAAATATCTCACATCATGACAGAACTAAATCTTTCAACTATTGAGCATTATGAGTATACTTGAGATTTCATAAAAAACCCTTTAAACAAAATTTTATTCATATGACAAGACGTTGTAGCCCAATGGTTAGGACGGGTCCCCGCCTGCACCCAGGTAGGGGGTTCGATCCACGCCGGAGGGAACTACCTTGCAACGTTCTTGTCACCCACACGGATATGGGCCATGCTTTCGGCCCATTTGAAAAACTGGGAGGGGCGTCTATCCGTGGGCATTCCTTCCTCTTGGGGATTAGTCTGGGCCTTCTGGGCCTGGGATACCCCCAGGTTAAACAAAAAAAAAAAAATTTTATTCATATACGAAAGACTAGTTTTTCTCCCGTCTACATTCCCAATCGACAAGACCAGCTGCTTCTCTTATTCAGAAGGTTTAGGGCATCCTGCGAGCCAAGATGGACATTCTGACCCGAGAGCAACGGAACCTTGAGTCGACGGTTACGTTTTTGTCTTCCTGGCGTCGTCACTTTGACAGGTAGTCCGGTTTCTTCTTAGTTTTTAGTTTGGTATCCTTGTAGTTCTTTTCTTTTTTTGTAGTTGTAATAAGATTTTGAATAAATGGAAATTTAAAGTTAAAAAAAAAAAAAGAAAGACTAGTTTTTTTATTTAGCATTGTCTGGTGAACCTATTATTGAAAAATTAACGTCGTTCATGTGAACATGTTAACATGTAAATCAATTCCTTTCATTAAAAACCAAAGCAAAATCTAATCATAACTCAAATCCCCTCTACTTAATTAATGATCTTATCCTTTTGATTAGTTAAAGAAAAAGAGGATCATGTGTGTACATCTAGCCAGCTCTACGTTACTCCATGTTCCCATTTGACACACATGGTGGACAGTGGGCCACACACAAAACAAACATTGACTCAAAACAGGAAACAAACGTTGACTTGATATCCTATATATATATGGGTCATAAATTTATAATCACAGTTAAAACAATTTCGGATCTAAAAATCTCTCACTGAAAGCACATTTACTAAAAATATGAGATCCTCCTGTATTCATCATTCACAACTTTTCATCAAGTAAAAAAACTTTTACTATCCAACATGAATGCACATATAAATGTATAATTAAACTCTTTTAAAAAATTGTATGATAAAATTTATTAAGATTCAGTGTTGAATAATTAATGTTTGAGATGTGGATTAGTTACTTTAGTTAGAAATCAAATTGACATCTAATAAATAATCATAACTTAAATCCCATCTACTAATTAGTGGTCTAATCCTTCTGAAAGGTGGTCTAATCACGTGTGTACATCCTAGCACACTCTACGTAACTACGTTACTCCATGTTCCCATTTGCCTCACATGGTTTGCTATGCATACCAAGTCAACTCCTATTAAATCATTTGACGTCAAGATCTCTAAGAGAACGAATCACGTGAGACACACAAAAAAATTTACCTGGAAATTTATTTTGATGTAGTGCTACTCATAATAAAAAAAAAATCTACGAAACACTACAAATTACACTATTTGGTAATTAAATCACACTATCATATTATTATTATTTTTGATAATCCAAAATCATATTAAATTTAATGTGCTATTCTAAACAACCTTAGATAATTTTCAATTATTAAATAATAAATATTAAATTAAACACATATATAACTATAATATATAATATAAGTATATTTCAATATTTTTTATAATTATTTAATATTTATTTTTACTAAAATTAATTAAAATCGACTCCGAAGAAAATTTTCAACAAATAAAATATAAAAAAGCTAATAGTTGTGCACACTGATATTTGATGTCACAATTTTATTTCTAAAATAAATGAAATGCAAATCGAACTTCCTTATAAAGCGCCGAAATCATATGCAAACAAAAGATTTACTTGACCTAATATTTTTTCCGTGTAGATATCTTTTTTGTTTTTATCACAAAGTCATTTAACACTGCTCTCCGATAATGTAAAATCACTTGCATTAAAACTGCCTTTACAACACATTTAGTAAAATACTAGCAGAAAATACGCCTATACATAAATATTTATTACTCTTTATGTTTTAAATTAATAAATTTGATTACTTTTTACACATATTATGAAAATAAACTAAAATCTAGTTGTAACTATATAAACTTTTAATCTGGATAATTATGTTAACTATATGAATATATTAGTCTAATCATAGCAGCAACGGACCTACCTAACTAGTGTCAATAATTTGTATGTTTAAAATCATTAAATGTTTAAAATAGATATGTTGAAGAGAAAATTATATAATTATAATAAATTTCGTTTAGTATAAAATATTCTTTAAATTGAAAATTTTAAAAGTCAAAATTAGGATCTACTAAATTTAAAACTTCCAAAGAATAATAAAATTTCGTAATATATTTTACGAGATAACTTTATATTTTGACGACAGAAATGAAAAAAATAATAATATTTTTAACAACTAACTCTACCAGATGATCATAAACACGTGACTTAATAATCAAACTTAAGAATAAATAAATAACTCAACGAAGGATATAATCTGTCTTTTTCACAGAGCCGCAAAAGGTAAAAAAACTACAGACTGTGACAGGAGCGAGTTAGAATCTGTTACGATTCAGCTGACGCGTCCACGTCACAATATTTGAACAAAAATCATTTCCAACTTTATCTACTCACTTAGAAATTATCAATTTCAATTTTTCTTTCTAAAAATAAAAAAATAGAGTTTGATCGGAGAAGAACGTTACCGCTAAAGGCGATCCCGGAGGAAGCGACGACGCACGTCTGAATAACGGTGTTCTCCTGCCTCGTGAACGGCTGTTTCAGGATCCCAGCCTTGTTGAGTATCTTCGTCCACGTCTTCACGAAGAAGAAGCTCAGCAGCCCCGCGGAGATGTTGAGCGACGGGATGATCCCCGTCGTGAGGTTCAGCTTCATCACCACGAAGGTGAAGAGGATCGAGAGGATGAAGCTCACTACCATCGCTCTGAACGTGATCTGGTTCTGCCACGGGGGAGGAGGATCGGCGCTCTCCTCGAAGATTCTCTCCACGGAGACTTCTTCGGCGGCGGATCCTCCTCCTCCATCTGCTGCGGAATTGCGATCGTCGTCGTCTTTCTTGGCTCGCTCTACCTCCATGTTAATAACTCGGATCTGGTGATGACCTAGAGAGGGAGAAGGGAGGGTGTGGTTTATTTAATAGGAGAATCTGAGGAGGGAAACGCGGCTATTAAGAAGGAAATCGAAAACTGATTCTTCTCTTCTATTTCTATTACATGTGTGAGTGAGAGAGAGACGTGAGAGCGAATCAGTTTCACATTCTATATTTATAGTCAATACTCGTTTTTCTCTCACACACGGATTCTGTACCGACGTATATGCTCCGGTTTTAACATTTTCGCTATTTCGTCCGGTTTACATTTTCGCTATTTAGTCCGGTTTTACATTTTCGCTTATTTTTATGTAGTAGTAGGCGACTTAAATTTTTAAATCTCGATTGTGAGTTCTCATAATAAATAACTCTCTTTAATATTGTTTTGAAAAGTCAGATGTGTACAAGAAATAAAAATTTCATGCGTTACATTAATACATTGTCCTTAACAACTACTCATTTTCATAATAAATGTCATTATGACTTTTTTTCCTTGTAAATAAAAAATCTTATTTTATAATTCTAATACAAATTATATTAATATTAGCTACAAATTAACTACAAATTGCATTAATTTTGTAAATAATTTTATTTATTTTCAATACTATTGGTCATATATGTGTAATTAATAACAATTTACATATATTTTCGTTATTTTCTTTATTTGTGTGTGAAAAATGTCAAACCGACATTTATTTAAAAACAAAGAAAATACTTAAATATATATAGTGAACTTAATTATTATAAATCATTATCATTATTACTATATTTAGTTTCTTATTAATTAATAATTTGTTTATTTTCCTTATAAATAACTTTAAAAAAATTCTATAGATTTAAGTATATGTTAAAATTTACATCACTATTCGCTAAGTAAACATTTATATTTTACTTGTTATTGACCCAACTGTATCAATAATTGTTATAGTTTTTTAGCTCATCAATTATTCATTTGGAAATTTCTTCTCTTTTGGGGGTGGGGGGTCCAAAAGGAGTTTTCCTTTTAAGACAAAAGAAAAAAGGAGAAAAAACCAAATCCGACGTTCCCATTTGGATTCTCCCGATGTAATTTAGACGGCGTAATGCTCCGAAGACTTAACGGAAAATTTGTCCACCGTTAAGTGACCATTAAGGTTAAAACACAATAATAGAGGGGCTTTTTAATAAATATCTTCACCGAATCTTCTGCTATATCCTCTTTTATTCCAAAGCAGGAAGAAGAAGTCAAAGACAACAATGGCGTCGTCCTCCGCTCACCTCCTCCTCCTCCTCATCGTCGCGATCACCGTCTCCTCCCTCTCAATCTCCACCACCTCCGCACGTCCCTGCAAAACCTTCCTCATCTCCTCATACTCCCTCTCAATAACCCCAGAAAACCCCACCCTCCTCGATCCCCAATCCGATCTCTCCTCCACCCGATTCGTCACCGTCTTCACGATCCGCCGCCTCAACCCCAACCCGATCGTCCCTTTCTTCGTCAACCGCCACGGATTCGAGAAGCAGCCTCATCATCAGATCCACCACGAGGAGGAGAATCGTCCTTCTCATCAGCTGTCTTTCCCTTTCGTCTCGGAGAACGTCAAGGATCGCACCAGAGACATCCTCAGCGTCGTGATGGCTCTCTTGTTCGGAGTCGGGTGCGGCGCCTTGACCGCCGCGACCATGTACCTCGTGTGGGCTCTGGTTGTGAATCGCCGCGGGTACAGTTTCGAGGAAGAGGAAGATGATTACGAGAACGAGGAGTCGGATGCAGCGAGCTTGAAGAAGCTGGGATACGTCAAGATCCCTGAACCTGTCAAGGAAGCTGCTTAAATTGGAGTTATCCTATTTACCCAACCAAACAGACACTTCTGCATATTATTTACGTTATTGTCTATCTATCTATGTTGCGTTGCTTATCAGTCATTCGAATGTTTGTATGGATTTATCTATAGCTTAATATATAATAATGATGAGATATTATCAGTGCTTTACAATTTGTGTTGTGGATGTAATGTTTATAATGTAAAGTGTGATTATGATGTTAGTCTTGTCTTTACAATTTGTGTTATGGATGTAATGTTTATAATTTGGAGCGGTACTCTCCATTTCTTGTTGTCTTGCTGACTAGATAAGTAGGTCGCAAGACAGGTATGTGTATTGCCTTAGGACAGTTAAGTTATCTTTTATGTATGAAAGAGATGAAACAATTATGCAGTCTCTAGTTAGGTCTCTTGTCTTTCAACATTCTTCTGAACTTTGGTTCTAGGATATGTATGTATGGTTCTTACTGATTATTTGTTATTGCTTATGACAGTTTAGTGATCTTTTTGATGTCTGGAGCTTTAAAGCGTTTTTCGATTGACTGTGGAGAAACAGTTAGGTTTTCTTTTCTTGATCTGTTCTCTCAACCTTTTGCTTCTTGGTTTAGCTCTAGTCTATCAGTGATCTGCCTGATAACGACTATCAGATATGTTGTGTCGGATTCTTTTTGCCCCTTTCTGTATATTAGTTTGATTGTAGCCTTTTATACCTGAATTATCTCCAAAAACAGCAGTTCCTTCATAGTTTCCTAACGCTTTCAAATCACATAATTTCATTCCCGCTATTGACATAATTTGATTATGTGAACAAAAAAAGTTGCATTGATCTTGGAGACCTCTTTAATATTTTCATATGAGGCCGAATATGCTGTAGAGCAGTAGCCTGATGATTAATAAACCATGATAAAGACTAACACGGGGACATTACGATAACAGAAGAAGAGTCTAATTGTTACAGCAAGACGAGTTAACGCTGCTACCAGAGAAACATATGTTTTATGACAGTCCCAGACAAGTGTCTTATAAGTTTCTAAGACTCAACTTGCGAAATGATACGTTCATACAGATATTCAAACAGATAAACAAGGGAAACAGGTGATGATGCCCCCAAATGAGACGAGATCAATCAGAAATGGGTCAGGTTCTGTGGGAAGGAGGATCCTTCCCCATGTTCACCACCCATTTTGTGCACATCATCCGGCGACAGTATCTTTATGTACCAAACGCTGTTCACAAATGACCTGCATAATAATTTCACCCCATTTTCAATCAAACTTTACAACATATGAAGGGAAGGGAAGGGAAGGAAAGGAAGAGAAAGAATAGTAACTCCCAAGGATCATCGCCGAGAAGAAGAATATCATCCTCCTTGTCCACGAATACAAGCTGCCAGCCTGATCTAAAGGCGTCTTCCAACAACCCTTTGATGTCAAACATTTTACCCAACTCTTCTATCAGCTCTTGATAGCTGCTGAACCTTGATATGTCCAGTGATCTCCCCACCGATCCAGATTTATAAACCTGAACACCATACCACCATCAACCATCACTATATCAATGTTACATTAAAACAAAACTATTAATGGATGGAAAAGTCAGACAAAAAAAAAAAACACAGCACCTTAACAAAGTTCTCTTTGTGTTCAACAACCCCATGTGCTGCTAACTCGGTAGTTCCTTGCAAAGCAGTGTTCTGAAATCCAGAATCTGTCAGTGGCATTGAGGAGGTATCAGCAGTAGCATCTGCTGAAAAATTACCAAAACGAGGAACCGTGGTTGGGAGGAAAAGTCCAGAGTCCGAATCACCACCAAAAAGAGTGAGGTTTTGGGTACTTGGAGGAGGTTCCAGAGATGGACTTGCTCTACCGTAGGCTTGTCCAAGCGACAATGGCTCAGAAAAGTAGTTGGTTTCAGGATGATGAGTGTGTTTTAGAGACCAATCCTGTGTCGGTGGTAATTGCTCAGACTGACCAGTTATAGAGAAATTCAACAGGTTGCCACTACTATCTCCAGAGCCTTGGAGGCTCAAGTTTTGTTGCTGTACTGGATTAGCTGCTGATGCGAATTTGCTGTTGGTGAAATCTGAAGGTGAAATCAAATCAGAATGCTGCCACACACGGTCCGGTTGCTGTGCCTGCACAGCTACTTGGTTACTAACTTCTCGTCGCATATTCTGCTGAGGAAGATTCTCGGTCAGAATCTGCGTCTGAGCCTGCAGAAGATGACGTGGGATTTGCTGTTGGTGATGTTGCTGCAAGTCGGAATTGTGGATGGCAGCTGATTGTTGTTGAAGATATTGGTGGTTTGGCTCTTGGAGATGGACAAACTGCTGTCTCAGAGGATCACCACCACCACCTCCGAAGTTTTGCAAATCGGCTGCCAACATTGCTTGGTACTGCTGATTCTGATCAGTTGCTAGTAGGCTGATATCGAGTCTCTGTTGCATCCAGGGGAATACATTAGGAGACGGGTAGTTTAAGGGAAGCAATCCATTCTCTCCAGCTCCACCACCCCTAAGCCATGTTAGGTCACCTCTGCTATCTGTAACAGTACATGAGTTGTGTAAATTACCTGTATTTATGAGCTAAAATCCAAGGCTCTCTTAAAGCTAATTTGACAAAGAATCTAGAATCCTAGCATACTCACAACTACATTATCACACCTGCATTAGTATTTGCATGTAACACTTCCATATGTAGAAAGATAGGCTTACCATCTACACCTTTGCTCATAAGACATTAAATGAGTAGTTTCCTTTTAAGTTTCAACTAATATCAGATCGAGTAGTTTAGTCGAAGCATGATTGTCTAATATCCTGTATGTTTTGAGTAAAAAGAGACACAGATCTCACAGCCAATGGTGGATACCTTGATATGACGTGGCACCCGGATGCCAAGGACGCTTTAGCCTGAGAGGAAAGAGTGATGGATACATGGGAAAAGTGGTGAGAGGTTCAATCTCCCATAAAGACGCTCTTGCTTGTCTTTCTCCTGCGGTCGACTCATCCCAACCAACCTACATCAATATAATATTTACATCTTTGGAATTTTAAGAAAGAGCTCTCAGTCTCAGCTTAAAGGCAAATACATTTCACATTTATTAGGCCTTCTCAGAACATGTATCGAAAACAAAGATGGGCTACATCTCAGATTATTGCAAAAAAATGTTTTCTTGTTATAAACTAAAGTGTGTACCTTTACAGAGCGCCAATGAGAGTTCGGCCAGAGTACAGAATCCAAATCACCTATGCCAGTTATAGTACCCATGTACCTGAAAAATTACCACCTCATTGTCAGAATATGTAAGCAGAAAAAAATAGTTAAAAACTGCATTTTCAAAGTGACTTTACCTTCGAACACTTGACTCTTCTGTCTCAAAGAGCATACGAAAGCGCATGCCGACTGAAACACGCGTGTGGAAAACAGCTTTGATGTACTTGGGAAGTGGTAGCACAAACTCAGATGAGGTAGACCTGATGAGCATAAAGAGAGAGAACGTTTGTCAGTGTAGTCATTTTTAAGATACCGAGAAGCTGTTGTTCTACAACCTTGGATGATAAAACACTGTGAAACAGCTGTTAGTAGCAGCCGCATGAGCAGCTGCAGCGAGGAGTCCAATATGCATGCTATCACTAGATAACATAGAAGATGGTACAATAGTCTGTGGACGGGTGGCATGACGAATTCCCAAAAGGAGTTGATTCCTTTCATTCCTGATGAATATGACAGAGTCTCCCGTTACGAGCCTCTTGGCACTGACAAAGACACTCCATCCAGTAGTAAGCAGATGCCGTTTGGGCTGTCCTGCAAACCACAATATGAAGAATGTGTTTTTCTAAGATCTTAACTTTAATAGCCAAAAATGACAAGACAACTATAAGTAGTTAAAAGGTGGAACCTACCGCGAAAGATATGCCTAAACTTCCATTCATTGTCATGGAGATCCTTTGCAATCAACTCTTGTGCTGGTGGCTGCTGTGTGTAATCCTGCAGCATTGCAAAGAGAGACATCTCAGAACATATCTCTCACAGTATTTACTATTAGTAAAAAGTAGTACTCACCAATGTAGGAAAGACTTTCTCAGCAGCGCGTCTAGGAACAGAGAACCCTCCGTGCGTACTAGTATCACTAGCTGTCAGCGTCTTGCAGAAGTAATTGCTAGGTTGCTTGCTCGGGGTTCCCAACTCAATCGGTACAAACGTATCCTTCTGCTCCTCCTATGACAGCTCAAACAAAACCCATTTTGCATTTTTTACCAAAACCGATTCTAGTACTAGTAGTAACAAATACTGAATAACATTTTTTTTTTGTATGTTACCTGTGTCAATGGTTGAAGTACCATTTGAGCATACACCTCATCCGTCTCTAAGTCTGCCTAAAAAAAGTATAAACAAAATAAAAAAGACCCATACACAACATCCCAAAGAATAAAAAAGAAAACAACTGAGAGAAAAAGACAGGGAACTAACAAAACTACGCACATGCATAGTAACATTATGGAGCTGGCATATTAGTTGTGGTGGTAGAGTTGGATAATTGGGTATGTGACCTTCAACTTCCTTATTAGTCGTAGCAGCAACCTATATATAGAATAAAGGCTTCCTTAGCTTCTGACTTGTTTGCAAAGTTCCATTTCATTAAATGCAACCAATCTCATAGAGGAAAAACACAAAAACAAAAATCCAAATAATTAAAAGATTAGATTGGAGAGAACCTGTTCACTGTGACCTTGAGGAAAATAGACAACACGGCTTCCAGATGAGGGGAGAGAGACCAATGGTCCAGCACAAGCATGCCATAGCTCAGAGTTCAAACACTTCTTCTCTCCTGAAACACAAGAAAAAAAAAATGACTTTTGAAAAAACGCCAAGTGGTAAGCAAAGCAAAAAAGAGACAACTCTTTTAACTTTACCTTCATGACTCTGATGACCAAACCCAGATGATGATAGATTCATCTTTACAGACCCAAAACAAAAACTGTTTCCTTCAGACAGCAAAACTAAACTAAACTGAAATTAGCAAATAGCCCTAATTTTTCCGTACAAATTTCTTCACTTCCAGCTACTACACCAACTATAAATCTTCAGCTTTAGCAAGACAAACTCTTCTTTCTCCATCTCCTTTCTTCTCCTTACTCCCCCTTCAAAGAAAAAACTCAAACTTTCTGCTCTCACCGTCGATTCAGAGCAAGCCCATTTTGTGAGAACTCGAAACTCAGTCTAATAATACACCATTAGGAGCTACAGGTACGCATTGGAAAACTCAAACTGCAGAGAGACAAGAAAAAAGAACAAAACTTGCGGTCAAAATATTTGTGGAGAGAGAGGAAGAAGAGAAGAGGAAGGAGATAAGGAAAAGATCTGTCTCACATCGCTTTCAGTGGAATTAAAAAATCGCTACGAAGCAGTTTCAGTCGCTGTCTAAAGGGCCTTGGAACTGTAGTGTAGGGAGAGAGAAAGAAAGAGATAGGTGAGAGAGAGAGAGAGAGAGAGAGAGAGAGAGAGAGACGTTTTCACATTATATTGGTTGTCTATTATCTTGATGGGAAATAGCGGATAAGCGGTCGAAAACGAGTCACGAGTCATTTGGTATTTTTATAAACTTACTATTCAATGTATTTCTTACCAAAAAAAAAAGAGATAAAAAATTTTGGTAACAAGACAGTAAATAAAACTTCGTTACTAAAATTATGTGTTAGCGTGTTCTTTCTGTTTATAAATTTAGACAAAATTTATAACAAAGATACATTTTATAATAAAAAATATCACACGGAAGTAATCTAGTGGTATGTAGATTTCATGGAAATTCGGATTTGAAGGAATTCCACCATATTTCATATGGATATAAAATTATACTTTGGAATTCATTTAAAATTCGTAGAAAGAATTTATCTATAAAACGTATCTCTCTTATGGGTTTATGCATGAACTTAAAATACTCAGAAATTTAAATGAAGTTTTGATCGGTTATGTTGAGTGATTTACCTATTAAAAAGAGAAATGCATTTTAAATTTAATTTTATTATCATGTGAGATATTATATAATGTATGTCAATGTTTTTAAACTAAAACATAAATCTTTATTAATGGCATTTTTATAGTTTGACATCCTTTAAAAATTACACACATTTCATCCACCTATTATAATTTATATACATTCACGACACGGATGGGGAATTTGATGGGGTCAAAAAACATTAAGATATATTTGTCACCGTTTTATTCGAAAGTGAAGTTTTGGTATGTTCTATAGAATGTATGAGAAATTTACATTAATTTCAGATCATATTTGCAACAGATTATACATTTTTATTTGGTAAGATAGTTTTATAATCAGCAGAATGATCAATTTATATAAATGCAGTGTAATCGTTCGTCGTTCATATGGATACAAAATTACTAGTTTAATTTGTAGATCTACTGATAGTGATGATGACAAAAGGATTATAATTTATATAGTCTAAATTGTAATAATCAACACTAACCAACTAGATCAGTCTACACGTTTAACATTTTGTCAAAATATCCCATCCTGTACAAATTTAAGAAAAGGTGCTTCCATTATGTATAATATAAATATACAACCATGTTAAATATTTTAAATATTAAAGTTAACTTTTTCCCACGTATATAATATCTACACAAATATATTTTAAATATAAAAATACAAAAATCTTTAAGTTAATATTTTTTCATAAAACTGTGAGACATATTTATTTGCATAAATATAAATTAATTTTTTATAAGAAAATATTTGGTTTCAGTGAAATAGATATATTAGTATATATATACTAATTGGTTAAATTAACATATACAAAATACAGTATATATATAATTTATAAGTCGATATATCGAATAAGAAATTACTTATTTACCATATAAATTTACTTTATTTATCAAGATACAATACAATATGAAAAATGTCACATATATAAAATTATTAAAAACCTTTAAAACTATAAATATTTGACATTATAAACTAAAAAGATATACACAATTATTTTAAAATAATATCTACACAGATGTACAGATCAAAGTTTTATATTGAACGGTTCGTTAATTCAAACAAATTTGTGTAACCACTATTATCTTGAAACTTAAAATAATTTTAAAATGTATTTTAAAAGTTATTTAAATGAATAGTTTTCTAAATTTAAAAATATTAGAGTCTTTATCTTAATAATTTATATATGATTTTTTATTTTACTTAATGTTTTTAAGTGCATTCAGACACAAAATTGAATTATTTTTTTGATGGTTTTACTTTTTGGATCATTGGATAATTGGATTATGACTAAACCAAGAATAAAAAGTTAATAACTATTAATATATAATTTTTATTAGTAAAGGATTTCTGACCAATGAAAGCTTAAGTGATATAAAAATGCATGTTTTATCCTCTTTTAAATTGCAGATTTTTAATTAAATTGTATTTTATATGGACCACTTCGAAGGCCGGTTTTTTTTATCGCTGATTTATTATGATATTACAATTATAATTATTAGGAACATTACATAGACGATTCGACAACCGACAATACTACCTGTCTTATGAAGATCTACGCCTAACTGCATCATCTGAGCCGTCCTATGAAGATCCACGCCTGATCAGATTTACTTGCACCATGTTGAAGATCTCTTGTAATCCTTTCTTCCATAATCGCATAGTTGCATGTAATCCTTCCTTCCATAATCTGCATAGTTGCCTAATAAATCGCGCTCTCTCCGGGACTTGAAACCTGGATTTGAGAAAATCTGTAATAAATTGTATAGTCTGGAAATCGAATCCTAGAGCTGGGTGTAGAAGCCTTTAGACTTTAACCATTAGGCTAAGGTGTTTCGAAGGCCGGTTTAATCTAAGAAAACACAAACCCGAGTTGTCTGGAAAAAGGGACGAAAGGGGTTTTAAATTTTAATTAGGGCTTTAACATTGAGAAAGCGAAAAGGGTTTAGATCCAGAAGCAGCAGCAGCAGCGAAGGTAGAATCTTCTCCCTCTCTCGTTTTCCTGAATATATTTGAACCCTCCGATTTAATTTTATTCCTCCAGGAGAGCTATTTACATTCCTTTTCCTGTTGATTCCTTGCCCCTTTACTCGTAATTCTGGCTTCTTATTCGGATTCTGTCGATTTATCCGTAATGCCCACCAAGTGTTCGATGAAATAACTATCTTTTTGTAACCTTTCAGGTCTTTCAACTAACTGTAGCATGGCGACAACTACTGGACTTGAGTCTCTTGTCGATCGTAAGTTGTCTGTGACATTTTTTGAGCTTTATGTCGCATCAATTTGTCTGAAAAGTCTTATCTTTTTGTGCTGCAGAGATCATTTCGGTAATCACCAATGATGGACGCAACATTGTGGTATGCTCTCTTCTTTTTTTTTGTTATATTGATTTTAAAAGAAAGTAACTTGTTAAATAGAACAATTGGTTGTTTGTTTTCTTTTAGGGACTTCTCAAAGGTTTTGACCAGGCTACTAATATAATCCTGGATGAATCTCATGAACGCGTCTTCTCCACCAAGGTAAAGGCTTCTGTTTTCTGTTTTGAATATTTCATTTTTAACTTTACAATTTTACCAAATTGAATGGATATGAGAAATGGACATTTCATGACCTGTGTAACTTTGTTCACTCCATTTTATAATGTCTAGTGAATTGTCGGATGTTGTGATTAAATGAGAAAAAGTACGAGTTCATTCGCTAGAACCTTAAGCTTGGTCTAGCCTTCTAGGTGAGTCTAATCTTCATTGTGGGTGTGTAGTTAATACATGACCACCAACCACCTTTTGTTTTCGCAAAGAGGTTGTAAGGTTTGATTCCTCTATGTTTTCTTGTTGCACTAAGAGTGTGTGTGAGGCCATGTTTATACTGCACTAGACCAATGGTATTGGCAGGGATTAGTATTCTGTAATGGCTTAAACTTTTAGTTTTTGAATTGGAAATAGAGATGTTTTTGTTAAAATAATGAATACATGTAGATTAGTCTTTCATTTTACATGTTATTTCTGTCTAAACGGAGAAAAGGCATGTGATCTCAAATGAGTTGTGTCTTTGGTTTCTTGTAAACATAAACAATTTCAATTAATGAGCACTAAGACCTCTTTCTTATGTTTCACGTGTCTTGATATCTCAGGAAGGAGTACAACAACATGTGTTGGGTTTGTACATTATCAGAGGCGACAACATGTAAAAAGACTCATCCTCACATTATCATCTTGATGGATGATTTTTTTTTTTCTAATAAAAAGTTTTGTGTTATATGTTGATCAGAGGTGTTATTGGGGAGCTGGACGAGGAGCTTGATGCTAGTCTGGATTTTTCCAAACTGAGGGCTCATCCTTTGAAACCCGTCGTGCATTGATTGAAAAAGATAGTTATGTTGAGTACTAAACAAAGAGAAAGATTGCAAACAGTTTGGATTAGTTTGTCTTGGAGTTGTGTGCTTTGTCTATCCTAAGGTTCT
This sequence comes from Raphanus sativus, assembly GCF_000801105.2. Taxonomy (NCBI): domain Eukaryota; kingdom Viridiplantae; phylum Streptophyta; class Magnoliopsida; order Brassicales; family Brassicaceae; genus Raphanus; species Raphanus sativus. Next base: position 9,908,884 of record NC_079517.1, read on the forward strand.
TTCTATGTCAAACGCTTTTGCCCTTGAAGATCTTGTAATTCCAAATCGTAATAGACTGGATCATTTGCGATCCTAGCGAGACATGAATTTTATCTTCAAAAACAGGTCTCCGTGATGTTTTTTCCTTTCCCGGAGCTTTTTTATTCCAATCCTTGAAGCGGATACAAAACTTATTTGAGGAAACTTGCTAGTCAAATTCGAAAGGACCACTTAAATTGCACGTTTCTAATATGAAAGGAAAGCGACATTACGGAATCCCAGATTTACTTTTGTTCTTTTTTTGGCTCAGTTTCAATTTATATTACAAACGATTTAGACCACATATCAACCACAAAGACAGTGGAGTAAAGAGATGGGTTTCAACCACAAAGACAATGGAGTGTCTGTTATCACTTAGGACTACTTCTATGAATCCTACGCTATTTAATCAAATTCCATTGTACTCTTCAACCACACGGGGAAAAATTATTCCATAACTCGAAGTGAACCATTTTTAGAACCACCTAAATTATACCACAAAATATCAAGAACAGAAAAGCTATCCCAAGTCGACTATGAACACAATAATTACACTCGTGGCAATTGGTGCCATAAGATCAGTGTGTATGTACATGACCAATCACTACAGCACCACCAAGGCGCATTGTCCATCTAAATGTAGATCAACACCAGGACTCGTAACCGTCGACATCAGTATTCAGCTGAGCTACAAAACGTCCCACTGAAATACAGGTTAAAACTTTGGCAATACAACAATCCAGCACTCTGAACAGAGAGGGACACGAAGCAAACACTACCGGATGAGGGAACGGAACGGTATTATTGGGAATGTGTCACTTCAAATTTAGTATGTTGTACGATTATATTCTTATAATCATGGAAAATAGTCATTTTAGATTTCTATTTTAATTGTCAGATTAGTATATATCGAAAAATATTTATAGTTTTAATGTGAGATAAGATCAATATAATACATCAAATAAAAATAATGTTAATAATATGACCGAAATTTTAAAGTTCATAAGAAAATTATTAAAACACATATTCTTTCTTTTTGGAACACTAAATCTAATATTTGTGTAGGGCTGTAAACCAAAACCGCATCTTAATCATTATTTAAAAAATATCCAAATAGAATTTTAAAACATGATAGTTTTAGTTCAGAGATAAGTCGAACTGAATCGAAATCCGAAATAGGATTCGATAAAATTATAAATAAGTTAAATATGTTAATATCTTATATATTACATTTATTTAGATATTTTAAAGTATTTTTTTAAAAAAATTGTAGTTTTGTTTTATTTGTTAATTTTGAAAATTTTAAATTAGTTTAGGTAGTTTAACTAGTTTTAATTATATTTTAAATAATTTATATTTTGGAATGTTATTTGATTTTTATTTAAGTTTTTTGAAAAATACTTTTTAAACTATTTGAAATATTGGTTAGAATCTGATTAGAACTGAATTGAAAAGGAGCCAAATTAAACCGATCTAGAATTTAATAAAACTGGAATAAAATTCATGAGCATAATAATAGCAAAAAAATTGATCTGAACCAAACCGAATCGGATCAATCAAATCGAATTTGATGGATCCCCAAAGCCAAAACACCCAAGGCCTTGGAATAGACAGTATTTAAAAAAAAAATAGTATATGGCGAAATAAAGCGAAGTTTAAACCCTAATTCCCAAATCGGATTCGATCTCGAGCAATCCTAAGTCCGTCTCTCTCTCTCTACTCTACTTCAAAAGAAAAGGCGTTCGTTCGCTTTTCCTCTCTCTAGCTCGTTTCGTCATGTCTTGGTGCACGATCGAGTCGGATCCTGGTACGTACGTTTGGTCTCCTCCTCATCTTCCCTTGCGATGGATGGATAAATATCCTGTTGGGTTACTAACTTGAATTGGATGTTAAATCCAAAGTTCTCTTTTACCATATCTTTTGATTGTTTTTACCAAAAAAAAACAAAAAAGATTTGGAATTTAGGCTCCTACTGTGCCTTTGGTACTATCTTAAAGTGTTAGGCTTTGGAAGTTAAAAGTAACAGATTGTAACTTTTGGAGTTTATTTAAGTAAACAAGTGTTGGTATATAGATCCGTCCAAGGTTCCGCCACTCTTGTAACTGTCTTTTAGCTTTCTTATCTACTGATGATATATTCCATGGTGGAGTCTTTGTGTGTGTTTGCTAATTGATTTACATGTACGCAACAGGTGTGTTTACAGAGCTTATTCAACAAATGCAAGTCAAAGGTGTCCAGGTCAATAATAATCTAACTCTTTTTAGTGTCTCTCTGTTTTTTTTGTTTTTTTTTTCTATATACTCTTTAGCAGACTTCATCATGAAGAAAATATCTAAACTTCCTTAGTTTTTTCGTACTCATCTTCTGTAGCTACTTTCTCAATTGATAGTCTCTGCCATTTAGTGTCTTGTTTATGATTATTCTAGTCCATTTTTGATTTATACTCCTTGTTCTGTAGGTTGAAGAGTTGTACTCCCTTGATCTTGATTCTCTCAATAACCTCAGGTGAGTAGTTATATTGCCTCCACCTGAATGTTTCTGCTTATTATTTTTAAAAGGAGCTTTTAACTCTTGTTGTAGCTAATGCCCTTATTAATATTATGTTTTGTAGACCCGTATACGGTCTGATCTTTCTTTTCAAATGGCAAGCTGGCGTCAAAGATGATCGTCCAACAATCCAAGATCCAGTTTCTAACCTCTTTTTTGCAAACCAGGTTTTTGTATAAAATAACATTTTGATTAAATAATTTTTCTTATTCAACCTCAATCTTAAAGCGTTCTTTTATAGGTCATTAACAATGCTTGTGCAACCCAAGCGATCTTGTCTATCCTCTTGAACTCTCCCGACGTCGACATCGGTCCTGAGCTCTCTACACTGAAAGAGTTCACCAAGAACTTTCCATCCGACCTCAAGGGCTTGGCCATCAACAACAGCGAGGCGATAAGGACAGCCCACAACAGTTTCGCAAGGCCTGAGCCATTTGTCCCTGAGGAACAGAAAGCCGCTACTAAAGACGACGACGTCTACCATTTCATAAGCTACATACCTGTGGATGGAGTCTTGTACGAGCTCGACGGACTCAAGGAAGGACCCATCAGTCTTGGTCCGTGCCCCGGGGACCAGAGCGGTATCGAGTGGCTGCAGCTGGTTCAGCCGGTGATCCAAGAGAGGATCGAGAGGTACTCGCAGAGCGAGATTAGGTTCAATCTTTTGGCTGTGATTAAAAACAGGAAGGATATTTACACGGCGGAGCTCAAGGAGCTTCAGAGGCAGAGGGAGCAGATGGTGCAGGAGTTGGCTGGTGTGGAGAAGAGCCGTGCGGGGGAGCTTGAGGTGTTGATCGGTGAAGTGAGGAGCGGGATCGAAACTGTGAGTGATAAGATTGTGATGGAGGAGGAGAAGTTCATGAAATGGAAGACGGAGAATATTAGGAGGAAGCACAACTACATTCCGTTTCTGTTCAATTTCCTCAAACTTCTTGCGGAGAAGAAACAGTTGAAACCTCTGATTGAGAAGGCCAAGAAACAGAAGACTGAAAGCTCCACTTGAGAAAAAACCAGTACCTGTTTTGTGTCGGTCTTGCCAAGAGGCATTTGATACACTCTCCTGTCGTTGTCTTTTGTAATTCTGTTTTTTTCTTTATCACACAAGAAATAGATTTTCTCTTAGATGAAGTTTGATTCCCAATGGTTTTTGTTGGTTTTACATTCACAGTAATCTATCTGAAAGGTTATTAACATGTTTTGTGCTCGTACGCAAATATGTTTTCACTTTCTGAAATTGGCTATGATGTAATCACCAAAGTAAGTAACGTTGCACGGTGCAACGTGCACCTAAAAGTAGTCTGTTATGAACTTATGAGACCTCATCGTCCAACACTCTTTGAGAATTTATGCCAAAGTCTTGTCTCTACTCAATATCACAGTTAAAACCTCTTCTCATATTTATATTTACTAAAATCACAAATAAATTTTCCTTGTTGATCAGAAGTTGATAGAGAGAAATCAAAAAGATCTATATGTAAAACCCACCAAGCAGCAAAGTAATAAAATCACAATCTTCCTTTTTCTCTTTGGTTAATTAGCTACAATTCGGTTACAAAGATTGAAGGTCATTAGACATGGTCGCTGGTATTCCATAACGTTTTAAAATCTTAGGAGTTGCTCTTTTCCCAGACTTGTAGCCGATGATGATGGTATTATCGTTCCCTAGGTCAATTCTCAAATCCTCAGTGCAACATTTGTCGATGAGCTGACGTAGATGCTTCAGATTCTCCACTTGCACTCCGTTCACTTTCTTTACCTGTTTCCACCCACAAATATGATTCTTTTTAGTGTAAAAATTATCTTTCAAGTATGGAACTAGCTATATGATTCATATCTGTCACGGGGGGCATATTATAGTCAATACAAAACATGACTCGAGAACAGAAGTTACCCGCGAGTTGTTCAAAAACGTGTATCCGACAGTGGTCTCATCCTCTAACACCTGAGAAAGTAGGACGATCTGTTCACCGGCTTTTTTGGGTATCGTTACTGGCTGAGGAGAAGGAAAAAAGACCAAACCCGCGAATATGTAATAACTTGGAAGCTTATCAAATTGAGACACTGGAAGTAGAGGTTCCACCTACGTAAGTACCATGCACAACACAAAATGTAAAAAAAAAATCGGTTGAACTAAAAAAAAAAACACATAATAATTCAGAAAGAAGTTACAAAACTCATACAACAAAGTTTTAAAAAAATATGATGGAACGTTCATTAACTTACGGGGGTTATATTGATATTGAATTCATGTGTTTTTCCATCTCTTAGGACTTTCAGAATTGTTGTTTCGCATGGTTTCTTCATAGAAACCAAGTGATTGAAATCTATGCTTTCTGTCTTCCGGAAAACAACTGTATCAAAACATAAAGATGGGTGAATTTTCACTACTGAATCAAAAGATTGAACAAAATTTTGTGTAATAAAATGTTTACCTGTCTCGTCGTTTCCTATGGAAACACCATCAATCGAGAGAAGAACGTCATCTTTTTTCAGAATACCATAAGAACTCGACAACGGGTTTATTCTTTTTATTAGAACCCCTGTCATTTTAGGGGTCATCTTGAAGTAATTACGCATACGAGCATTCTGCATATGCTGACACAATATACCCAACGAGCAGAATCCAGGGAATTTGTCATTTTCTTCAGCACCAGATATGAAATGCTTAACTACTGGAGTTGGGATAATGCAGCTGCATATGAAAATCACCAAAAAAAAACTTTCAGGAAAAAAGAAGGTTTGTCTCCATTTATTCAAATTTCAAAGATTTACAGTTTTAGCTCACCCTGTGTCCTTATTACCTTGAAACGCTACACCAACAACTTTGTTATCCATGAATGCTGGACCACCACTATTTCCAGGATTAATAGCTGCGTCTGTTTGTATTGTCATTAGACTAGTTTTGCTGTAAGAGTATCTGCCAACTTCAATCCTAGAGACAACTCCTTTCGTAATGCAAATGTTATCACCACCTGCAAAATGAGTTCATAACATAAGTCAATAGTGTCATCTTTTGTTGAGTTTCAGCAAAATTGTGGCCTATGAAATAATTTCAGTACTCATTTATCTTTAGACACGGTAGTACTTCCGTAAATAAATGGTGCGTTTTATTGTCTATGGTTTTCCAAATTTAGCATGGTATCAGATAGACTAACATGATATCTTAATTTTACTAAATTATCATCTAAAAGATATTTGCAAATATAAAACGAAACCATGGTCATTAAGCTGTTTTAATCACTCTATTATTTTCCTTTACTCGAACAGTAATCTGAATTTTTACCTCTTGGATATCCAACAACAAACACAGTTTCGTTAAGAAAGGGTACGTCTCCGAAGTCCAAGGGCTTCAAATCCTTCCAAAACGTTTTGCTTTTAATCTTCAAAATTGCCAAATCGCAAGCATGACCAACTGATTCGACTTCTGCTTTGAATTTGGTTGGTGAACCATGCTTTCTGACTTGCACGAATGTGTGATCAGCGACTACATGAGCGTTCGTAAGAATCTTATTGTTTGATATGACAAATCCTACATCAATTAGAAACAAAGATATGATTTAAACCATGCAAAGAAGAAATACAAACAGGCAAGTGTACGTAACAACCTAATTAAGTAAACCAAGAACATGCACACATCGGGTTCGTGACGAATAAGATACACTAGTAATCCAAAATTTAGGGTTTAGCGGATGTTGATTTTTGCAAAAATACCGAAAACAACTAAAACATGAATAGTTAGTTTATTTCCATAGATTTAAAATATAATTACTTTTGATGATTATCCTAATTTCACATACATCAATATCTAAGCGTCATGCGACGAATGTTTTAAAAAAAAAAGATAAAAATAAAAATCCACAAGAGGAAAGATCTGTGATCCATTACCAGAGCCAGAACATCGTCGCGGCAGATTTTTTTGCCAAGGTTGCAAAGCGTTAGACTTGGAAGAGCTGCAAAACACTTTCACCACCGAGTTCAGCGCCAAATCAATAACAGAATCCTTTGCGTTTTCCGCCGCCAGAACGGAAGAAAAGCGGCGAGAAAAGGTTGTGTTAACGCTCTGGCTGCTAGTGCTAGAGCAACGAAGAATAAGAATACGAACAGACCCTATAAACATACTTTTTAAACTTTGTCGGAAGTTCTGACGATTCCTTGAAATAGTTGTAGCTTATAGAGAGAAAGAAACCTCTTAATGTGCTGCAAGAATATCATATGGACCTGTTTACAAATTTCCTAAATAGTCTCTTTCTATTTCTAGTTTTTTTTTTGTTTTCTAAATAACCCCAAACATTACATTTTAATTTACCAAACTAGGTTTTATATGGGTAAATGCTAATTATGCCCTCATTACAAAATTAGTTAATTATTTATTCAATATTAAAATATAAATAAATATAAAAATAATAAAGTCGAAAATAATTTTTATCTAAACATTTTTCTGAAATTTTTACCGAATTCTTTTTGATTTTTTTTTCTTAAAATAAGATTAGTAAGCCCTTTTTAATTATGTAGAATATCTTTTTCAATTTGTAATATAAAAAATCTTGAATTCAACAATGTTTTCATAAACCTGTAACTAGATTTTATGAATTTAACTTGTATGTATATTTATGAAGGTTTTCCTAAATGTATATGATAGATTACTGAATTTAAGTTATATTCATATTTAAATATGTATAATAATCTTTATAAAATTTAAAATATTAAATTTAATTTTTTTTTTAGTTTTGGATCTTGCAGCAATAGTTTCTTTGCTTTCTCCATCTATAATATTTTTAAAACAAAAAGCTTGACTAGTTATATAAATAATAAAATAAATAAATAAATAACACATATTAACTTAAATTAAACTTACAATATCTTGTTCAGATGTACCACTTGGATGCATGTTTTGCATTTGGATCATACAATTCTTCAAGTTTCTAACAGCATACAAATAGTACTAATCATATCTTCTAAAGATCTATTGCTCTAATTTCCCAACTTTCTTTTTTTTTTTTTTTTGCATTGTAGGTTTTTGTTATTTTTTTCTCATAATGTCTTGAAAGCTTGATTGTTGCTAGTGATGAGATCTTGTGATATCTCTAAATAAACATGACATAACAACTCATCTTTTTGTTGATTGAATGATGTGCTTCTACTTCTCTCCATTTGTGTATGCAAGAAAAAGATATGAATGAGTGTCATTTTTTTTCATTTGGTAGTCTATTATTTATACACCAAAAAACATATAGTAGTTCAAATCAGTGTGAATATGGTTAAAAGTTAGATATTATTTGAGGTTGGATATATAGGGAAAATGACAAACATTCAATTTAATGATTGTTGAGACATAAAATCTATTGAATGGTGTAGACCAACTATGATAATTTTTTTATCTTATTTATTGATTATATATGAGAGTATGTTTATTGATTATATATTTAAAATGTATGTTTATTTCTTCTTTAAAAAAATTTAGTGACTATAGTTAATTATTAAATATATTGAAGGTTAAAATGTAACAAATAAAATTTGTAGAGCAAATATTTTTAAAGGACCGTCGTTGGAGATCCTTCTTTTTATTCCTTTATTTTGAGTGGATCCCTTCTTTATAATAAGGGGATGGTTGGAGATGTTCTAAGGTCATTTCTAATATTGATACCAAAATACCAAATTTAATGTAATTTCATCTCTAACAAGAAACCAAATTTGATATCATCCCACCAAATTTGGTGTAATGTGAATAGTATCACAACAAATTTAATGTAACACTATTCACCACACCAAATCTTTAAAATATATTTTATTCTATTTTATTCAAAAATATAGTTTAATTATTATTATTAGTACTTATTTCATATTTGTAACTAAACATAAATATATTGCATTATTATTTTTAAATTACTTTTACATAATTATTTTTAATTATCAAATTATTAAATTAGTAAAGGACTATTATCATTTAAGTCATATTGTAAAAATAAAATATCATAAATATATTATTTTGTTATGTACTTTTGATATTTAATAGTTTGTAATTTTGGATATAACTAATATTTTTTATAAATAAATACATAAAATATAATATTGTTAAACCAGAAATATAAATGTAAATAAATTTTATAAAACATAAAACTATCAAAATTTAACAAAAATAATATCTAAATGTCATAAAATAATTATTTATTAATCAAAAATAATAAAAATGCAAACATTTATTAAAATTGAAAACATCAAATAATATATAATATTAGTTTTGGTGTAGATGTGTTGTTATTATTGAAGATGGCAAAAAATATTTGACACTAGAACAACAAATTTGGTGTTGAAATTAAATAAAATTTGGTGTCATTGTTGGAGATGCCAGGTTGAAATAGTAACAATAAAACTGAGGTTTAATAAAATATATATATATATTCAAAACAATAATAAAATATGATTCAGCACCTACTATTATGAAGCTGAGTGATTATTATTCCATTTAAGATAAAAGAGATACATATTGGAGAATCAGTTAACATAGATAATCAAATAAAGACAAAAACTTAAATTTCCATCTCCGATTAAAATATCTAAACTATTTTATATTTGAATTTCACTTGATTGCTGGCTGTTGCTTGTGCTCAGCCTGACTGTAACATATTTTACAATCTAAATCATTCGATCATTACTGAGCGAGACATGAACCTGGTTCAAAAGGCGCGACTCGTCCTCCACCAACCAAAGGTGCAGCAGCAACTCCTCTTTCATTCAACAAGCATCTAAAGTGAGCCAACCTCGTAGTTACCTTGTCTGGATTTTCAGCTAACTTTGTGTAGGGTGTCCACAACCGCTCTATCAAACAACCAGAATATAACGTTATACTAAATGTAAAAATAAGATATTTTACAAGATGTATAAGAAAAGATTTATATATGTACCTGCTGCTGCGGCAGCACGAGGCCAAATTGTTTGTTCAATGTCAGAAGCATCAATATGTTCACCCCACATGCACACTTCACCACCAAGTACTAGACTTTGTTGCTTTTTATCCCTTATCATCTCAAACGGCTCGTTCGCGTAAAACATTTGCCACGGTGTGTCTATATGGTCCAAATACCATTTGTCTTGGTTACTCATTATGCACCTTAAACCGGCGGCCGTCACTCTCCCAACAACTCCTGTACCAAGCCTGATTCACCAAGTAGAAAGATAAGTATTTGTTGTCTTCTACACAATTTATGGTTTTCATTTACCAGTTGTGGACCACCGTTTTCGGGTTTAATTTGTTTCCAAAGTTGTTGAAGGTTTCTTCCCTACAGTATATAATTAATATTAGAGCAAAATGTAGTTACTAAGACAAAGCTCCTTTGCTTAGCATTTTTTTTACTTTCCAATGAAAGGATATTTAAATTACCAGTTGATGATTTCATATCCGTGTGACGAAGCGATCTTTTGCGCCCGCAGTACGAAATATTCATAAGCGTCTGCTTCAGTCATCCGATGTTTTTTTAGCCTGTATGTTAATTAGTTAAAGTAATTAATATGAGCAGAAAAAATGTGTATAAAGTGTCATTACCATTTGGATATTCGCGGTGTTGTAGACCAGCAAGCTGCAACGAAAGTACATGTAGTCAATACACCAGGAAACTAACCCACGATAGAGAAGAAATGTATTTGATAAACAGTGGATAATTTCTTACTTGTATTTACTTCATCACCTCCCAAGTGGATAAATTTAAATTTAAAGATCTTGCTGAAATCTGAATAAGATATTTCCATTAGAAAAAGTTCGGTTATGCATATAAATATGATTAGCCGAAAGAAAGTCTTTTTAAAAATCGTACCAGAGAGAATGCCATCGATGAGCTTGAATGTAAAGTCACTACTCACGTCAAGTGGTTCTTGACAATTTTTGGAGGGCCACAAGGAAGGATATCCCTTTCCCCTGTTGTTTATTTATTAGAATGAAAATTATTATCATCTAAAATAAATTTGAATATAAGGAAATTGATAAAGAAGAAGGGTAACAAAAAGAAATTACCATGAGAGAGCGTGTCCTGGAACATCAATCTCAGCCAAGACATGAATCCCTCGTCGCCCAGCATAACTATTAAGTATATTTACATACAAAAATAGTTCAGATATGTGATTCCTAACAGTCATTTATAAATGTTTATATATATATATCATTATGAATCCAACATTACTTGACGATCTCTGCAGCGTCTTCGAAAGTGTATCTCTGAGTGGGAGAATAAGCGCCATTCCATAGCTTTGGATACGAAGGAATCTCCAAGGGAAATGACTGTGTGTCCACAATGTGCCAATGAAGCACATTCTACACACAAACCAACCAGAGTATTGATTATTATAAATGATAAGATTTATCAACCAACCAAATTGAATAATAAAAAAAAGAGCTTACTAGCTTGGTGTATGTCATGGAATCAATTACGTTCTTCATAACAGGTAGTGGCAAATAATGTCGGGATGTATCTGTAGCAACAAACAATGTCTCATATCTTATATATACTTCATCCATTTCACATATGAAGAGAAGATATTGCAATTATATTTATTATATCGTAAAAACAAGGTGACTATATATTGGTAAAGTTTAGTTAATTGAAAACTTGCTTACCGATCAAAAGACCACGGTAAGAGAATCTGGGCTGGTCTGTGATATTCCATGGAGTCATTAAAACTTCTATCACCTTTTTCTTCATATTAAAATGGCATAACTGGCTGAATGTCTGCATTTATAATTTTATTTATTTATCAAACTAACTACATCCTTCTTTCGTAAAAAGAAAACCTAAGTTCAGAAAATAATAAACACAAACCTGTAGGCCATGCAATGCACCGTAAACGCTTTTTGCCTGCGTTGCAACACAGATATTAGTGGAGAGGTTCGCCAACAAATACTAGTGGAATAACACACTATCATATCTTTTCATGTTTTTTTTTACTATTATCTGAATTAATGGCCTGTGTATCTTTTTTTCTTGTCACTATTAATGGTCTGTGTATCTATTTTCTAAATTAAAAACAAAAGGGAAATAGTAATTGATTGACACATAAGCAGACACGACTTGTGCTTGCATATTTGTATTCTAGTACAAGAAAGAACAAACTATAAAGAAAAGACCATACTAAGCCCATCTTGGTTAATATGGTTCACGTGGAGGCAACCATCGCAGGTCCTACAGGGGCCTCTATTGTGATATATGGTGGCCAGAAATAATGGATTTTTTTTTTGTTTATCTTTTAAACTCGAAGGTCATGAGGAATTATAAAAGATATTATTTGTTGATGTACTGGCGACAGAAAATGAAATATTTTTTTGAGAAATGAAATATTTATAATTAGAAGGAGCAGAACTGCAACGTCAAATAGAAGTATTGTATTTTCTCTTCTTTTTTTGATGTATATATGTATATATTTCCCGTGGAATCAATTGGGTGTCGAACTCAACTATAAAAGAGAGCACAAAGTTAAAGCAAAAAAAAAAACTAAAAAAGAAAGCAACCAAATACTTAAAGTTGGTGTCTTTTATGGTTATAAAGCTGAATTCACTTTTAAATCTTTTAATGGATATATAATAAACTGATAAAAGGTATAGTTTTTAGTTGGTGCGTGGGAACTACTAACCTCAAGTTGTGCATACGACGGCTTCCCTTGGGATGCAACCACTAATCTGTACGATTCATCTGCTCCATATTCCAACTGCACCATACAATCACACAGATTTTAATAATAACAATAATATTGTTGGGGTTTTTAAAAATCACACAAAACAATATTTTCTTTAAACTCCGAATGGCCAAATGATCAGAAGATTAATCTCATAACCATAGCATCAAAGAACTTTGTTTATTTAAAAACAATAAAACATCAAACTCTTATTAAAATTAAAACCTTGTGAGTCAGTAGATACCAATCACACAGATTTTAATAATAATAATAATAGTAATAATAATAATAATATTGCTTGGTTTTTAATAAAATTAAATCACGCATACTGTATTTTCTTTAAGCTCTTCAGAGCAGCTTCAATACTGGTTTTTTAAAGAAATTCTTAACTTAAAAAAATCATAAAGATATTAAATAAAAGGAGCAAAAATTCTTAAACTAAGGAGGTTTAGAACCTATTGTAACATTGAAGCAAAAGATATATTTCCTCCGTTTCATATTATAAGTAGTTTTAGTTAAAAAATTTGTTTCAAAATTTAAGTAGTTTTAACATTTCAGTATAACTTTTGTATTGATTGTATATTGTGTAACCAATAAAAATATGTATGCTTTTATTTAACTGGTTGAATTTGTATATTAAAATATATTTTTTTTAAAGTAATAGCTTTATTGATACTAATGTTTTTATCTAAAACTATTTACAAAGTGAAACAGATAGAGTATTTTGTCAATGTTTCTTGATTTTTTTTTTTGACAAAAGGGTTTTTTAATGTTGCTCTAAGGCTTTTACCAAAAAGAAAATGTTGCTCTAAGGGCCAAATGACAGTTCGTATTAACATCGAGAACTCTGTTTATTAAAAACCAATAAAACATCGACTTTTTTTTTGAAGATAGTAAAACATCGATTTTTATTAAAATTAAAGCTTGTGAGTCATTGGATACGAGATAATTTGTCGAAGTCAACACAAACAAACGATGAATTCATTATCATAATTCATAAGTCTAATATTGAAATATTCGTATTTAAAAACTTAATCAAAATTTTAAACCCAAAATATAGGTCACTACTTTTATAACCGACTTCCAGACTTGCACTTGTTCATAAGAGAAATTAATAAATAGAATTAATTACTGTCTTTAACCATTATGAACTTGGATTACTAATTACTATCATACCGCGTGGATCATAAAGAAAATGATCTGATTAAAATCTGGATATGGGATTCCAATGTTGCAGATTGGGTGGATCTCTGCAATCTTATCCTTGAACTAAACGTATTATTCTACTCAAATCAAACAGTAATGCACATGCATCCTTATTTTATTTTAAGGAAAGTAATGATTCAAGAATTAAACTACTCATAAAAATTGCAGATACGACAAAATAAAAATGTGTACTATTTACAATCATGTTTGGAATTTGAATTACGATATGCGTAATGCTACTGATCCGAAGATAACATCAAGATAATTATTTAAAATGTACACATATTAATTGGAACTTATTTTGTGATAATAATAATACTATCACAAAATATTACTTATTTTGTAGTGTTTTTCTTAAATTAACAGGAGATTCAAGCTAAAGTCATAATCCCTCTATAACTACAATCATGTAAGAGCATTTCCAACTCATTGCTATTTTCACTTCTATAATAACATTTAGAGGTGAAATTGCTCTAACCCACCTATATTTATTTCTCTATAATAGAGATCTCTATTTTTCCCTCTATTTATAGAGGAAGAAATAACATTCATCTATTTTTTACTCTATATTTTAGAGATTGCTATTTTAGAGGAATACATTGGAGCATATCTCACCTCTATTATAGAGTTCCTCTATTTTAAAGGTAAAAATAGCAAAATACATTGGAGATGGTCTAATATCGGTTTCATCGCATGTCATTATAGCAAAACAATACTTGATCAGTAGCATTAACTATTTTGAGATAGTGCACTATATTTTTGATTATTTCAAAGTCACGTAAATCATGTTTTCCCAGTTTTGTGCCAAGAGTTGAGAACTTTAATTATTCAATTAAGAAGTCCGTGACTGCGGTGGACCACCACCACACAACCAACAACTCGCCAGACATCAATCAGCAAAACCAAGCAAGCAAACATTAAAATAAACAAGAAGTTGGAGAATCGATATATCTACTGATCTACAGATCCATTAAAATCTATTTGCTGACGATATAAAATACTCTATTTTTAAATACTCTATTTTAAGCAATAAGAAATCATTCTACTAAGATAATGCCACTAGTTACTCGTAGGCCTAGTTACTAGTTACAATAGTTAAGATGCGAATGGTGAACATTTTAGAGCAGACACGATTGGAGTTCAAAAAATAATATAATTTCATAATGAATTCCAGTTTAAAATATCTTCAGATAAAATGCGATGACAATTTTCTATAAGAAAACAGAGAAAATGATCTTCATCCACAAACAAAAACGGAAAGAAGAATATTTGTTTTGTCAACTTGACTTTTTCCTCTTCTCCTTTTCAAGATTTCTTTTACGTTTTACTTTTAACTGTTTTTATACTTTTTCATTTAACGTAAGCAAAAGTATTTATTTTTTATTTTATTTTTATTTTTTACGAAAAGAAATCTATTTTATTCGGTGACGTGAGTGGATGAATGAAACTAACCTCATCGGTGGAGGAAGATATGATGACGTGGAGTCCCTGAAGCAGGGAAGATCCGTCGGAGCCTGAAGAGTTCCGGTGGCCGGAGACGACGTGGCTCAGCCTCACAACTGCAAGCATTCTATCGAATCCTTCTTTCAAAATCGCTGAAGGATCCTCGTACTTGCTTCCCTCCGTCACAAGCTTGAAATCTTCGCTTAGATACATTCTCCGGCCACCGTGGTTAACTTCCGCCGGTAACGGCCAAATCCTTAACTTTTCGATGTCCTCAAAGGCGGAGACTGCCCCGGCGATGAATAGCAAAAACAACGGCGCAACGCCGGAGATCTTTGTGGCTATACCTCTCATTTTATCTCTCTCTCTCTCTATCTCAGTAGATAGCAAAAAAAAGTAAAATATCAAAAATGGTTTTTAATATATAAGAAAATTTCGTAGCAGAAATGAAGGGGAATCTCAGAATTCAAAGCTTAGAAATCTCATTCTTTATATAGACAAGTGATATCTTTTTTTTTTTAACAAATATAGACAAGTGATATCTATTTTATTATAAATGTCTTTACACGTAATTCTCAAAAATGTCTTTACACGAGTTAAGAAAAAAAATTGTGATACCTTATTCTATATAACTACACCTTTTTACCTATTTGATAAGCTGAAATACTAGGCATATTAAAGTGATTTTTTTAAGTTCTTGTTTGTAATAAAAATGATCTGTCTAGAAGAAAATAAATGTCATTTATTTTGAAACATAGATAATATTTATTTACATGTGCATTGAGAACTATATATAATTCTCATGAATAGCTGATTTTACCCTCTAAATTGACTAAATTTGGGGCTGCATAAAGAGTGTTTTCTGAATTAATGTTAGTTCATGTACCATATCCTAGAAATGCGAAAATGGATTTTCTTATTAATAGTAAAAAGTAAATTATATTGCTTTTTGTTTCAAAAGTATATTACATTGTCTTGTAAATATTTTGAACCGTATATGAGAATGTTTTATATATTAACGATAAAATTTTGTGTTTGATGAAGAGATATGGATGGACAAAAAAATTCAATAATATAGTCTGCTATACATAAGAATATAGTTTCATGTTTTCTGATGCGTAGAATTTTATTTTAAGTAACATTTCTACCCAATGGTTAAAAGTTAATAAAACTATCGATATTTGCAAACAGAAAGAAGAAGAAGAAGCAAAAGGTGTATGAAGAGAAATAGGTGAATCCTTGAAGACCGTTTTCGTTTATTTGTTAGTGATTTTGGTGAGAATTTGGTAATATTGATATTGTTGATGTGATTTTCATTGGTTTGGTCAACTGAGAGCTTTTTTTTTTTTTTTTTTTTTTTTTTTTTTTGGGTGGTTACAAAAAAAAGAGAGCTATTTTTTTGGGCAGAAAAAAAAACGAATAGCTAGAACGGATATTGTTTGAGATTATTAATTTTCTTAGTATTCTCGCAAATAAATTCACGTAAATATATTGTTAAATTGTCAAATTAGAGATGATTTTTTTTTTGTAATTGAAAATAGATTGCTATTGATTTGCGTGTATTAACTCTTGAAAAGGACAAACAAACTTTGGATGTCTAACAAGTGCTAAGTTGAACCAATGTGATATATGGCAGAGCAAGATCTATTCAACATATTATGTAGATAGAAGCAGGCATTGCAAGACTGATGATCTTGTGTGAGACTTTGTCATAATAATTCAAGACAATGCGATCAAACTGAAATCAATATGAAGGTGGACTTAGCTTAAACTTCAGACGAGACTGGAAATTCATATATGTTCACGACATATAACTGGAGAGTGGAGACAGTGATGTAATGGATGAACTTTCTCCTATGACAGGTGGAAGAGTTATTTTTAGTGATGTGGACAAGAAAAAAATTATAGTGTTGGTTCCACTGAGAATCCAAACCAACCATAACCTGTGTGTTTCAAACTTGGAGAACGTGTGACGCTGGCTCGGGGTTTGGCGAAGCAACTGGTCGCTCCTCTAGTTGAAGTATCCGGCCCCTTTTTGTTGCCTAGGTTACATTTTTGGAATACCCCATAAAAGATTTTCTCTATATTTCCCTAAATCTTTATTTTATGTCATGTCTACTCTCCTTTCGTCATAAAGTGTGGAATTAGTCTAAGGAAAATCTTCAAAGAAACAGGTCCCTCTGATTTCGCAGGTAAGAGATCAAAACACAGCCCAAAAGTTACCATCTGCGGAAAAAATTGATTTAACTTGCTATTATAGTGAATTTTCTGCTTGAACTGGATTCTCTGAAGGTGAAAGTTTCTTCGCTCTCGTCAATGAATTTATTGTTTGATGATGGCTTGAAAAATCACATTCACTAAAACCGGTTTCAAGGCTATTGATGCAACCAGAAGTATAGTTATGCTCGGTGTTAGAACAAGCAAGAACTATTATAAACGAGAGGCATCTAGTAAATATTTGGTGTATGTAAAATTTCAACTGATCTCTGGTGCAAAAAGATGGGACATGTTAGTTTTAAGGTTCTAAGTCCACTTCAAAGGAAATGTGGTTCAAAGGTACATAAACTGGAGATATTTTGGGCAATTTCGAATCTAACGAGTTACCAAAAACTATGAGATTAATCTAGGGCAATTGCATCACATATACAAGGAATAAAGTATAATTAGGTATATGGTATATCAACTGTTTCTCTTTCAAATATACCTATGGTACCCCCAGGTCTCCCACTGTCAGAAATCACTCCGCTTTTCTTTTTTTCTTCTTTCATATTTTCTCCTCATCCCAAGCTTTGTTATCGTCGTCGGTCTCCGACCAACCCCTTTCCTTCAGAATCTGAGCGCCGTGACGGAACAGATGCGGCTCAATATTGTTGGTAATGTTTCTCTCGATCTGGGGCGGTTCCATATGAAAGCTCCGACGCTCTGGTTACAGTAGTGGTTGTCAGTGTTAGAGGGTGACGGTGACGTCATTGGAGATTCCGCTATCCATCGGATTAGGGTTTGTCCCGATTGATGCGAGATCTTAATTTGTCGATGGCGGTTCTCCGGGACCTGTATCCTCCAATCAATAGTTTGATTCGTAGGAAGAAGATTATTGATGCATTAAAAGTGGTGAAAAGTGAAGGTATCAAACCGTGGGGGCGAGCTACACAAGCTAAGGTCTGTGGCTTTTTGAATGGAAAATTGATAATACTTGCATTCTTATTTGAAAAAATGTCATCTTTATCATTGATTTTCAGCTTGGAAGCCGTCTGGTAGAACTATTAATAAAAACAGCTTATGTGCAACCCCCTTGACCCAATCAGGATACTTTATACCCGAGTTTCGACCTGATGTTAGTACCACCAAAGAGATGGAAGGGTATGTTCTGATTAATTCTTTCTTCTTTGGCTCCAAATTGAGAACCTCATACTCCCACGTTGTTTATGGCCTTGTGTTTTCATTCTTACGAATGTATATTTTCTTCAGATATGACAAGGGTGGCTACTTGTTTTTGCGTTCATATCTCAAAGCGTACACACGGATCCAAGAAACAGCAAGATGCACTTAAAATATTAGTTCCAAGGTGTTTGGTATCTCTGTTTCTGTTGGTTTTAATTTTGAGTTTTATACTTTAATCTGGATTTATCTTGCTGTTCATCTTGTTCTTTGTTAGTTTTTGATTCCCTGTAGTAGGGCTGTAATTTCTAGAAAATTTTTATTTCGCCGGTTTTCTTCTTTCCGGTGACGTTAATGTTAAATCTATGTATCTCCTATTTTTGTATCTTGCTTTGGTCAGTGGAGAGAGAGAGAGACTTTGTTCGAGTATGCATGGGGGCTCCGAAGTAAATTACACCTCTTCTACCCGCATCTGTTCATCCCGGACACCTAATTAATCTTTTTTTTTGTCTAGATCCGCAAATATGTTTCGTTTCATGTTTTTCCAGCCAAATTGGCCATTAATCTAATTAGTATTTTATTTATTATAATATTGAAATTAAATATACAATATAAATATAGTAGAATGTAATAGTTTCTGTGTATGTTATTATCAAAATTTAAATTTATTTTGTTTAACAAAAGGTCGAATCTATCTTATTAAAACAGAAACATTATAACTTCTTCTAGGTGGATTTTAAAGTTGGACCTTATGTAATTAATGCTATATTAATCTACTTATTATTAAACATGCCTTTTATAAATAATTAATATCAAACATTACCATAGTTTTTCATTTCTTACCTTATTATTATATCCACTACGCATGTTTCCTTATATTGCATATATTTTACTATAAACTAGATACATCCACCAGCATATTATACTATAAGATAGATTATTAATAATACATCTACTAACATATAATACTATACGACAGATTACTAATAATACAATATATTATTTGTATTCATTAACTTGCATCTATCAATATTAGCAATACTATGAAGACAACTAACTCTATACTTTTAACCTATAAACCATGATATACTAATTTATAACAAAAATGATATTACTGTTATAAATTAGTTTTTATAAAAAATATTTATAGCAGCAATTTGTTATATAAGATAAATTTAATCAAGACCCAAATCTTTTTTTCCTGTTCAGAAAAAAAGAAACCTACGAATATATACCATTAAATTAGCCAAAAATCTTCCGAATAAATAGTAACTCTCACCAACCCAAAAAAATGAATTAAAAATATAACAAAAGATATTATGTTTGAAATTTAGCTCACTGGATCCGTATAAATATGTTCATTTCAGATATGAGTTTTTCGAGTTCTCAACATTTGGATCTAAGTAGGTATTTGTTTTTTTTTGTCCGGGTCGATTTTTTCTGGTTCCGGATCATTCTAACTTTTTATATTATAAATCTTAAATAATATACAATATGTATATAAAATATGTGAATCAAAAGATAAATCCGCGCAGACGCGCGGATCATGATCTAGTTACGCATTAGTTTACAAAATCCATTTAAGACTTCAGCCGCCTTGGCATGTACAAAAGAAAAAGAAATAAAAATGTGATTCACGGTAGCCATATATAATCGAGGGAAATTCTCATCTAGTAACAATGTGATCATAACTTCTTCTTTTTTACTGGCCGGGAAAGAATAATAAGCAGAGGAGATTCGTAGCAACACGTTTCAAGCATTTCCTGCTTCTCAAAAAATATCTCTCTCTGAGAGGCTTTACCGAATCAACAAAAAAACTTCAATCTCTCTAAATCTCTCTGTCTCGAGTCTGCTCAAGTAAAAAAAACCTCCAAGTCATGGGAGATCCCCAAAACGACGACGTCTTCTCCTTCTTCACCACAACCAACGACTCCGACTTCTCCTCCGCCGCCGCGGCTACTCCCTCCACGTTTTTCAACCCTTCCTCTTACTCCTCCTCCTCCTCCTCCGGCGACGAATCCCACCCCTCCGCTCCCTCCCTCGACGACAGCAACAAGCGAATCGACTACATGATCCAGTTCCTCGACCGTCGGCTCAGCCAAGACGGCAATCTCGACGCGATCGGACCGGAGAGCGACGACCCCGCCGACGGCGGCTCAGATTCTCTCCCGGAGTTCGTCGGGAAGTGCGGCGGGACCGGGATCTTCAAGGTCCCGATCAGGTCCGCGGTCCATCCGAACCGGCCTCCCAGCCTCGACGTCAGGCCTCATCCTCTGAGGGAGAGTCAAATCGGACGGTTCTTGAGGACGATGACGAGTACTGAGAGACAGCTGTGGGCCGGGGCCGAGGACGGTGGGCTGAAGGTGTGGGACTTCGAGGGACTGTACGGAAGCGGGAGGGGATCGGAGGTGGAGGATACGGCGCCGTATAAGGAGACTTCGGAGACGGAGATTGGGTCTAGTGTTGTGTGTATGGTTGGAGATGAAGGTAGTAGAGTTGTTTGGAGTGGGCATAGAGACGGGAGGATCAGGTGTTGGAAACTGAGAGATGATCATGTGATTGAAGAAGCTTTATCGTGGCAAGCTCATCGTGGTCCGGTTCTCTCCATTGCCATCTCCTCTTACGGTGAGTCTTTAGGCGTTTTAGCAATAGATATGGATTAAGTAGTTAGGAAGACTGGATGTTGATATTGAGATTCTTATTGTGGTAGTCTTGGCTTCAGGACCAAATTGATGTTATTTGTTAGCTAGATTCTGTTTGTGTTGTGAGTCGTGACGGACCAGATGCCTTCCTGGTGCTCTAGAGCCAGATCGGATGCCCGTGCTGCGGGTTAGATGCTCAACTAGAAGTAGATGTCTGTCACCAGAAGACTTTTGGGAGTAATCAACAAAAAAAAAATTCTTGGACTTAGGTCCAAAGCGGATAATATCATACTAAGCAAGGGTTTGGACATCTGGTGCCTCTAGTTGAGCGTCTGGTCCTCAACACGGGCATCCGGTCTGGCTCCATCTGGCTCAGAAGAGCATCTGGTCCGTCACAACTGTTTGTTTTGCTGACTAACGCATATTTTGGCTCCTCTAGAGACTAGATCTAGTAGACAAGTTGGCTAGAGTTTTTATTTTATGTAGTCTACAAAACGTTCCTGTCAATTTACTTGTATGGTTAGACAGTAAATATAGTAATGATTCTCTACTGCTTCCATTTATCGTTGTTTGACTCTAAATGTTCGGGGGGAAAATGGTGGGTTCTATTTGTGACCTTGAAACTTCATGCACTTGATCTTCCTTGGGTGGATAGATGATCTCGTTGAGTTAGCCTTTTACTGCCTATTGGAATCTCTTTTTCTACCTCTGAATATAAACTATGGAACCTTTGCAGACGATTTTTAGTGTGTTTAACCTTCTCTCATGTTTCGCAACTTTTGTTATCGGTTGTCTAGGAGATATATGGTCCGGGTCTGAGGGAGGCGCTCTTAAAGTTTGGCCCTGGGAAGGTCTGGGGAAGTCTCTTTCTGTAAAAATGGAACAGAGGCATATGGCTGTGTTATCAGTAGAGAGATCGTATATTGACCCAAGGAGCCAGAGTTCGGCCTATGGTTATGCTAATACATTGACATCAGATGTTACGTTCTTGGTATCTGATCACACTAGGGCAAAAGTATGGAGTGCTAGTCCCCTGTCGTTTGCTTTGTGGTAAGTCGGAAACCCGTTTTTTCTGCTTTTCTTATGCATTAGCCTTATGATTTTGACTGGTCTCCAAAATTTCAAAGCATTTTAATCAATACATTTGATAAACATTGTCTACTTTTGTATACCATTGACTGTGGTTTTCAATTGCTAGCCACAACCATTAAGTTTACTTGTATAACTCTGTTATGATTTTTGTTTGTCTTCTCTTTATTTATTTGCATGACAGGGATGCTCGCACAAGGGATTTGATCAAAGTGTTCAATATTGATGGGCAGATTGAAAATCGAAATGACATGTCCGTGTTTCCTGATTTTGGCACTGATGATGATACAAAGATGAGGATTGCCACTGCTTCAAGGAAAGAGAAAAGTCAGTCTTCTCTTGGATTCTTTCAGCGGTCGCGTAATGCTCTAATGGGAGCAGCTGATGCTGTTCGCCGTGCTGCAGTGAAAGGGGGGTTTTGTGATGATAGTAAAAGGACCGAGGCCATTGTCATATCTGCTGATGGACTCATTTGGACTGGAACTGCAAACGGTGTAGTTATGCGATGGGATGGGAATGGTAATTGCTTGCAAGAGTTCTCATACCAGTCTTCTGGTATTCTCTGCATGTTTACGTTTTGTTCTCGGCTGTGGGTTGGTTATTCCAATGGAACTGTTCAGGTATTGGACCTTGAGGGAAAGTTGCTTGGAGGATGGGTGGCTCATAGTGGTCCTGTAATAAAAATGGCTATTGGTGGTGGTTATTTATTTACCCTTGCGTATCATGGAGGTATCCGAGGATGGAATGTTACTTCTCCAGGGCCGATTGACAATGTATTGCGGGCTGAGTTGGCTGGGAAAGAATTTTTGTATTCAAGGATCGAGAATCTGAAAATATTAGCTGGTACGTGGAATGTTGGAGAGGGTAGAGCATCAACCGACTCAATTATATCTTGGTTAGGCTGTGCTGCAACTGGAGTTGAGATCGTAGTTGTTGGACTGCAAGAAGTTGAAATGGGAGCAGGAGTTCTTGCAATGTCCGCAGCAAGAGAAACAGTAAGTTGCCGTTTACCTAGTATTGCTGGGAAAGATTTATGTCTTAATTGTGTTATGTGTATGCCATTCTTCTGGCTGATGCAACACCAATGCTATTTAAGTTATGCAATGGTTAACTGCCTCAGTTGATTGGCCTTCATTTTGCGTGATCCTCGTGACATTTGTTTTGCATTAAGTTATTTCTAGTAAATATATTTTTAGAAGCACACGGGCGCGCCCACTCACACACATCTTTTTCATTCTCTTTCTGGTTAAGGAATTAAGTTTTTTTATGCGACAAGCTAATAGCCTATCTGTAAATTTCGTTTTGGTTTTCTGAATTTCTCAAATCTGTTTCCTCGAAAATGCAGGTGGGACTTGAGGGTAGTCCACTAGGTCAGTGGTGGATGGATCTGATAGGGAAAACTTTGGATGAGGGTTCATCGTTTGTTCGTGTTGGCTCTAGGCAGCTAGCAGGGTTGCTCATATGTGTATGGTTAGTCCTTTTTTAATTCACTTATATCTGCTCATTTTTTGACAATTTATGTTTATAGTTGAAGCATACTCCGTGGGTTGTTTAATTCTCAGATGCCAAATGTTCTCTTTCAGTCTCGTTTAGGGAGCAGTTCTTAAATAACAGCATGGGAATAACTTGTCATTTTAAATTATCTTATTTCAGATATGGTTGTTTTTTATTTGTTTTTCTTAAAATATTTAGTCCTAAAGCTAAGGAGAGAGAATAAAGATTTCGGTGTTACTTATCCTTCTTTGTTAACTCTTGAGGATTTTCCCCCCAATTTCTATGCTGCATACTTTTTTCTCTGGCGCGTGTTTTACCATTGCACTTGCCAGTATTGAATGAACTTGATAATTTTATATTCTTATAGAGGATTATACATTTTCAGGGTTAGAAATGACCTTAAGCCTCACGTGGGAGATATTGACGCTGCTGCGGTTCCTTGTGGTTTTGGACGAGCGATTGGTAATAAGGTATGGCGCGTTTTTGGCAATAGTTGCTGACGAATAACATCAACGAAAAATAGGGGATTATGTCAAATATTATTTTGATGTTAACTTTTATGGTTCCACTTTTTAATTTCTTTATCATCTCATCTCCATAATTACAGAAAAAATTTGTCTTTTCAGGGAGCGGTAGGTGTTCGACTCAGAATTTATGATCGAATACTGTGCTTTGTGAATTGTCATTTTGCTGCACACCTTGAAGCTGTCAGCCGGCGAAATGCTGACTTCGACCATGTTTATCGAACAATGGCCTTTTCACGCCAGTCTAGTTCACTCAATTCAGGAGCTGGTATGCTGCGAAATATATTCCTCTCCTGCTCTGTTGCCTTCTTGGCTTATCGATTTTGGCCTATTCATTGGTCTCTCTTGTTCTTGATATCTTCCATTGCAGCTAGTGCTTCATATGGTGTTTCAGTGCCTCGTGGTGGAAATGTACGTAGTTCCTTTGCTTTGTTTTAGTTTTTTTTCTTCCTATCATTCTCTTTCAGAGACTGTTATGTGTAATTTTCTTCAAAAGTCTAAAAGCTATATTTTCACAGGCTGTCAACACATTTGAAGCGAGGCCTGAATTATCTGAAGCAGACATGATCGTATTTCTTGGAGATTTTAACTACCGCTTGGACGATATAACTTACGATGAAACAAGGGATTTCATTTCTCAAAGATGCTTTGACTGGCTAAGAGAAAAAGACCAGCTACGTGCTGAAATGGAAGCTGGGAATGTTTTTCAAGGGATGCGTGAAGCAATTATCAGGTTTCCTCCAACATACAAGTTTGAAAGGCACCAAGCTGGTTTAGCAGGTCAGTGATTTTCTCTTTGTTGCTTCTAATAATTTTCCTATGTATAATCATAGTTCAAGGTTCTGTTCCAAATCTTTCTTTTTTTTTTCTTTCATCGTTCCAAATCTTACCTAAGTTGCATTATGAATTATGAACATCCAAGTTTTTCTCTGCTAGGTAGGTAGCCTAGAACCTACAGGTCAGTCATTTGAAAAGTTGAGAATGTGGATTTCTCCTTAGTACAGTAGTTACTTACAGAGGAACACTACAAACTATAGTTTGAAAAGTTGGCCTTGCATCTGCTTAGGAAGTTTGAAAATATGTGATAGCAAACTTTCTGCTGGCTTCTATCATATGGTCACATGATTTTTCAATGGGAATTGAGCGGCTACTGATTTTCCGAAACCGTGTTTGAACATTGAAGCTGTGTGTTTTTTGCAGGATATGATTCTGGGGAAAAGAAGCGGATTCCTGCCTGGTGCGATAGGATTCTATATCGGGATAACAAGAGTCATTTGGGAGCTGACTGCAGTTTGGATTGTCCAGTGGTGTCTTCTGTATCACAGTAAGCTTCCTTTGATACGCTCAGTAGGTTTCTGTGTCAGTTCACGTTAAAAAAAAACAGAAAACATACTAGATACAGGATCACTGTAGGTTTCCATATGTTTTTATTAGATCATTAACAGATGATGAAAAGTGTTCCAGTCCTCATTTGAGATAATAACAGATTTTTAGCTTACTAATAACGAAGGACTTAAGCATATAGGTTGTCGGTACTTGAGAGTCCCTGAGATAGAGATTTGAATAAATCATGCTTTATGTGAGTGACCCTTCATAATTAAACCTCGAATTGAGACTTGCACTTGTTTTTGTAAGGTATGATGCATGCATGGATGTAACAGACAGTGACCACAAGCCCGTGCGCTGTGTATTTAGCGTCAAGATTGCCCGGGTGGATGAATCAGTTAGGAGACAAGAATTGGGGAACATCATAAACACGAATAAGAAAATCAAGGTCATGCTTGGAGAGTTGAGTAAGGTTCCAGAAACAGTTGTCAGCACTAATAATATAATTCTCCAAAATCACGACTCGACGATTCTGCGTATCACGAATAAGAGCGAGAAGCACATTGCTTTCTTCAAAATAATCTGTGAAGGTCAGTCTATCATCGAGGAAGACGGTCAGGCTCACGACCACCAAGCAAGAGGCTCTTTCGGGTTTCCCCAGTGGCTGGAGGTTAGTTCTTCTTTTGATTTCGAGAGAGCTTATTTTGGATTTTCGGTTTTCAGTTAAAAATACTTATTTTTTATGTGAACAGGTGTCACCAGGAACGGGGATAATCAAGCCGAACCAAATAGCCGAGGTCTCAGTCCGCCTCGAGGACTTCCCAACAGTAGAAGAGTATGTGGACGGTGTTGCACAGAACTCATGGTGTGAAGACACGAGGGATGAGGAAGTCATATTGGTGCTCGTGGTGCACGGAAGGTTCTCGACCCAAACGAAAAATCATAGAATCCGTGTGCGTCATATCCCTCGGTGTGCATCCACGGCAAAGAAACATTACGATGATAGACCCAAAACCTCAGGACAAGTAAACGCTCTTCATCGATCGGATTATCAACAGCTAAGCAATACGCTTGATGTGGTTGAGAAGTTAAAGGGACTTGCACAGTCCATTGAAGAGGAGCCACCTCTCTCTTGGAGGGGTCTTTTGTAAGTGTACATGTACATACAGTGGGATGAAACCAACGTCCTCCAATTTGCAACTCTTGCTTTTTATGGATTCTAATGGGGAAACTTGTGTGAAAAGACCACAAAAGAAAGTAATTAGCTTCTTGCGTTTTTTGTTTTAGAGGCTAATATGTTGTTGAGTAATGGATTTGTAATGTAACTTTTATTGTTGATGTATCTCTCTCAATAATACTTTGATAACTAAAGTGATGAATTTGTATTAATATTATTGAGTAGTATCACACTATAAATGACCATAGCAATCCGCTATTATCTAGCAATAAGATGCATTTTATATTTTTATTTACGAAAATGTCAGTGTATTTGCTCATTTCCTACCGAGCCACCGTATAGAGTAAACCCACATAAATGTAATAACGTTTGAGCTATCCTATTTTTATATATTTAAAATAAAATTGATACTTTTACTTTCACATTCATATACATTAATTAAATACAAATTCATCACTTTAAAGAAAAAAACAACCAATACAATGTTTTGTAATTTTGTTTGTATAAACTTTACAAATTATATTTATATATTTTATTATTTTAATAGGAACATACATTATTAAAAAAGTTTTTAAACATTTATAATTTTATTTAAAAGTTTTTAAATATTTGAACTAATCTACCTTTAGCAGATATTAAAATTATAAACTTATACGGTTTAATTAAGGGTAACGTTTGTACTTATGTAGCTATGGAAATTTATATTTGTAATAATAATGAATTATGCCAGTTATCAGTTTACTATAAAAGATGATAATATCCTTATAGTGTGAAGTGTGAACAAATTTCATGATATTTAACGTGTTTTAAGACAGAGCAACGAGCAAGTCATCTTTTTGTCAAAAAAACTAGCAAGTCATCTAAACCGAGTTGAGATGGAAATTCAGATAAACAGGCTTTTTGGCTCAATGACAGTATATGATTAATTAAATTTTGTACATTCTTTTATAAGCAATGCGATGCTTAACTTTCAACAAAAGCCTTTTCAATAAAGTAAGGCTTAAAAAAGGAACGAAAAACGAAGAAAGACCATGCATTATAACTGTTTTCTCCATAAACTTGGATAAATTAAAAATTTGACCAAATAAATAAATAAATTTAAACATGATATGGAAATGGAAAAAAAATAAAAACATGATATGGAAATTATCCTTGAATTACATTAAATTTATATTCTCTTTGTTTAATAATATGTGTATCCTAAATGTATACACGTTAAAAACATATTAAACTTTAATTATAAATGCATCATTTTCTATAATATTAGTGAAGGCTATAAATCTTATATATTGAATGATATAAAACTAAATTATGCAACGGTCATGGTTGTAATATAACATCTTATAAAAGTGATTAAAGTAGAAGTATCACTTCATACTTACTCGACTTATTATAAAAGAGAATATATTTTGAACGTTACGTACGGATGCTTCTAAATTACTTGGAAACCAAACAACTCGTTTTTCAAATACCGTAGAGAAATTGATGGCGACGCGCGCCGTCTGCTTCATATTATGATTCTTAAACCACAAAGAACCCTTCTTCTCTTTATCCAAAACCTTAAAACATATATATATACACATGTGCACACTTATAGAATCATCAAATATCTTTCACCGGAAATTAATACGTTTTAAAACTTCTATTCCATTCCAATAAAAATAAACACATTATCCTTCGTTAGAACACAAATGGCATCGTCTATAAGCTTGGTTCACGTCTTTACAATCCTTGTAACAATAGTCATGTCCCGTTTTGCTCAGTTTGACGCAAGAACAAGTCTTAATGTTCTGAGTTTCGGGGCGAAACCAGACGGAGTTGTAGATTCGACAAAAGCCTTTTCGGATGCATGGGACTCAGCGTGTCAAGTGGAAGACTCGGCCATGATTTACGTGCCAAAAGGAAGGTATTTGATTGGTCGAGTGCTTCGGTTTGAAGGAGAAAGTTGCAGAAGCCGTGAGATAACCCTAAGGATTGATGGAACTTTGATTGGTCCTGAAGATTATATGTTGCTTGGGAAAGAAGAAAATTGGATCAGTTTTGTTGGTGTTCACAATGTTACTCTTCTTGGAGGTTCTTTTGATGCTAAGGGGTCCACCTTGTGGAGTTGCAAAGCCAATGGTCAAAACTGCCCTGCAGGTGCAACGGTATGTACTCTCATATGTGTTAGCTGCAAAAAAAAAAAAAGCTTATTAAGTAATTCTGCAAAGTACAATTTAACTCAACACGAAACACAAATAGAGTTTCTTCGTTTTTTCTATTTTTCTTTTGTTTTTATTTTGAGTTTGCGTTTACCACAACTTTTGTTTTACATTTTAAAGGAAAGGATCTCAAAATAAACATATATGCCATATCATATACCAAAATATTAAAATACTACTCTTTAAGTATCAATTTAAATGGTGTTTAAAGATTTTTATTTTGTTTCATATCAACTGATGTATTCACTATTGTAAACAAAATTTAATGTCATTTGAATTTAGTGACCAACTACAAATATTATTATTTTTTCTTATTGGTTGAACTTATTTTATTTAATGCTACTTTTATGTAACCAATATAAATTATATGAAAATGTATTTTTATTAATCTTTATATAAAAACTTTAAAATCTACATTTTATATTTCTCAAATTAATATATGAAATCCCAAAAACTAAATTACCTAAACCCTAAAGTTAAATCTAAATTCCAAATTAGTGTCTTTCTTTAAGGTTTCTTAAATTGACCATTTTGAGTTTAATAGTTTTTGTTTTCATACTATATGTTGTTATCTGGAAGAAAAACTGATCATAATATCAAACACATAATTAAGAAAATGCAAACACAAATAAAAAAATTCATGACCGTACATAAACTAGATTATTTATATCAAACGCAGACAATAAGATTCATGGACTCTTACAACGTCAAGATCATAGGAGTATTGTCATTGAACAGCCAATTGTTCCACATAGTAATCAACCGTTGCAAAAATGTAAAGATTGAAGATGCCCGTATCATAGCACCAGGTGATAGCCCCAATACTGATGGAATTCACATTCAGAAATCGACTGACATCGAGGTCAGAAATTCTTCTATCAAAACTGGAGACGACTGTATCTCGATCGGACCCGGTACAAAGAACTTGATGGTAGATGGAATTACATGTGGTCCTGGACATGGAATCAGGTATATAAAATATAGTAAGACCTAAAGTGTGATATATTACAATTATTATTGGTCTAGTTATCTTGGTCTCAGATTATATTATTTTGTCCAGCATTGGTAGCTTAGCGAAGGGCCTAGAGGAGGATGGCGTGGTAAACGTGACAGTGAAGAAGGCAGTGTTCGTACGAACAGACAATGGGCTAAGGATAAAGTCGTGGCCACGTCTTAGCAAAGGATTCGTGGAGAGGGTTCGGTTCTTAGGGGCTCTTATGGTCAACGTCTCCAATCCTATCCTCATTGACCAGAACTATTGTCCTGGCGATTCTTATTGCCCTACTGAGGTCATTTCTCCTTTATTGTTTTTTTTTATATTGCTTAATGCAAAGCGAAAATTGGCAAAAACTAGAAAAAAATGCGATAAGTAACAGTTTTGTTAATAATCAATGTATTTTATATATTATTAAAATAAACATGACACTATTTAAAAGAAAACGATAAAGTTGTGATTTAAGAAAATACATTCGGTAAATGACCCACCACATTTTAAAAATTCTTCAATACCGATTTTGAAAATAGGAAACGAAGTTTGGTTATTTGGTACTCTTAGTTATTTTGTATTTATTTACATATCTTAGAACCTAACCAGATGATGAATTAATTTAATGTTCATGTGTGAATTGTTTTTTTTTTGAACTAAACATATGTGAATTGTTTCCAAAACATAAATGACTAATGTGAATAAAAATATATATATATTCAGGGGTCGGGAATCAAAATAAACGATGTAATATACAGTGGAATCATGGGAACATCGGCCAAAAAAGTTGCTATAAAGATGGATTGCAGCGAGCAATTCCCATGCACTCAGATACGAATGCAGGCAATTAATCTAACTTATCACGGTGGAGCAGCAACGACTGCTTGCATCAATGTTTCCGGTAAGCAACTTGGTTTGGTTATACCCAGCGGATGTATCTGAAGACTCTATTGGTTTTTCTTGACCAAGACTTGTAAAATCAAACATCACACACTGGTCGTACATAAAGTATATGTAGTTTTTTTTTTTGTAAATGGCCTTCATATTAAATACTGAAAAGGAAAATAAAAAACAACAAGCCCATGGCTTTAGTTCAGTTAGAGACAAGCCCAGTAATCTAATGAAACACATATTGCAAGTATATGTAGTTTATCAACAAACATTATGGGTTTGTATACTTTGTAATCATTGTAAATAATTCTTTGTATATATTTACAGCATGTGGTTGTAACTACTGTCTACTGACATATAAATAAAACAAGCTCAGCAGTTTCAGGCAAACGAATCATTGTCGCAATGCATATTATTCTTTTTTTTGTCACGGATCAATGCATATTATTCTAAACTAAGAAATTCGACACTCTACAAAAACGGAACTAACAATTTGAAGGGCCAAAGTCATGCTAATGATTAACATAAAAACTGAGAAAAACGCAGCCCACCAATCCAAACAGCCGTACCAAATGTTTAGAAGCAGGAAAGTTTTGAAAAAAAAAAAAACTATTCAACTAAGGAATCATAAGTAGATTGTTTGACATATTTACAAGTAGGCTACACAATCTCTTCACTAACCAATATCACCGAAAATGCATATATACATACACATTAATTAGTACATGATTTTTACGGAGTGTCCATAACAACATGGAATCAACATCAGTATTAACAAAGACCGTACAAGACAACATGATGTACAAGAATATCAATTTAAACATAGGAAAATAAAATAGTGAGAGTACTCATTAAATATAATGGAAATAAAAAATTGAACACATTTATTTTCTCATGCAAAATAAATTAACATTATAGACACATTAGTCTCATATTTCAACCATTAGGTAAAAGGAAATTGCGAGACGCATAGTTCATGAGTTTCTCATGCACCTCGATCAAAGATGGAGAGATATCACGGCCCTCAAGCTGATCCACAACGGTTTTGTACTCGTGTCAGACAAACCTTCGAAGACTGCTTCAAATTGATCTTCATGATCCATCGCTTTTCCAAGAAGAGCAAGTTGATCAAAACGAGATGTAAGACCTTGCATATATTCATCGATAGGCTTTGCTCCCTTAGTCCAGTGCTTGATATGTTGACGAAGTTGTTGGATGTGGCCATGACTTGGCTTGGCGTAGGTAGAGGCAAGGATGTTCCAGATCTCTGCAGCGGTGGAGGCAGTGAACAGAAGCGGTTGAACAGAGATGGTGATAGCACCGAGAAGAGCGCTATAAAGGAGGCGATCTTGGCGTTTCCATAACCCATAAGCCGGGTTTGCACTGATAACACCATCAGTGGTTACGGTAGGGGCAAGGACGGTAGATCCGTCAAGATGACCCGCGAGGTCATAGCCATCAAGGAGAGCGTGCACTTGGCGGCTCCACATGATGTAGTTGGAGGGGGTGAGCTTTGTCACGTTGGCCATGTTCACGTTGAGAAGAACTGGCGTGGCGTATCAGACACGTTAATGGTTTCAGCAGAGGTGGCTGGAGAGAGAGACATGTTTGAGATGTGAAAAAGTGGTGTAAAAAGAAAATTTTAGGTATCGCTTAGCTCTATACCATATAGGTTTAGATGCTTTGATATCTTATTAGAGTAAAGAGAATACAATACTTATAGAGTACATAAGAGATCTAGGTCTAAGCTAATTACAATTAAAACCTTTCCATATATACATATCATCTACAGTTTTTTCATGGTGCTAGAACTCAATTTCTCTTTATTTTTTTTAGTAAAACGAAACGGAAAAAGAAAAAGAATATTCACAAAACATCCAGAAGAGATTCGGAGCCGGGTAGAAGATATTTGTATTTGTCATTTCCGATAGGACCCGACCCGGAACAAAACGGTCAAAATCAGCAGAAATACGTTGAATCATTCTCCTGAGTGACGACGATTCATTTCGACGCTCGAACTATCTTCCAGTTTCTCTCTTTCTCGCGTTTGATCGATCCTTCCTCTTCCTGCGTCGCCGTTGTAGATGTAAGTCGGAAGCAATCGTCTCTCTCCATCGATGAGTTTCTAGTTTCTCTCATCATCTTAATTTCATCCCAATCAATCAATCAATTCTTCTTTCCGTTTCATTCTCAACTATTACGTTTCGGATTCGTACTTAACGTTCATCAAATGCTTTACTCAATTAAAATCGAGTGCGAATTAAGATCTCATATGCTAATGCTATTTTAGTGAAAAATCTGAATCGTTTCTTCGTTTTTGTGGCTCTTTGGAATGATTTTTTGCTTAAAGAGTATTGTGATTGCGATTAATCATCATATTATCTGTGTACAATGTTAAAAATGTAGTGTGTACAATCACTATGCAGATAAACATTTTTAGAGCTGGGCTTTGATGGTATGTTGTAGCTGGTTTCACACTGTATAGAGCTTTTAAACAGTATTATGGCTTCAAGAGCGCTTCTCCGAAGAAGGAAGTACATCGTTCAGTCTCTAAGTGAACATTTCAACACGATCCAATGCCTTTCAAGCGTTGAGCGTCAAGGATATGAGAACATTAAGGATACACTGGATTCTGGAAGACCTGATTCCAGTTTGCCTTCTTTTCTCAAGAACAAAGAGTCATTCACTTCATCATCGGATAGTTTGCAAGGAAGTCGATTGCTTCAGTCTCCTAATTTTAGTAACGGAGGAGTTGGGAAGTTAGAGTTTCCTTACCCGTTTGGGTATAGATTGGTTCAACAGTCTTTGTGGTCTTCTGTGGCAACGGCCAACAGGCGTGATGATGATAAGAAGGGAGAGAAGGTTACTTCACAGAGCAAAGAAGCCTCTCCGGAGGAGTGTGATGAAGCAGTGGAGGGGCTGAGTTTGGCTAAAGCTAAAGCTAAAGCGAAGAAACTGGAAGATTCACACAAGTCTGATGTGTCCATTATGCAACGTGTGCGGGCGTTTCTTCTTGGGATTGGTCCTGCTTTGAGAGCTATTGCGTCCATGAGCAGGTCAGGATTGTGGCTTTTTGTGAGCTGTATTTGATGGAATTTCTTGTTATTGTTATTATTAACATAAGATCTGTTCTGCAGGGAAGATTGGGCCAACAAGCTTCGCCACTGGAAAGATGAATTTAAGTCTACCCTGCAACACTACTGGCTGGGGACGAAGTTGCTCTGGGCCGATGTCAGGATTAGTGTTAGGCTGCTTGTTAAACTTGCTAATGGGAAAGGTCTCTCTAGGAGGGAACGACAGCAACTCACTCGAACCACTGCCGACATTTTTAGATTGGTCCCGGTTGCAGTTTTCATTATTGTCCCCTTCATGGAGTTCTTGCTACCGGTAGCTCTTAAGCTGTTTCCAAACATGCTTCCGTCAACTTTCCAGGACAAGATGAAAGAAGAGGTATTGTTAAAAAACCTTCTCTGTTCTTTATATGTCGTGAGAATTCTTTCCTTACCGACTGGAAGATTTTGCATGACTATTTGACACCAAGCAGGAGAGACTTTATGAGCTATATTTCCACATTGTTTTACTATGTTTTGGCTCTTTCATTCTCAAGATAATGCCTTTTCGAATTTTTATGAAAATATATCTACCATTGATATACCCTTCTCTTTTGCAATACACTCGACTACCAACATTAAAACGATTTAGTATTGCCAGTTACATCTTTAAGACTTGCCCAGAAACCATATATTGATTTTATTCGTCATGGATTGGTTTGTCTTGTTTTCCCCTTCATAGTAGTAAAAGATCTGGTTTGAACACTAACGTAGGGCTGTAACTGTTTTGAAATTTGAAGTGGCTGAAATAATCCGGAACATAGTCATAGCCCACGTTTGATGTTAGATGTTTAGCCCTTAATCTATTTTCCCATGAAGAATTGTAATCTTTTGAACACGTGCTAACATCTGAGCACTGGAATTTGTTTTGTTTGAAACTGATTTAGACTACTTAGGCTACTTAATGCTAAAAGAAACACAAATTATTTATATTTTACTATTTTAAGCTACATTGATCTGGGAAGTATGATTTTGTTTGATCTTTTGTCGTCTCACAGTTACTCTATCCTGTTTGTCAAGTTAGATGCTAAAACTCTTGAACTTCTCTTTTTCAGGAGGCACTAAAAAGAAGGCTGAATGCAAGGATGGAGTATGCAAAGTTTCTCCAAGATACTGTGAAAGAAATGGCAAAGGAAGTCCAAACCTCGCGCAGTGGTGAGATAAAAAAGACAGCAGAAGATCTAGATGGATTCATGAACAATGTTCGCTTTTCTTCTTATCTTGTACAGTTGAGTTCCTTCTGTTTCTTCAAGATGGACTGATACCTTCGTTAATCAATTGTACAGGTCAGAAGAGGAGTTGGTGTTTCAAATGATGAAATTTTGGGTTTTGCAAAACTATTCAATGATGAACTTACATTGGATAACATTAACAGGTTACGCATTAGTCAAAATTGTATATATTACGAAACTACTTCTCTCCTGACTTATTTTGTTTATATATAATCTTCTTAACTGCAGGCCTCGATTGGTAAATATGTGCAAATACATGGGTATTAGCCCATTCGGAACGGATGCATACTTACGTTACATGCTTCGGAAAAGATTACAGGAGTAAGTTCAACACACTGCTTATACTGCCACTTTTCTGGTCTCAAGTGTTGGACAATGAGTCCTCTTCAATTTCTCTTTTTTTTGATGGCATCGTCAGACTTCTGGGTTTTAATATACTCTACAAGACGCCGGATCCAATATATTTACGCATCTAAATTTATTTCCTCATTGCCATTGGGCATTGCCATTCCTTGGACCTCGCAGGATTAAAAAGGATGATAAGTTGATCAAAGCTGAGGGTGTGGAGTCTCTTTCAGAAGCTGAACTTCGCCAAGCTTGCAGATACAGAGGAATGCTTCAATTAGGTTCAGTTGAAGAAATGAGACAGCAGGTTATTTGCTCGTTTATAAATATTAGTCACCATGCAATATTTTCTGGAAATGGTATTAAACAGACGATACTCTTTGTGAACAACAAGAATGATCTTGTTTTTGGTACATCTGTTGTTTTAGATGTTAAACTAGAGATACAGGTGATTTCTGATCTGCAAATCATTTTTTTTGCAGTTAATTGACTGGCTGGATTTGTCCCTCAACCATTCAGTTCCATCATCCCTCTTAATTCTCTCTAGGTAAGCTTGTCCTGCAACTCATAAGACATATATACTATACGACATAACTAAAAACGACATTCACGCAATTGTCTTTCAGATCTTTCTCGATGTCTGGGAAACTCAAGCCGGAAGAGGCTGTTCAAGCTACTCTCTCTTCTCTGCCAGACGAGGTTCTGGACACAGTTGGGGTCACAGCTCTGTCATCAGAAGATTCTGTGTCAGAAAGGAAGAGGAAGTTAGAATACTTAGAGATGCAAGAAGAATTAATCAAGGTCTTCCTTTTTCTTTTCCTACCAAAGTAAAAGCATGATTGAGGAAGTTTTTTCTTACATGTGTGAACTTGCTGAGATATTATCAGGAAACTCTTTTTCTTGCTTACTTTGGGATTCAATTTGAATGTAGGAGGAAGAGGATGAAGAAGAGGAGGAAATGGCAAAGATGAAAGAGTCTGCTTCGAGCCAAAAAGATGTAGCGTTGGATGAGATGCTGGCTTCTACAGCTAAAGATGCAAATGAACAAGCGAAAGCGAAAACTCTTGAGAAACATGAGCAGCTCTGTGAGCTCAGCCGTGCATTGGCAGTTTTAGCTTCCGCATCTGTATGAAGACTTTTACCACCCTTTCATTTAGTACTATCACCGTTAATGCTTATCGTTTCTTTTGACTTGTTTGGATCCCAGTCTGTTAGCATGGAGCGTGAAGAGTTCCTCAAACTAGTTAAAAAGGAGGTAAAAAATCTGATTTGCCTTGCCTTCTTGATTTTTTTATCTTACTTTCTTCCGAGTAAATTTTGTATTTTCCTAATATTATGTAACAGGTAGATCTATACAACAGCATGGTAGAGAAAGGTGGTACAGATGATGAGGAAGAAGCTAGGAAAGCTTACTTAGCTGCCCGAGAAGATAGTGACCGAAGTGCGCAGAAAGCAATCGCTGATAAAACTTCTTCTAGACTGTTAGATAGGGTAACAACCAAAGTTTATTTCTTTGTATCTGTCATAAACTATGGAAATGTTGTTAAATCTCTATCTTCATATGTTTTTCTATCTTTAGGTTGAGTCAATGCTCCAGAAACTGGAAAAGGAAATTGATGACGTCGATAACAAGATTGGAAACCGCTGGAGACTCCTGGACAGGTCTGTGTAAAATTATCCTCTGGATTTGTTTCTCAAGAGTTTATAAGTAACAATTTTGTTTGTACACAGAGACTATGATGGAAAGGTAAGTCCAGATGAAGTTGCATCGGCTGCGATGTACCTAAAGGACACATTGGGCAAAGAGGGAATTCAAGAGCTTATTCAGAATCTTTCTAAAGATAAAGGTCACAACTCTTTCCATTGCCTTAACTTCTCAACTTGATTTTTTTTTCCGGATTGTTTGATTGAAGCTCTTTTTTTTGTTTTTGTTCTCTTTAGATGGCAAAATTCTGGTGGAAGATTTGGTGAAGTTAGCGAGCGAGATTGAAGATGCTGAAGAAGCAGCCGAGGAGGAGGCGAATGAGCCGACCAAGCCTTGAGAGATTGTTTGTTCTTTGTGTGTTTTCACTTTTCACGATACATATTTTCTGTTTACTGGAAAGTAAATTTCATATAGTATGACGAAATCTATCATAATAAGTTTCTTGACACTTTTTTTTGTTTTCAACATTTTTGGTTTCTTCAAAATGCTATGTTTTCTGTTTTTTTTTTACACCAATACGTTTATGGACATGTGTCCAAAGCTCACGAACATGGTCGATGTGAGTCATGGAAGTCGAGATGCTTTCATCATTCGTCAATTTCATCCCAGAGCGTTGTCAGCAGTCCAATCTTTGAATTCTTCTAAATTTTTAGTGGGTTACGGTATAGATTCATACGCAAACCCAAAAAAATTGGGCTTTCAATGCCAATCGCAAATTGGTGGACCACTCGTCGTAATTAAAGCCATGCAGTGACGGCAGAGATCAGTGTGCCTTGACTGTTGCCTAAAGTGAGGTTTCACCACGAGTTTGCGCCATTGAAAATTAAAGTTTGACAAAATTGAAGTCAAATAATAAGAGAAGAAAGAGATCTCGTATGCGGACTACAGAAATCTTAGAATCGATGAGCCAAAACATGTAGTGGTTTATGTTTGTAGATTTGATATCATGTCAAGAATTCTATATAATTAGTGAAAAAGGCTTCATGTATATTCAATGTTACAGAAACAACGACATGCATATATGTTGGTGTTGTAAGCTTATTGCAATACAGAAAACAAAACGTCTAAAGAAAACCAAAACAAACATAAACGACAAATCTTACGAATTTTGGAGCATTTCGAACTAGTTATCAAACTTAGATAAAAATAAAATAAACAAATAGTCAACCAAAATTTTATGGACCCATACTAAAAAGTAATCGAGGCATTACATTCTCAACTATTCAGATGTATAAATATCTCAAATATCTCTGTGGGACATAACATACACGAGGAGTGTATTGATTTGTTTGACAAGACTGTCCGTATGGTGGTGAAAAATCTGAAAATATTGGACCAATCGTTTCCTTTTTTCTGTTGGTTACTGACATAGTGACATGTTATATTCATAGTACTATTACACGACAATGAATGATCAAGTCCCCAGAAGGCCCACGAAAAAAAGTTTCTCAGTGATAGATGTAACACTTGCACTAATCGAACAACAATCAATCTTTCTTTATGACAGCATTCTCTTATCTCATTTCTTTTCTAAATTTTCATGCCACCACCTCTCCTTTTCTTTTTTGTTGAAAATCTCCTATTACTCTTTTTTTATCTATAAATAACTTTTTTGGTAAAATATCTCTGGATATCTTTACTTTTAGAAACTAGTCACTTTCAGTTTATGGGATGCAAAATCTTCTTCGGTTGCTATTTTTAGTTTAGATCATTTCTGACCATCTCTAATAATAGAAATAATTTTTGTTCTAATGTGTTCCTTTACAATAGAAAAATTATATTTTTGCTTTTATAAATAGATGAATGCTATTTTTCCTAAATATCATTTTTTATTTTAGAGATCTCTATTATAAAAATAGATTATAAATGTTCTTAGATAAGCACGGATGCTTACGAGCACAAGACTCTTGTAAACTTCTTGTATAGCTGATGTTTTATTAAAAACAAATTATTTAATTTTTAGTTATTATACTCCTTCTGTACCATTTTAAGTGATGTTTTAGATTTTTACACAATTATTAAGAAAATACAAAATTTTATGCACTTTTATCTTGGTTATATAAAAATCACACTAAATAAAACAAGTTTAACCAATAATAAAATAGTACATGATTTTGTAATTGATCACAAAATTTGAATGACATTTAATTTTACATAGAATAGTGAGAACATCACATATTATGAACCAAAATAAAAATCTTAAAACTTCACGTAAAATGGAACGGAGGGAGTAACTATTATTACAGTCTTGTGGTATTTGTAAATAATCGGAAACCGAATGTCAAACAGCTTTTTCTTAGAAAATACGAAGTGTCTACCTTTGTGTATTAATTTATTTTCTAAAACATCTATACTCCATTAAAAAAACAGAGAGAACATGTGTGTTGTCATTTATTATAGATCTTTTATTGTCCGATCTTTATTTATTACTCTATCTATTTTATAATAAATGTAACTTAGACGCATTTTACATAGATTAAAAAAGTGGCAAAATATATTAATGTATTCTTATTAAATGTATAATTATTTAAATACAAATGATTTAAATAAATATCTATTGGTTAGTTAAAAGGATACGGAAGAGATTATGTATGAAAAATTGTGAGGGAGTATCTTTAATATGTATATGTAAAAGTGAATAAATTGACTGACATATTTTACTTGTTTAAAAACTTAAATGTTTGTATTTGCTACTTTATTTATTCGATTATTGCATTAACATTTAAATTTCGTGTATGTGTAAAGGCCACACTGATCTCTTGGCCAATATTTTTCCAACAAGTTAATAGATATAAATATGATGAAAGTGTATTGTGTGATCACCAAGATGAACTCAAAAGTAGAACAAAAAAAAAGATTCTATCGCCACTGGTTGTTTTTCTAGTCCATGTTTTCCGAATGTTAAGATACCGTTGCATCAAACTAAAATGAAGTATACGTATTGTAGCTATATAACACTTCTATTTCATGTAGAATCTATAAAATACTGAGCATCACACGCCATAAAAGTAAAAACACTCTCATTTGTTTCCCCCTCTCTGATTTATTTAATACATATTAAATTATTGTAGTCATTATCACCGTTCATTACTCGTATCATAAAATGCTTATTATAGTACTATATATAGATGCATTAATCTCATAGGGCATGTAAAGTCAAATGATTAGAGGAAGAACCCCCCATCGATCTAACTTCTTCGTCCTCCACAGCCATTATCCCTCTGACAATTGAAGTAAACCGCAGCCACGGGAAGGCCGAGATTGTATAGCGCAGCAAACTCACGAGTGTTAAACTGTAGGCGCCACCCTGGTTCATACACTGTCTGCCTCCCGAGCTGCCGGAACAATACCAGCACGATACGATGTATCCCCGAGGTGGGCCTTGGATTCTCGTAAGATACAATCTCATTGCCTGAGAAAACAAGCATCAACATATATCCGTCCAATCAACCGCATAGTCATCAATCTATGGAATAAAACTCACCAAAGTTTGTGCCAGTTGTCGCAGGGATATCAGTCACCAACCTGTAATGATGAGAGTACCCATATAGACTTTTAAGATATTGTACCACATCAAAATGCTACTTAAACTATAGATTTGTAAGAAAGATAATAACGTAATAAATAGGTTATCGGTGCTAATGAGATCTATAGTTCTATTGTGATTGTAAAGCGATAGATCTTCCGTGTAATTAAGTAATTCCAAAACGTGCATCAACTAATATTCAAAGCCCGTCTTTGAAAGTTTGGTATGGTGCATGCATACTTTCACAATATATATGAAATATGATTCGCGCATTTATTAAAGTGAGACTAGTAGATAAAAATAAAATTAAGTAACACTAAAAAGAAGTGTTGTGTAGTAGCTGTACTGTGATATAACAGGAAACATGGTCCTACTAACTTCAAGTCACAAAGATACGTCATCAGGCTAAGAACGTACAGGCAACTTTAAAGTGGAAAACCAAATGTTTGTACAAGTCATGTCCAATAGGACTAATGTGTAGCTTGTTTAAGAAAACATTTATACATATCGTGTATATATAGCATGCTAAGTTTTTTAAATCTCTTCAGTTTTAGCCTATGCTGTTTGGGCTTTGTTAGGAGACAAAGTGATAGACCGCTTCTTAAAGCTGATTCTACATGGTAGTCCTCGTCTGTTAAACGGCAAATATTTTACTTTTGTTATCAGTGAATTACTAAGTTTCAAAATCTCCAATTAATATGCATTTCATGTTTCCATGTCTAGTTGTGTCTTGTGTGTATATATCTAATTAAAGCAAAATTGTTCGAGGATATAACAAAGAAGTGGATAAAAGAGGTGAACTAGTGCACAAAGTTACCAATGGAGATATTCGCGGAGGTGCGGGTTGCTCGGACTTGGAACATCTGGATCCACCATAACCTTCATTAAACCCATCAGCACTAAAATACGTTACATATAAGACGAAGTTTTTTTGGTAAAACAAAAAATATAACGCATAGTTTTTTTCTGAAAATTAATATATAAAGCAATAAAGCATAGTTAAGTTTGAGAAATGAGTAAAAGAAGAAGAAAAATTAATAGAAAACGGTAAGTAGTAGCATACTAGTCCAAAAACGGTAGGTAGCATCTACATGTATATATAGGCAGTGTATCGAAAAGACTAACTTGAATATACTTATTCAAACAGGCATCATATATACCACAAAGAGATCTAATATTTATCAATATATCTTTAAACGACCGTTCATTCTCTTGATTATTATATTTTAGACATTCGAACCCATGTACTTTTGCCTTTTAAGAGCATTGTAAAACTTTTAACAAAAAATATAAACTACGATCTAAATTATTGAAGGAACAAAGGAACCCTTTCGCCAAAAAAAAAATGAAAACCTTTTGGCAAGAAAAAGTTTCTGAAAAGAAACATAAGAGATTCAGATAAGAGACCAAGAAAGAAGAGAATTCTGGTAGAGTATAAAACTGTTAACATGAAATGCTCATGGGTTCATCTTCATGGTAAAAGGTAAAAAAAAAAACAATATACTTCAGGATATGGTATATCTAGAAGTAAAACCAATAAATCGTAAGAGAAACAGAACAAGAGAAAGATTTCACTAAAGGTCTCTTTGTGGGTCTGCGCGGCCAAGGTAATTGCATGAAAGAAGAAGAGTAATGAAGCAATGACGAAGAAACAAAAACAGAGAGTTTAAATGTAAGAACCAAAGTATAGAAGTTCCTTAGGTCTTCTCCACCAATCTCAACTCTTGGCTTGTTGAGAATTTGAGAAGGCCTTATATCCAACCCATTTGTCACCTCTCTTTGGCCGTAAGTAACCCTGAGATCGATTGATCTTGTGAACCGTTCAAGAACGTCCCCTATCACTCCCCCTACCACAAGAGGATCTCTGGTATGTACAGACATCTTTGATCTAAAACAAACAAGTTGTTTCTGATTTATTTATTTATTTATGGTTCTTCTATTCTTATGAACTAACCCTCTACATGTAACTTATATATAGTGTCTTGGGAGTCGGTTTAACTCGGGTCGTGAGAACTCATCACCGCAATCTTTTTCTTGTCCAGTGATGTAGGAGAATCCAAAACTGATTCTACGTACATCACATATTGTCTTCTTATTTCATTTCTTTTTCTTTCTTTTATGTATTCTAAAGCCACCACTCTAATAGCTAGACTGATAATATTCCAGAATATATCTCACCCACTTGGTTAGGGCCGGGCAAAAAATCCGAACCCGAAAAACCGAACCGAACCCGATCCGAAAAAGTAGCACCGAACCCGAACCGAAATTGATTAAATATCCGAACGGGTTCAAAATTTCGGTATTTAAAGAACCGAAACCGAATCCGATCCGAACCGAAATATTTTGGGTACCCGAATGTATCCGAAATAAATTTATATACTTAAATATATACATTATTTTTATATATAATGTATATTAAAAATATATAAGATACCTTTAAGTTTTCCAAAATACTCAGGAAAATATATGCAAATAGTCAAAATTAAATGTTTAAAATAGCATAAGTATCTGGAAACACTAAAATAGTTAAATATCTATTGATTCTTTATCCAAATATTCAAAGAAAACCAATTTATATGTTAAATTAAGATATTTTGACATATATGTTATGAAAATTTATATGTAATATATTATCTTTCTTATAGATTTTGAAAATTTAAAATATATAATAAATTTTGAAAATTTAAAAACATTTTAAATGGGTTATCCGAACCTGAACCGAACCCGCAAAGATCCGAACCGAACCCGAACCGAAATTTAGAAATATCCGAATGGGGCTGAAATCTTTGACTCCAAAAACCCGAAACCCGAATGGACTGAACCGAAACCCGAATGGATACCCGAACGCCCAGCCCTACACTTGGTAGCCAATAATATTTTTATATATCCTTTAACTATATATACCATTCGACTTGTGACTCAGAATAAATTAAAAATTCTCCCCACCATATAATTACAAGTGTATTGTTTATTCATAAGAGTGCAAATAACAGCGAAATCTGTGTTAGAAATCAACAGAACTTTTTTCTAGAAAACAGTATTTTTATAAAAATATCGTTATATATTATTTTGAAATTCTTATAAGTAAAGAGTTGTTCATTTTTCTACATTTCTCTCGTCTTAGGCAGAAACAACACAAGATAAATAAATTAGCACACAATAATTTATCTGATTGTAATAAATGATACACTAAAGTATATCAAGTGGTATCAGAACCGCTTGAAGATTTAAGTATTGAAGATCTTAACCCATGGTCACAAATTCCATCAACTATTTAGTAATATTTTATGTCTTTTTACAGAAAACACAAAGACAAAGAAGTAATATGAGAATTGTTGCAAGAGAGGAAAAGAAACTAGAGGCATGCTGAGTTAATAGAAATAAATTGGCTGACATATGAACATAGAAAGAAATAAGAGGTCAGCTGAACAAGCAGCCAGAGCATAACCTAGGTCATTCGGAAAGAGCCAAGGACCTACTGCAGTTGTGATAAACAAAGTAGTTTTCAGGAGTTTTTTGCACAGCTTGATTTGCAAATTAATCCCACAGTTTTAGGATTACCTTAGGAATGATATACAAAATGCATACAAAGCAGCTGTGTAAAACCAACAAAAGAGGCCAGTCCCAGGACCAACCTCACAAAACTAAGTTGCTATCAGAAGGGACCAGCTGGGGAGAAAAAAGAGGTTGAACCAGAACCCATCATTCTCTGTCAATGAGAATTTTCGGTCTGCTAAAACAAGAAGAAAATGTATCAAAGTTTTGTATGATCATATGCTCGACCAAACTAAGATTAAAGAAGAAAGAGAATTTGATGAAGTCACATATAGTTCATAAAAATTAATTTGAGACTATGATTGAGCAAGGTAATGTATATTAAGAAAGAAACAAACTCTCTAATAACCAACTAACCGGCTGACAAACCTATCAACCAAACTTTCGCTGATAATTATATATATATATCAATATACTTGCTCCAAATTGTCAAATGCAGAATAATTATGAGATAAGTAAGAGAACCTAAACCCACCATCCTTTTATGAAAATGACATTCAAAAGTCATCAGACCAACTGAATAAATTGGGT
This sequence comes from Raphanus sativus, assembly GCF_000801105.2. Lineage (NCBI taxonomy): Eukaryota > Viridiplantae > Streptophyta > Magnoliopsida > Brassicales > Brassicaceae > Raphanus > Raphanus sativus. The sequence goes on from NC_079517.1 coordinate 9,953,466, forward strand.
ACATGAGAAAGCTTAGAGTAAGACAAAACATTTATTGGGTCTCAGGGTGATGTCCTCATTATTAAAATCCCTTTGTTCACTCGTCTTGTTCGCTTGTTCGCTCTGGAGTGCTTTGTAACTTACTTTGGTGGCTATAAGAAAATCAATAGGTGCTAAAATGCAGACCCCTCAACTTTTCTTTTCTTCGTTTTCATGTGGAACAACCGAACAAGTAAACATCCATTCTTACTTACTACCATCGGGTGGAGAAGAAATTAAATAAAATAGTAACATAGAACAAAAACGAATCTAGAAATAGAAAGAATGCTACCAAGTAGAGATGTCTCTATACTTGCTACTCATCCAATACTTTATGGAATAATCTTCTGATGTTAGCCAAGATTCTCGCTTCTCTATCATTAACGTATCTATTTTATATAAAAAACGTGTCTATCTTATTTCAATAATGTAAAATTATTCTTGATAAACTTCCAGCTCATCATCTCTTATTTTTGACCTTACTGAAAAATAAAAATTAAACATTACTTCAAACGAAGATATTCTGAACATATTTGTTGTATTTTTTTATTTTCATCTTGTTTCAATGATTATAAAAATGGAATAAATAACTATTGGCAGTTATATAACGTAACTTTTGTGATCATACGAAATCTAATGGCTCTTAGTCACTAGTTTAAGGTTGTGAGTGGGAGGCGGGAAAAATGATGGAGCGTACACACATGATGGGTCATCCACCTTTTATCCCCATTCACATGTTTATGATTCTATACAAAAAATTGATGAAGCATATACACTTGTGGTTAAAATTAGTGGTTCATATAGACACAAAACAAAAGAACCGTTTTTCACTCGATAGTGAAGGCCGAAGGGTTTCGTCCACTTATTTGTACTGTTAGCACATTTTTAAAAAAAATAATGTTCTTGTGAATTAATAAATAAAATAAATTAATATGAAAGATATGATGTTGCTGTTACCTTTTATTTTCTCTAAATACTATATAATTTAAAATTTTGTATCTATGTTATACAAAATGGTTTCCAATAAAATACCTAATATATTATGTAATGTATTTATAAATAATATTTCTCAATTTAAACATATTAGGATTTTTAATTTACATTTTAGTAATTTAAAAATTGTTAATAATAATATGCTATTTGTGTTTCATTAACTGATATAAACTTTCATTCGTGTATATAAAATATTAATTAATACTGTTAAATGATAAATAATTTTAATTTAATATAAGTTATAATATTAATTATGCATTTTATTTTTTATTCACAATTCCAAAGTGTTTTAAATATTTAAAATTAATATTTAGTCAATCATAAAGCATAAAATTATTATACTATTTCACCAATAATTTTATTATTTTAAATTATTCAAAACTTGGTATATATTTTTAATTTTAAAGCTCAAAATAGTTACAAATAATACCAAATAATATTCTAAAATAAATAAATTTAATTTTTAATAATGAATAATAATATTTATTTTAGTTCCAATTTAAAAAGAAAATTTCAAGTATTTTTTATATTTTAAATATATACAGTGTTTTGGACCTATTTTTATCTTTCACCATTCGAATTTATATTTTGAACCTAATATAAGATTATTTTAAATAAGATTATTTTTCAAAAAATATTTTTTTGCCGAAGGCCTTAAAACTGCTTGAGCCATGGGCTCATTGGGCTGACTACACAAAAGATAATATCCGAATTTGTTTGGATATTTGTAATAAGTATAAAATATTCAGAATTGAACAGATTCAGAACCGATCGAAAACCATATCAAAACTCTGTATATGAGTCCAAAATAGTATATCATCGAGGCCTGAAAAGTAAGAAAAGCAGGCCCATACGTAAATGGGCTATCTCTCTCTCTCTCTCAGTGGCGCCAAACACAGTAAAAAATCGCCAAATGTGGCAACTGGAGGCAAAACCACCCGTCAAATCCTTGGCGGGAAAATCAACGAAAAACCTCCCAAAACTTTCTCCTCTTTTAAAGCCTCCCCATAAATCATTTCTCCAGATCTTCTTCATCTCTATCTGAGCTTTAGGGTTTCTGCGGTCCAAAAGAAAAAAAAAAAGAAATGGACGTTGAGAATCGGAAGACGACGATCGGTGCGAAGAAGCGGAAGAGAGAACCCGCCGCCGCCGCGATTGAGAATCTAACCCCAGAGGAGAAAGATGCTCAGATCCAATCGTTGAAGCTGGAGATGGAAAGCCTCTTCGTCTATTTCCGTCAAACGATTGGCCAGACTCAGACGCCAGATCTGTTTTCTTCTGATTCCTCCTCCTCCCCTTCCTCCTCTGTGAATTCAATGGTGGCGTTGTTGATGGAGGAGACGAGCCTGCCCTTGTCGAAGCTCGTGGATGAGATTTTCTCGAAACTGAGAGAGAAGATCGAGAGCGTCACGATGGCTTCCGTGAAGACGGCTGTCGTCTCCATCGGGCAGAGAGTCAGTTACGGCGTGCCTAACGCGGAGGCTGACGTTTTGGAAGATGATGATGAATCTTGTCTCTGGTGCTGGGAGGTAACTCTCTCTCTCTCTCTCTCTCTCTCAATACATGTTTATTTCTTCTTCAATTGCTAGTCTTATGGTTTCTATTAATGCTTAAATAGACGAGAGAGCTGAAGATGATGCCTAAATCTGTTCGTGGATTGCTCAAAGTTCGACGGACTTGTCGAAAGAAGATTCATGAGAGGATTACTGCTGTTTCTGGTGGGAATGTTTTTCTCTATTGATGATTACTCTCTATTTGATATGGAAGGTTTTATACTTGTTATTGTATTTATACAGCAATGTTAGGTGTGTTGCAAAGAGCAGAGACTGACAAGTCGTTTAGATCTGATCTCAACAAAGCTGCTGAGAAGCTTGGGAAAGTACTGAGTGAAGTGGATATTCGATCGTTTATGGATAATATGTTGCAGAAGAATAGTACTGAGATGTAAGCAAGCATCTTTAGTTTACTTCTTTGTTTGTTTTTTTTGTGTGTTTCTTTCTTTCTTATTGCTTAGTTGTTGTTTTTGGTTGTTAAAGGGCTGATAAAGATGCGAAACGGGAAGAGAAACTGCTTCTTAAACAATTGGAGAAAACTAAATGTGAAGCTGAGAAGGAAAAGAAGAGGATGGAGCGTCAACTTCTTAAAGAAAAGTTGCAACTTGTAAGGCTTTCTATTCTCTGGATTTGCCTATTTGATTTTGAAATCTGAGCGTTCTGTATATTGTTGTCAGGAAAAGGAGCAGAAGCTGCTACAGAAGGCACTTAATGAAGATAAAGAAAAGGAAGAGGCTGAGTCGAGAAAACGGATTAAGAAACAGCAGGATGAGTCAGAGAAGGAGCAGAAGCGTAGAGAGAAGGAACAGGCGGAACTAAAGAAGCAGCTTGAAGTACAGAAACAGGCTTCTATCATGGAGAGGTTTCTTAAAAGAAGCAAAGACACTTCTTCCACCCAACCCAAACCTCCTTCCGTTGAAGTAACTGCTCAGGGTCCGTCATGCACAAAACCTGAGGATGAAAGTAGAACAGTTATTGAGGCGATTGACAATGCCTTTGCAACAACTTGTGAAGCTTCAGTCGATGATATTCGCAGGTATGATAGTTGTTTTCGTTGGTGGTTGATCTGTAAAGTATCACTTTCGGTATTGTTGTCTGAGTTGTGTTTCTTTGTAGGGAACATTTTACTTCCTGGCGTCAGCTAAGTCATTCGCTTTCGAGAAGGAGAAAACATTGGGGGATGCGTAGGAAGCCAAAGAGTGAACTATTTCCAAAACTAAAACTATCTACAAATAATGGAGCAACATCTGACGGCGAACTTAACATGGAGAAGCAAGAAGATGAATGTCAAGAGAAACACTTGAATGATGTATCTTGTGTTAGACAGAGCAAGTCTTCTTCATCTGATCGTAAGAAGTCCAGGAGAGCCATGCAATTGTTACAGTTTGATAAAAGCTACAGACCAGGCTTTTATGGTATTTGGCCAACCAAAAGGTTAGTTCTTATTTTGAATTTAAAAAAAATTAGGCAGTAAGCTAAAAGGATATAGATCATTTGTTAGTTTTAGTCAGCTAAAAGTATGTGAAGTATTGACTAACTCCAAGCTTTTAGCTTCTCCATGAGTTTGTTTGTTACTGCTTTTGCATATTAGTTTTGTTGGCAGCTGTCTGTGTGACTACCCCTTCTCTATGCTGTTTAGTAAAGCATGGTAAAGAATGTCCGAAAACAACATAGTTCTTGTAGTGGCTGATCCTTAACTCAACTCACCTTCGTCTATTTTGACTTATTACCATTTTCTGCATTCAGTTGGATTAAACAATCACTGTAGCTTATTTTAGTGTAGCGATTGTTTAGTGATTCTGCTAGAGTTGCAACAATAATTCATTTCCTGTTGTGATATACATCTGGCTAATCCAAATTGAAAGAGAAGATAACAAATACTCACTCTAAATTTTCTTTCAAGTACTGATGGTTCTTTTGTTCAACATTTACAGTCAAGTTGTAGGGCCACGTCGTCCTCTGAAGAAGGATCCGGAATTGGATTATGAAGTTGATAGCGATGAAGAATGGGAAGAGGTAATATAATTGATTTTAACATTTTGATTTAGGAAATCATCGTGCTTTTACAACCCAAAAGATCACTGGTTAATAAGGTGCTTTTTTGTTTTGTTTAAAGGAACAAGCTGGTGAAAGCCTTTCAGACTGTGAGAACGATGAAGAAGAATCTTTGGAAGAAGGATGTTCAAAGGGTGATGACGAAGATGATAGTGAAGATGACTTTATGGTACCTGATGGGTATCTCTCAGAAGATGAGGTACAGAAACTCTTTTAAATCCTAAGTTGACACTCTAGGAATCTGAAACAGCTAATTTTGCATTTAGTCTAGTTTTCCTAAGAGCATCTACCATCTTTGTTAATGGTATTAGCTTCACAGTCTAAGAATTTTTGTTATTATAGCGAATGGTTTTCACTTAGGTGAAGAAGTTTCTTAATGTAAACTCTTGTGATTATATGGTTCAGGGGGTCCAAGTGGACAGAATGGATCTTGATCCGTCTGAGCAGGATGCAACTTCATCTCCATCTACGCAACAAGATCAAGAGAGTCAAGAGTTCCGCGCACTTGTACATCAGCAAAAACAAGTGCAGAGTTTGACTGACCACGCTCTGGCGAAAACGCAGCCACTGATTATATGTAACCTAACGCATGAGAAGGTCTCTCTTTTAGCTGCTAAAGATCTAGAGGGAGCACAGAAAATGGAACAGATATGTCTAAGAGCTCTCGTGGTGCGTGCATTCCCTTGCTCATCTTCTCTCATTGAGATATCGATCAACGACATACAAGATGAGGATCAAGAAGCAGCGGCCAAGTCATCCTGTAGTCAGAGCACTCCACCATCAGCTTCAAAAGCAAAATCCATACCAGACTCGGATTTACTAACAGTTGTGAGTAGATTTTCTCCAAACAAATTACATTTTTTCTCTAACATATTTTAGATAGTTCTAACAAGAAATTGGCGTGGCAGGTATCAACAATTCAATCATGCTCTCAAGGTATCACCAAAGTGGTTGAAACATTGCAGCAGAAGTTTCCTGATGTTCCAAAGACCAAACTAAGACAAAAAGTGCGCGAGATATCAGATTTCGAGGATAGCCGTTGGCAGGTTAGCTACTTTGATCTCTCTCATAACAACAGCTGTGTTTGGCTTGAGACGGAATTGCTTATCCTTCAGTTGTGTAATGAATATTATAGGTAAAGAAAGAAGTGTTGACAAAGCTTGGGTTATCACCATCACCAGATAAAGGCGTTAAGAGGCCGAAAATGATATCCACATTCTTCTCTAAACGGTGTTTGCCTCCATCCACAAACCCACCACCACCAGCTGTTGAAGAAACAGCAAGATTGGATAATGAGAATGATGCTTAAGTTTCTTTACAGTTTCCATCTTTTTTCTTTTCTTCTTTTTCGGATTACATCCCTCAAAACTCTTTTTTGGCTTCTTGTGGATTGAAGTTGTATGATCAGGCAAAGCGTTCTAGATGAGGGAATATGATAAATCGGTTAAAGAAGAAGTAACCTTAGATGTGTTTTGTTCAGGTTACAAGTCTATGCACAGCCTTTATAATGTAAAAACTCTTATGTAGTTGTTTCAATTTACAGTATCCTTTGTGCTTTCATTACAACGTTTTGTATACTGTCTTTTAAGTAACAGAAAAATACATGCGACGGTGTAAAGTACTCTTTTCAAACTTGTAATAATCAAATACCATATCTAGCAGTATAATCGTATTGCTACTGTTTTAAAAAAATTCCAAAAAGGTCAAATTTTACTGTAACCAAATAAAACAAACTGAAATTCATCATACATATTTCATGTATATATATTAAAAGTTCATTGAATGCAAAAAAGTATATTTCTATAAATAATTATGTTTAATACTTTTAGCTTGGTTTTTTATATGAAAATCAAGATTCAACTTCAAACTAAACCAAATAATACTTATTTTTTTTTTATCAAACAAGTACTTCATTCATTCAAACCAAATAGTTTACCCGCCATGGGTAGGGTTTGTTACAGACAAAGCAAGAACTGATTTTGCCACAGAATCAGACTCGGAATTAAAGTTGCGAGAAATGAAACTAAAAGAAATAACATCAAACAAAGGCATGAAATGATAGATATCAAACATGATACCGAACAGTTCAGGTTGAAGCTCTCCCCTCTTCAAAAGCTTGATCAAGGAAAGAGAGTCGGATAGAACCGCCAGGGATCGGACGTTTGAATACACGGCCAGCGAGACCGCACGATGAACAACGATGACTTCTGCCATAATATCTGAGGAAACATGACTGTGAACTTCTGCAATGGTAGAGAGGGACATACTTCCCGGATTTGGAGTCAGGCCCCCACTAAAAATCCCGCCTATACCACACTTCCCGTATTTGGAGTCCCACGCCGCATCAACTCTGCAAACTAGTACTCCCGGTTGGAAAGTCGGAGGGGGACATGGCGATCGAGTGTTTGAGTGTGATGATAGGGCGTTGCCGGAGATAGGAATGATGGCATCCTTTTGGGCCTGTCCCCATTCCTTTGCATCCTTGATACTCTTCAGTACTATCTCAGGCCCTGTGAAACTCTTATTCTCAAACACAAGCTTGTTTCGTGACTTCCATAAGTTCCATAACACCCATGGCCATAAAGGAACTGTAACCCCTATCGGAGGCAGAGGAGTATAGGTTCCGCCCTGTTTTATCAAATCAGCAATAGATGATATCGAACTCACTGGTCTGTGATGAACCGGTATCAGGCTCCAAACTTCTTCTGCTAGGGGGCACTTGAGTAGTACATGGATGTCATCTTCATGTGTTCCACAAGCCTTACAGTTGAAACTCGGGAATCCCCTTCTCTCCAAGTTTGAGCTCACCGGAATTGCTTTCTTCACTACCCGCCATAGGAAATCTTTTATCTTAGGACTTGTCTTGACATTCCAAATATGCTTTAGCCAGTCAACAGGATCATCAGTAGAGCTCTGTAGTCCCTTAGACGTAGCTCCCACTCCATACCCCGTTTTTGTAGTGAAATTGCCTGTCTTTCCTGGTAACCAAATTAGCGTGTCAGACGATGGTGTAGAGCTAGTTTTTATCTTCAAAATACTCTCCTCATACTGAGGTAAGATGCTCCTGATCTTCTCAACATCCCACTTATTTGAAAGGGGACAGAGAAGATCGCTAACCATAAGCAATCGGTTCTCAAGAGTAGCTGGGCCTATCGGTTGGCTAGGAGACTGGAAAGACAGCCAAGGTGAATCCCATACTCGAATCTGTTCACCATCACCGACTGCCCAATTTAAACCCTTGCGGAGGATCTCCCTTCCAGCGAGAACACTTCTCCATCCATGGGAAGCAGATTTAGGGATCTCACAGTCCATGAAAGATGAGCCCTACGCATATTTGCCCAAAAGGACATGAGCCAGCAGAGAGTTTGGTTCCTTGAGCAGTCTCCAGCCTATCTTTGTGAGGAGGGCTTCATTAAATATCTCAATATCTCGGAAGCCAAGACCTCCCGCATACTTCGGTAACGTCAAAGTATCCCAAGCTACCCAACACATCTTTTTCTTGTCGGGGTTAGCATCCCACCAAAACCGAGTGAGCAGTGACTGTATTTGTTTACACAGAGAGAGCGGCAATTTAAAAGAGGACATCGCGTGGCACGGCATAGCTGAGAGCACTGATTTGAGCATCACTTGTTTACCAGCTCCAGATAAGCACTTTGCCGACCAGCTATGTGCCTTCTGTCGAATTCTGTCAAGAATGGAGGCAAAGATGTCTCGCTTACGACGGCCAAAATGCTCGGGAAGTCCGAGATATTTACCAACACCACCTTCGGAATAGATTTCCAGTGACTGCTTGACACGATCTCGTACTGCAGCCGGTGTTTTAGCAGAGAAAGTGATGGCCAATTTCTGTGGATTTATCCTCTGTCCTGAAACTTGTTCATAGATGGACAAAATCTTCATCAAAGCTGAGACACACGGTGGCTTCGACTTACAGAAAAACATGGTATCATCCGCGAAGAGGAGGTGATTTATAGCGGGGCTACTGCGAGCTACTCGTACACCAGGGAGAGAGCCATCAGATTGTCCACGATTGCACAGAGCGGAGAGCACCTCGGTGCAGAGAATAAAAATGTGAGGTGAGAGGGGATCTCCCTGTCTAAGCCCTCTAGAAGGCTTCACCAGTCCCTGCGGAGACCCATTTATAAGAAAAGAATATGTCACCGACTCTATGCAGCTCATTATCCATCCTATCCAGATTGGATCAAATCCGAGAAGACCCAGTACTTCTCTAACAAAGCTCCACTCAATCCTATCGAAAGCTTTGCTCATGTCCGTTTTTACAGCCATTGAGCATCGCTTTGTCGCCTCTGAGGTTCTCAAATAGTGGAGGGTCTCGTGGGTAATGAGGACGTTGTCGGAGATAGCCCGTCCAGAGACAAACGCTGATTGAGTATCAGATATCAAACACGGCAATAATGGTCTAAGTCTCTGGGACAAAAGCTTTGCAATGATCTTATAGTGTGTATTGCACAAAGCTATGAGGCGAAAGTCCGCTACTGTCCGGGCACCGACAATCTTCGAATGAGCCTAACGTGGGTTTCATTCTGCCTAGGATCCAAGATGCTGGAAGTGAAGAATTCCCGGACGTCCCTGATGACCTCTGCTCCTACTATATGCCAATAAGATTGGTAGAAGGTGGCTGAGAATCCGTCCGGACCCGAGGCTTTATTCCCGTTGATTGACATCACTGCTTCTCTGATTTCCGAATCGCTCGGTATAGATGTCAGCATACTATTCATTTCCGGAGTAACTTTACTGCAGAGAAGTCCTTGGATCTGTTCAAAAGAATCATTCCCATTGGTCTTGAAGATCTGAGAAAAGTAGTCGGATATCACTCTGGTGATGTCCTGTTCCTCGTACACTGCTCCACCTTGTACATCTTCCAGGACCGGAATGGCATTTATAACTCTCCTTGCTCTAGTAGCTGCGTGAAAGAAGCCGGTATTTCTATCTCCTTGCTTGAGCCATTGAATTCGACTTCTCTGCAGCCAGAACTGCTCCTCCTCAATGTATGCCTTTTGGAGAGTGGCGTTGATCTCATCAATACGCGTCTGGTCAGGAGTGTCGCTGGATAAAGCCGCCTCAAGAGCATCCTGATTCTGTTTAATAAGAACATTGCTATGCTCCTGTTTCTCCTTTGACCATTTAATTATTCCCCGTATGCATTCGTTTAGTCTTTGGATCACTGAAGCTAGCGGTGATAGGTGCCAGGAGTCGTCAATAACCTTGGTTACTTCCTCCTGCTCAGTTAGCGCCCGATTGAACCTGAAGAGACCTCGTCTTTTTTTGTCTTTCCGAGTTAAAGTAAGTTAGGAGAGGTCTATGATCCGAGCCCTCAAATCGAAGGTATCGACATCTCCCAAAAGGAAAAGCTTCAGCCCAATCACAGTTGCTCATAACGCGATCTAGCCTTGACCTTATGAAGTGGGTATGCCTGTTGCCTCTCCATGAAAGTTGCTCGCCTGTATGCTTAAGGTCCCACAGACCGTTTTGCGCCACAAAAGACCTGAAAGCTGAGAAGGACCCTTCGGGACGAGTTGGGCCTCCTACTTTTTCCGCATTGTTTAAAATGTCGTTGAAATCACCCGTCAATAGCCACGGGGCATCCCTTCCCTGTCCTATCGAGTGTAGTTTACTCCAGTAAGCGACTCTGTTCTCCGTAGCAGGGGAGCCATAGATAAAAGACACATAAGATGTAACTCCTTTATGAACGATTCTTGTGTCAATCAGGTTGGGGGATGATTCCAGAATGGTTATATCAGTGTCCTCGGTCCACAACAGGGAGAGTCCCCCACTGAGTCCATCGGGAGGGATTGAGAAATAATGAGGAAACTGAAGACTCTGTAATTTAAGCTTTATAACCTCATAATTGTTCTTTGTTTTCCATGAGGAACATTACATTAGGAGCCATCTTTTTATGGATCTCCTTAATTCGCCGGATTGTAAGGATGTTCCCCAATCCTTGACAATTCCAGCTTAATAAGACTAAGGAAGAGGGTTTTGATGGGGCCGAAAATCCACCCCACCTCTAGTACTTCCTGGTATAAACACCGTAGTTTGAGGACCCGCCTTCTTACGTTGCTTACTGGTTCCCACCTTATCACAAGGTAAATTGGGATCTTTGTCTACTGTTAGCTTCCTTCTAGTTGTAGTAGAGCGCCCAGAGCTTGGTTTTCTTTGGATGATGGTTTGGAGGGGCTTCTTGATACCTTTCTTCTAGAGACAACTTTCCTTTTGCCAAGCGATTTGCTTTGAGGGGCCATCGGTATCGAGGTACCAGTTCTCTTACTAGCTCTTGTAGAGCTATCATTTACTCGCTGAACTACAGAGGCAGTAGCAGGTTCCTGTGTTTGGATCTCCATTTCCATATGTTCAGTTTGAGCTTCTGCTTCCACTAATCCCTCATTTAGTTGCAGGCGTCCAGACTCAAAACTGGGAGGCTTTCTCATGGATGGTTCAGAGAGTCTTTCAAGAGCTGAGCGCCTCTCTCTGGATCCCGAGTGAGTGTGAACTCCCCTAGTAGCAGGGATTTCTATGCGTGATTGTAGGTTGCGAGATGGAGTAATCTCGTTTCTGGAATCCGACAATCGAGCATCATCTTCTGCTACTGGAGACTTTAGACGATCGCTCAAGTTTCGTACTGGTGTAAAATCTCTGCGAGAGTTTATTTGTTGCTCTACTTCATTATGGCCAGAAAGATTGATACCATTGTTTTCAGCTCTCCTGGACTGGTTGACTGAGTTGAGATGAGGAGCAGATGAACCCGAACTGAGTCTGTTTTTCTCAACTACTCTGTATTGCACAGAAGGAGCTCCATATCGATGGTGCTCAAAGTGAGGATGAGCTGTACGCGACAGGTTAGAGTGATCTCTTCTGTGATCATCAACTCGAGGATAAGGCCTTCCCACAGGAGCTCTGTCTCTCACTGATTGTGAGGAGCTCATATGGTGGGGTCTAGAAGTTACACGAGCATCATCAGGTCTAGAATTTGCACGGTTATCATCGGGTCTTCTGTAACCACGTCTATCATCATGACGCCTCTTTTCTGCCTCAATGCGTTGAAGAGCAATGCTTTGAGTAATCCCCAGTACTCTATCTTTCGGAGGAGGAGCATGAGGAGGTAGATGGGGGCAGTCTGATTCCTCATGAAATAGCGAGAAACAGGAGAAACAGTGCTTCTCGATTTTAATATACTCCAACTCCACTTCAGTGATGTCGTCATTTGGAGTTTCGATCTCCATCTTCATAACCAAAGGTTGAAGTCCATCCACTTCTACCCATATCTTAGCTTCTTTGACATCTCTTACCACACATTTTCCAAGCTCACTGCCAATGGTGAGGATGGTCCCCTCAGACTAGAACTGTAGAGGGATCCCGTGTATCCTTACATTGAAGGAGATTTTTGATGGGAAGAGGTCAGGCACAGTAGGTTCCCATCTTTGAAGCAAGATCATCCATCGTTTGTAGTGGTATGGGCCTTTCTCTAGAACTTGTAGGAGCTCATTTTCGGTTCTGAAAGTTACTTGAAACTTGTCAAGCCCCAGTACCCTGCCTTCGAATCTTCCTTCTAGGTTCCAGATTTGAACCATGAAATCCATAACAGCCCTAGGCTTTTGGATATGAGTATTAGTCAGTCTACCAATGACTGTCAGTCTGTTTGCCTCAATGAGGTCGTCACAGTCATTCGCCAGTATGCGCACCGGAGGTCGTTTCGCTGGGAGCTCCGGAGGAGCCTGCCATTTCCCTTTCTCTGAGCGGCTGAATCGTCTAGCCATTTCTCAAACCGTTACAAGTTAGGGTAGTAATAAGTAGACAAGAGTTCTCTGCAGCGTGGGGTTAAACAAAGAGCAACCTCCACCGGAAAGTAGAGCTTTATACGTTACGAGGGAGAGAGTTAATGCCGAAGCAATAAGCTGGTAGGAGTGATTAATGCTGTTGCGCGTTAGTAGTAGAAGATATAAAGGAGGTTATGGCAACCCAAATGAGAGAATCCTTCAGCTTGTAGTCTCCATAAACAGATCTGCAGTACAGAGCAGTGGGTGTTTGGAGGTGGCCGAAGAAGAGGAGACGGCACAGGAGGACCTGGCTGACCCGCCGACGGCGTCGGGGGCTGAACCCGGCGAGTTTCCGATCAGAGACGGCCGGTTTGTGTGGTGAGACTGTCTATGGACCGGTGGATATTTCTAAAGGAGATAAACTTTTGAAATCGCAGCAACTTTTTCAGAGAATAAAGGGGGGTGCAAAAGGAAAGAAACGTGGGGTAAAAGGAAGTAACAGCTGAGAAACCAATGGTTAATACTTCACTTCGAAAAAAGTGCCTGAGAGCAAATTGCAAGAGAGAGAAAACTTTGTTTTTTGTTTGCTTTTGTTTTACTTTTTAAATTTGTCTTTTAACCAAATAATACTTATTTTTCTTCTTTTTTTATAAGAAAGTACCGAAGTAATAAAGTAAAATTAGGCAATACCAATGCAAAATGAAGAAACACAAATTCAACTTCAAACCAAACCAAATCAAACTGACTTTTTCTCTCTTTTTTTTCTTTGATAAAAAGGTAAAATTAAGCAATATACCAAAGCAAAATGATGCCAATAAATCAGGAAAGGGTGTCTTCAAACCAATTCTGAAACTTGGTCATCTCCTTAGAAGGCAAAGCAGCCAAGACATAAACACCTTTACCATCTCCCTCAATGTCTGGAAACAGCAAAACTATGTCTTTCCTATGATACACAACGGGGCAGCAATACTTAGGCTTCCCCCAAGGATACTCAACCTCCGCAAACCCTAGTTTCCACCACGACGAAACCAAAACTTCCCCATGTGGAAACCCTTTGTACATCTCTCCCCAATCTATAGCTGATCTCGCGTATTCATCCGTTATCCGATTTGACCCTTCTCCTACCATTTCCACTATCCTCCCAAACGGCTCTTCCAGCAATACCTTTCGTTTAGCCTTTGCATACGCGGTTAAAACAGCGTTTCCGGTGTAGGAAGAGGGAAGCTGAGGATTCAGCCTCCCCCTGATGTCCACCGCATAAAGAATCGTTGATTCTTTTTCAAGATCCTCTTCCTCTTCTTCTTCTACTAAAGAGAGGGCTTTGCACCTCCAAATCAAAGCGGTTACGACGTTGAAACCGGTCGCACGAACACGACCACTACTAATACCCTCCGAGGCCTTCTCCTTCAGCCTCAAGATTTGTTGAGATGATAGCTTGAAGATGTTGAAGTCTAGGTGCTCTGAAGTGGCCTCGAAGACGGTTGTTGTCTCGGAGTCTTGAATCTGGACAAGCTCGTGGTGTGGGAATGTGACACGTGGTGGAGTACGAGCTTTCAGAAGAGTACGGTCGTTGCATGGAGGTGTTGATAAGGGATTCTCGCTTAGAAGGAGGGAGGCTAAGTTGTCGAGAAATGTTTTGAAACTAAGTCCGTCGAACGTTGTATGGTTTGTTGAGATTCCCATTGCAAATCCACCGCACTTGAAGGATGTCACCTGCCCATATGTTTAATTTTTAAGTACGTACGTATGCATATTGATCTCCGTGACTTGGACCAAACTTTAGAATATTCACTTGTCATTAACACTTTCTCTATTTGGTTTCGTTAACCAAAGACACAGTTGTATACTTAGGAAAATCTCCGGTAAATTAAATAGTGGCACACCGCACATGGATGGCAAAGCTGGCACTAATGATCATTTGAACACATGATTTATGGCAAACAAGAGTGCAGAATATCTACATAGTATCATGACTAATTTCTAATAGCTCATACGTTCATTAGCTATCGAGTAACTAAGGTATACACTACTTTTCTTCAGGAAACGATTACAATTCAAACAGAATGATGTCACATTAATTTAGACTGATTTGTGTTCGGTGGATTTCAATAAACTAGCAACCAAGAAAACCAGCGTTTTAATGTTGCAATCATTTACAAGTGTTATTTTTAAAGTTTTATTAATGCCACCAAGTAGCAACTAAATAAATTGACATTACGAACAACTTCAATAAATATGTACATTGATAACGTTATAGTGATTGTTAACTAGATTCCCATCCGTCGATTTTAAAGTGCAAAACTATTTTTTATAAAGAAGTATATTTAATGAAAAATTATATTTTTAAACTGATTTGATTATTTTTTTGTCATCTACTTAAACAGACTCATTATGACACATAATGATTTTTATTACTTTTGATAAAATATTTATTTTGTTTAAGCTAAAATTGTTAGATTCTTTAAAATACAATATGCTAAACTACAATATGCTCAGTTTGTATTTTTATTATTTAAGAATATTGAGTTAATGTTTAGAAATATTTTAAATAATAATAGTGGATTAAACTAGTTGTTTAAACAACAATTTTTTAAAAAAAATTATAAGATTTTGTTCTAGTATAAGTAATGAATATCCAAACTTAAAATCCATTCTTAACATTTAGACCCAAAAAGACTTAAAATCCATTTAATGGTAATATGTGCGATGATGTATTCTATTAGTGCTGTCTAATATGTAAGTGATAATTAAATCAACAGTGATGAATTTTTTAAAAATAATTAAAAGTGGAATAAATCGTAATCCTATGTATATGAACATATGATGATTCTACTTTAATAAAATAGACTAGATTTTGATCCGCCCTTAAAAGGGCGGGTATTTTTTTGTTTTAAATTTATTTTTTGATATTTTTCTTTCTTTCTGTTTATATTTGTATTTTTAATCATACTTATGTATAAATTTTAATAAAAATATATTTTATTAAATAATAGCAATTTAAAAATTGAACTGGTACGTACGATTAAGGTTGGGTTACGGGTGAAACTTGTCCCGCTGATCCACCAACCCGCTGGTTTTCAATTTTGTTTTGGTTAAAAAACATGACCGCACAACCCGCAAACAAATAATTTTATACCCGCACCCGTTCCGTTTAATTTTGTGGTTATCTGTGGGTTATATATATATATATATATATATATATATATATATTTAAAAAAAAATTTATTTAATTTAATTATTATAAAAATATATTTATAATAAAAAATTTACACATGATTTAAAATTTCAATTATTATTTTTAAATTCCTGTATTTTTAAAGAAATATTTACTTTTTAAATATCTTGCGGGTCGCCGAGTAGCCGCGATCCAAAATCAACCAACTCACATTCACCCGCATAAAATACTCATAACCCGCACTCCCAAATCGATTTTCAAATAATTAGATCAAACTTATGATCCGTCCTTAAAAAGACGGATATATTTTTTGTTTTATATTTTTAAGAAATATAACTTTTATAAAATCTAGGCTATAATCAACAACAAACAACAAATTGTCGTCCAACGAACAAATTGCCACATGTCAGTTTGGACTTTTTTGAAAAATGTTGTGTAACTATTTTTTGACCGGTTAGTTGTGTAACTGTTTTATTTCTGGAAAAAACTATTGTCCACCAAATTGTAAAGAAAAAATAATATTCTAATAGCTAAAACAATTTTAAGAATAGAAGCATTTATAAAACTGACAGCCAATATGCAAAACGTTTTGCCACTATGCAAGGTTGATTTTACAAAACCGATAACAAAATTTAACACAAAACAAATTCCTAATAATATATTTGGGCTACGTAAAAATCTTGATACAAAGCCCACTTTAGTAACTGATTTACCCCGAAACATAAAACTTACGTAATGGTTAGGCGAATAATAAGGGATTGCGGTTAGACTTCCTATATAATTAGAAACATTTATGAAATACTCAGTTTCTTTTTAAAGGCATAGAAAGTAAGAATCATATTTCATTTAAAATTGGTCACAACTGATATCAGTTGGTCATGTTTCAACTTTAATAGTATTGATAGATATTCGAATAACCTATTTAAAATCTTTTAAACTAAAACCCATAGAATATATTTTTATAAATAGTAACTTCCATAATAATATCAAAGGGCGAGTTTATTTTCTGTTTTACGATTTTTTTAGAAATTTAATTTTTATATTTATATTTATTTAATCATATTTATAGTTTTCTTTGTAATTGTATTTTTCCTTTTAATCCTATTTAGCAAAAAAAAGTAAAATGGGTTTTGGAAATTTTAATTTTTGAAGATCACCTTTTTTGTTTATCTAATTTTTAATTTTATATATAATTAGCGTTTACATGAACTATTTTAATTGGTCTATTAGATGGATTAAGATTTTAGGCGAGAGTTTTGACCCGCAAAAAGCATAATATTATTTTAATTTAATATTTATAGATTTTCCATTTTCAAATAATTGTGTACATATAATATTGCAGTTCTAATAATAATCTGTGAAATTTTTATCCCTCTGTAAAGTATACATAATACGGAATCTCTGAAGTGTCCACAATGTCTGATATAGTTTGTTTTTAACAATGTTGATATTGATATCAAACTTGAATAAATGGTAGAAGTTAACCTATTATAATATTTTGCTCTGACATATCTAATATTTGTTCCTTTAATGTAGGGTTAGTGGGTTAGTTTACAAAAAAATAATATAGGGTTACGTTAGTGATTACAGTTATATTGTTTGCTTACAATTAATTTGTATGTCTATTATGTATTTGTGGCAGTTATAAAATTTAAAAAGATGGACACAATATTTATCAATTGGACATGTTGAAGAATTAATAGAATAGAAGATGCATAAAACACTCGTCGGTTACATAACTGTTTTATTTTTGGGTTCTAAAAACAAACATAACTGTCTTTTTGTCCTGACTAGTTTGTGTATAAATTAGAAATAAAGTAACAAGCTATATAATATTTGTGTCAGTATGGTTGTACTTGTACACTGGAAGAGTTTCAAACTTTTTTGGCATAGTATCTGTCTGCAGGCAAAACTGGAACATGTCCGAGTAAATATATGTGTCACATGTTACTTTGTGTTTACATGTTACTTGATATAAGACTTATGTTTACATTGTTAAGGACTGAGTAGGGTGGTTGGTTTACTTAAACTAAAGATCTCTTACAGGCTTATCCGTTTATATCTTGAGATCACCTACAGGATTGAGTAGGACGGTTAGTTTACAGTGGCTACCCAATGCATTTGACTAGTTTCTTGAGTATTGTTTACCCCTAAATATTTTTCTTTTCGTTTGTGGGTTATTACAAATTTACAATGATTAGAGGAATTGCTTGATTACCTAACTTATTTATTTCATTATAGATATTAATTAGATTAATAAACTTAAAAGTGTCTAGTTTTTTGTAGCAAGAAGTTTTTTTGTCATTTTATTACCAGAAGATTAGTGAAGCAAATGTTAAATTAATTTCTGAAACGGGGGAATAGTCAAAAATATTGATGTTTTATTTATCTACGTTGGAAAATCAAAT
This sequence comes from Raphanus sativus, assembly GCF_000801105.2. NCBI lineage: Eukaryota > Viridiplantae > Streptophyta > Magnoliopsida > Brassicales > Brassicaceae > Raphanus > Raphanus sativus. Next base: position 9,971,443 of record NC_079517.1, read on the forward strand.
TCTAAACCTATATCAAACATAATCCTCAAGTAATTACCATAATCTATTGTGCTTATACAGCCACAAAAAATAAAATAATGTATTGCTTAATTATATATTAAATGAATTGACAACTAAAAAACGTGAATATGAATCTGCTTGGTTTGTTCTTCTAGAAAACAAATCTTTTGTTTACTTGGATCTTTTTTTTTGTTTTTCTTAAGATCCTGAGAAATTTTATTCATCTGTTTTATTTACGATGTACACTCGAATCTGGTGAAAATATATTTTTGCGATATTACACCACAAAGAAAAACGAAGTAATTAACGTGGAAAAGTATATGTTTAGGATTAATCAATAGGGAGCAATTTGTTGGTTACCTGAAAAGCAAACAATGGTTGATCATCTTTAGGCAAAGTTTGAAGGTGACTTGTAACCAATTTAGCAAAAGCTGGATTTGGATAAACCAAATCTCCAAGTTCCTCCAAAGTGTACTCACTCGCTGCCGTTACAAACCCAGCTCCGGCACCGTTACAGTCCACATCCAGCCGACCAGAGCTAGGGTTCAGCCGAAGTCTCCCGGCCAGAAACTCGTAAACGTCCATTGCTCTCACCAACGCCTGTCTCAGCATCTCCGACACGATCTCAGGAGGAAAATCTTTGTTTGGTCGAAAGAAATGAACCGTTTGGACATCAAAGTTGAGAATTTGGTCGACATTGGACAAGAACATAGATTTTCTCTCACGAGCTAAGGTTTCTTCAGATGGGAAAATGAGTGATGCTTCTTTGATCGTCACTTTGAGATTTTGAAGAAGCAATGATGAAGATTCTTGGTACGAAGTACCCATCTTTCTCTCTCTCTCTAGCTAGTTTAGTTGTGTATTGAGTGGAGTCTGTGATTTGGGTTTGAAACTTAATCTTTATTATATAGACTAACACATGGTGAGAGATGTCTAGTTGCATCTAAATTATAGTATGAGATTATCCATCGTTAGTAATATGGATCCGACAATAAATGTAGCATAAGTTTTTATACGGATCGGAGTTGCACGAGAAATCATATGGGCGTCGCGTTAGTCCACTCCAGTCACATGGAAGCGTTTTATTGTTATTTAAAAAGCAAAAATTGTCACTATTGTTGCTTTTTGAGTTGTGATTATAGATTTGAGAGTAGTGATTAGCTTGATTTGGTGGGTGTGAGGTAGGCTTAGTGATTTATTAAAGATTTGATAGGAGGAGGTTGAGATGTCGGCCTTAACTACATAAAAGGCATGTGATCAGCCATTTTCGAGTCAATTTCTATGTGCCAATTTTTTTACTTTTTCATTTGGAGTTTTATGGAATAATAAGATTTTTGTCAACATTTAATTTGCAGCATCTAATAATGATTATTTGTTACAATCGTCAGCAAAAGAAAACTACGGTTATGGTCTACAATTATCTCAATTTTGTTGGTTAACCCTTTTCCCATGCAGATGATTAGCCTTTCACTAGTTAAAGGAAATATACGTTGATTACTTCAGATGTAGTTTAAGTTATATGTTTTAGGTTTCGATAGGGAGATAATCTTTCTCTTTCGTCTCTGTCCTCTGTAGCTGAGCACTGTTGCCTAGCTCCTTTCGTCTCCAGCAGTTGACGAACTTTTTCTTGCCGTCGACCCATCTCCTTCTTATCTACCGGTCCATCTCTAGATATTGACATACCAGTTTTTCAAATAGTTGTTTATGCATGTGACCTTGTCTACTTAGCTCTAGCAATTCATAGCATAAGACAAACAACTGGTAAGTTTCGTAAAGTTGTAAGAGTTCTGTATACTCATATGTTCACACCCTTTTTTTTATCATGATTTCAATACTTGTATATTGGATCCTATATATGATTTTGATAGTGTCTTAGGCGTTTCCAAATATTTGTGGCATCAGGGATGTATTTATGTCTTTGGGCAAAACATGGTAAAACGATGGTTAAACGAAATGTGAGCTTAATTTTTATGTAATTAATAAAGGTGTGTTTCATAATCTTATAGAAGAAACAGATGCAGAATCGTCTACTAGAAATCGTTCACAACGCTCCAACCATCACAACTTTGTAAACACAACATGGTCGGTAGAGACATGTTGTGCTTTCTCCGGTAGAGACATGTCTCTTCCTCGCCAAGAGATCAACGTATGGATGAGAGCTTCTGAGTTAGACGACGTCGACCACCACCTTCCTTTGAACTTTATTTTGGTTGGGTATGTTCTTGGGCCTTTGTTTAGCTTCATTTCTGGGCTTTTGTTGGGCCTCTACCTGTGTCATCTTTGTAATATTTGGTCTTTAAATTCATCAGAAGAAAGGAACACAATGTCGGTACAGACATAAAATATATCAGAGCATTTTTTGAGTCTTGTTCTTCGTTTCTGTTTCTCTCCTTTGGTTTCAGCAAAGACGAAAGAAGACACCACACTGGTAAGCCCTTTTTTGTTCCTCTCCTTACCTTCCTTCACAGTTCCTTTCATCTCTGCATCTCTCTCGCGCCGCGCTTTTGGGAGAACCCTAGAAATTAAAAAAAAAGAAGGAACCTTCGCGAAAATCTGAATCATCATAAAGTTTCAATCTTACCCCTTTTTTTGTTTCCAGCTCCCAGATTCGGTTTCGAGCTTCTAATTTCTCGAAAAGAATCATGTCAAGGAACGCTCTTTCCGACGAAGAAGGTACTCAAAAAAATCCCCTCTTTTCCTCAAACCCTAATTTCGTCCTCTGTACGCCCTAATTTCGCTAGGGTTTCTTCTTCTGCTGATTCTAAAGATTTGTTCCTTTTCTTCTTCAGACGACCACGAGCTCGAGGATGAGGATGGAGAGCCAGTTCATGGAGATCCTGTCGATAATGCTGACAACGATGATGATGATGACGAGGAGGAGGAAGAGGGTAAGTAACGTTTTTGTCCTTTGTTTTTGGGTTCTCCAACTGACAATAAATGTTTCTCTTTTGCATTAATGGTCTGATTTCATTACACAAAGTGCATGCAGTTCATTGTCTTAAAAAGTCAGATCTATTTGCTACTGTTTACTTCTTAGTTTGCTCCATTAGGGACATCTTATGTTGTTTGTCTGCTGCTGGAACTCATTCAACCACTAAGTCTTTATATCTTCTCTGTCTCTTGGTTTATCACGTGCCTTGTCAAGTTCCTTTTAGAGACTAAAAATGGTTTCTGTGCATTATTAAATCTATGAGTTTCACATCTTCTCCCTTTTGGGTTTGAGTCACTGTTGTTGGTGTGATAATCGTTTCTCTTTCTTTGTAGGTGATGATGAATTTGAGAACGATGGGTTCATAGTGGATGATGAAGAAGAGGAGGAGGATGACGAAGAAGAAGAATTAAAGAAAAATAGCGATGAGGAGAAGCAGAAAAAGAAGAAGAAACGAAGAAAAATGTAAATGTTATTTATTGTATTATCAGTAGTGCTTGATTATTGTATCTATCTGATAAGCTTTCCACATACGATGATTTGATAGGGACGAAGATCTTGATGAAGATGACTATCTGCTTCTCCAAGACAACGATGTCAAATTCCAAAAGGTCTGTTAATTACTTTATATCAAGATTATGTACACACACACACACACTTAACAATATATATAAATATTGATTTTCTTTGCCTGAATCATGACAGAGGAAGTTTAAGAGGTTGAAGAAAGCTCAAAGGGAAAGGGAAGGTGGCCAGGGGGGATCATCTGATGATGATTTCGACAGGAGTGGTGGAGCTAGAAGAAGCGCCGAGGACAAGATCAAAGACAATCTGTTTGATGATGTTGATGGTATGTCCTCCCTTTAGTTTTGTGATACTTGTATTTGGACTGTTTCCGCATGTGTAATTTTGTACTCTTGTCTTGTAGATTTGCCTGATGATGTAGGCGATGAGGAGGAATTACCGGTGGAAGAAGATGTAGTTGGGAGCGAGGATGAAATGGCCGATTTCATCGTAGATGAAGATGGGAATGGTCAACCTAGGAGGTACATATTCTTTCTTTTGATCTTATAAGTGTCTTATGTCACGTTTATTTTTCTCTGATTCTATCTACTCAACTAATTTTTCAGGGGAAACAATAAGAAAAGGAAGTATGGGCAAGGATCAGATATGAGTGCTATACATGACGCTAACGAAATATTTGGTGATGTCGGCGAGCTATTGTCACTTCGTAAAAAGGGTTTGGCATCTAGTGAAAGGATGGAACGAAGGCTCGAAGATGAGTTTGAGCCAACTATTCTTTCTGAAAAGTACATGACTGGGAAAGATGATGAAATCCGCCAAGTTGATATTCCCGAGAGGATGCAGGTGCGTTCTTTACTTCTTATGCTGTAAGTTTATTTGGTTGTCATGGTTGGATGTAAAGATCTCTTGTCACCTTTTGACAGATATCTGAAGACAGCACTGGAAGCCCTCCTGTTGATGAACTTAGCATTGAGGAAGAGAGCAATTGGATATATGCCCAACTTACTTCGCTGCTAAAAGATCCTGATGGACTTCATATTTTTGGAGGACAAGGTTTCTCGGTTAACAAGGATGATATTGCAAAGTTTTTGGAGCTTCATCATGTGCAGAAATTAGAGGTCCTTGGATTCATTTCTTAGTTGGATGTTCCTTGAGTCGCTCTTGGATTACGATGCTAATTTTTTCCTTGTCTCATCCAGATACCATTTATAGCTATGTACCGAAAGGAGCAGTGCCGGAGCTTGTTGGACTCTTCTGATATTAGTGACCTCGATACAGAGAAGAAAGCTGAGACCAAATGGCACAAGGTAAGCAGTTTTATTGGATAAACAACAAGTACTCATCTTAATATAGTGTCTGGAAATTGGTGGATGTAATGTAATAATTGTTTGCCAATATAGGTCCTCTGGATGATTCAGGACTTGGATAAGAAGTGGCTCCTTCTTCGAAAAAGGAAAACGGCGTTGCATGGTTACTATACAAAACGTTTCGAAGAAGAGTCAAGGAGGGTCTATGATGAAAATAGGCTTAACCTAAATCAGTATCTTTTTGAATCAGTCATGAAATCTCTTAAAGTGGCAGAAACAGAGAGAGAAGTTGATGATGTAGATTCCAAGTTCAACTTGCATTTTCCTGCCGGTGAAGTTGGTGTTGATGAAGGGCAGTACAAGAGGCCGAAGCGAAAATCACAATATAGCATCTGCAGCAAAGCAGGGCTCTGGGAGGTTGCAAACAAATTTGGTTATAGCGCGGAGCAGTTGGGACTTGCATTATCCCTAGAAAAATTGGTCAGTGTTCTTTTATACTGTTTCCTCTCCGTGCTGGTTTGGAATGACAACTCTGATGCTACTTGAGTTGCAGGTTGATGAGCTCGAGGATGCAAAGGAAACACCAGAGGAGATGGCTATGAACTTTGTGTGCGCAATGTTTGAAAATTCTCAAGCTGTTCTTAAGGGCGCACGGCATATGGTACGTTCCGCAACGAAGTTTGTATTATAAGAACTTCTCCTCCTATTACCAATGCTGAGATCCTTCTTATTTAACCTTTTCAGGCTGCTGTTGAGATAAGTTGCGAGCCATCAGTCAAAAAGTATGTCCGTGGCATTTATATGGAGAATGCAGTAGTCTCGACAAGTCCAACAGCAGAGGGGAATGGAATAATAGACTCTTTCCATCAGTTTGCTGGGGTTAAATGGTTACGTGAAAAGCCATTGAGCAAGTTTGAGGGTGCGCAGTGGCTTCTCATTCAGAAGGCAGAAGAGGAGAAACTTCTTCAAGTAACCTTCAAGCTGCCTGAGAATTACATGAATAAGCTGGTTAGCGACTGCTATGAACACTATCTAAGTGTCGGTGTTAGTAAGTATGCCCAACTCTGGAATGAGCAAAGAAAATTGATACTGGAGGATGCACTTCATGCTTTTATTTTGCCATCAATGGAGAAAGAAGCAAGATACTTGCTAACTAGCAGAGCAAAGAGTAGGTTGCTTTCAGAGTATGGACAGGCTTTGTGGGATAAGGTGTCTGCAGGGCCATATCAGAAGAAAGAAATGGACATTAGCTCAGATGAGGAAGCTGCACCGAGGGTCATGGCATGTTGTTGGGGCCCTGGAAAGCCGCCAAATACATTTGTGATGCTGGATTCATCTGGAGAGGTGCTTGATGTGCTTTATGCTGGATCCCTCACACTGCGATCTCAAAATGTCAACGACCAACAACGTAAAAAGAATGACCAGGATCGTGTTTTAAAGTTTATGATGGACCACCAACCGCATGTTGTGGCTCTAGGAGCTGTCAATTTGGCTTGTACACGTCTGAAGGATGATATTTATGAGGTAAGGATTCATGTACATAATCTCTGTTCGTTAACGCATGCTAACACAACATTATCACTGGTTTACTTAAGTTGTTCCTCAGTATCTACTGTTTTGTGACCTGTAGTTTGTGTGTTCACTCATTGTTATTTCTTTTGCATGGTAAATCATGGTCATGTTTCTCCTTGTCTTGTAATTTCAGGTCATTTTCCAGATGGTTGAAGAAAAACCTAGAGATGTTGGGCAGATGGGTGAATTAACCATTGTTTATGTAGACGAATCACTTCCTAGGCTATATGAAAATTCTCGAATCTCGGGCGAACAGCTACCTCAACAGTCTGGGATCGTGAAACGTGCAGTTGCTCTTGGACGCTACCTCCAGAATCCTCTAGTAATGGCAGCGACTTTATGTGGTCCAGGCCGGGAAATATTGTCTTGGAAGCTTCATCCATTGGAGGGTTTTCTTCAGGTTGACGAGAAGTACGGGATGGTTGAACAGGTTATGGTTGACATAACAAACCAGGTTGGAATCGACGTTAATATGGCAGCTAGCCACGAGTGGCTTTTCTCTCCTTTACAGTTCATTTCTGGACTTGGACCTAGGAAAGCTGCATCCTTGCAGAGGTCGCTTGTAAGAGCTGGTTCGATATTTGTCCGCAAGGACCTGATAATGCATGGGCTTGGTAAGAAAGTTTTTGTAAATGCAGCCGGTTTCTTGCGCATCAGGAGGAGTGGGCTTGCTGCTAGCAGCAGTCAATTTATCGATTTATTGGATGATACCAGAATACATCCGGAATCGTATGGTCTTGCTCAAGAATTGGCGAAAGATATCTATGACCAGGATGTTAGAGGTGATTCCAATGATGACGAGGATGCGATAGAGATGGCAATAGAGCATGTGAGAGATCGGCCAGGCTCTCTGAGAAAAGTTGTCCTTGAGGAGTATCTTGCAAGCAAGAACCGGGAGAACAAGAAGGAAACTTACAGTAATATCATGAGAGAGTTAAGCTGTGGATTCCAGGATTGGCGGATACCTTTTAAAGATCCAACTGCAGATGAAGAGTTTTATATGAATTCAGGTGAAACTGAAGACACCATAGCTGAAGGCAGGATTGTCCAGGCCACTGTTCGGAGATTGCAGGGTGGAAGAGCCATATGTGTATTAGATTCTGGACTAACTGGGATGCTCTCGAAGGAGGATTTCGCAGATGATGGGAGAGATATTGTGGAGCTGTCAGACCGACTGAAAGAAGGCGAAATCCTTACATGCAAGATCAAATCGATTCACAAGGAGAGGTACCAAGTGTTCCTTATATGCAAGGAGAGTGAGATGAGAAACAATAGGCACCACCAGCGGAACCAGAATCTGGATCCGTATTACCATGAGGATAGAAACAGTCTCCTGATTGAAAAAGAGAAAGCTCGGAAAGAAAAGGAGCTTGTGAAGAAGCATTTCAAGTCTCGGATGATTGTCCATCCACGTTTCCAGAACATCACTGCTGATCAAGCAACCGAGGTATTACCCTCTATTTGGTTACTTGTGTTAAAGTTGATAAGATGATTACATAAGTAGTCTTGTTCTCTGCTGCTGTCTGAGTTTATTTGTTGGTGATATGATATTTCAGTATTTATCTGACAAAGAATTTGGAGAGAGCATTGTTCGTCCAAGCTCTCGAGGACTCAATTACTTGACATTGACGCTCAAAATTTACGATGGAGTCTATGCTCACAAGGAGATAGTTGAAGGTGGAAAAGAAAGCAAGGACATCACGAGCCTACAGCGTATTGGGAAGACGCTGACAATTGGAGACGACACCTTCGAGGATTTAGATGAGGTATGTATGTCTCTTTATATAATATATAACTAAAACATGTATTTGATTATTCAGCATTCTGAAGCCACCTCATAACTGCAGGTCATGGATCGGTATGTTGACCCTCTGGTCTCTCACCTCAAGACGATGCTTAACTACAGGAAGTTCCGGAAGGGGACAAAATCAGAAGTAGATGAGCTTCTAAGGGCAGAGAAGAGTGAAAACCCTGCGAGGATAGTTTACTGTTTTGGGATCTCACACGAGCATCCTGGTACCTTTATACTGTCCTACATAAGGAGCACCAATCCGCATCACGAGTACGTCGGTCTGTACCCCAAGGGATTCAAGTTCAGGAAGAGAATGTTTGAAAGCATTGACAAGCTTGTGGCCTACTTCCAGAGGCATATTGATGACCCGTTGCAGGAAACAGCTCCGTCGATCAGGTCTGTTGCTGCAATGGTTCCCATGAGAAGCCCAGCGGACCGTGGTTCGCAGAGTGAAGGAGGCTGGAAAGGTAACTCAGATCGCTCTTATGCACCAAGACCAGGTAACGCGTTATGGTCATGGTTGGACTTGTCTGGCTTATGTGTTATTATTACTTTAATTCTGGAGTTTTGTGAAAATTGTGAGAAAATGTAAATTGTAGGGAGAGGCGGTGAGTACAGAAACGGTGGTGGACGTGGTGATGGGCATCCAAGTGGAGCGCCAAGGCCTTATGGTGGTCGGGGTAGAGGCAGAGGAAGGAGGGATAATAACAGTGAGAGAGAAGATGGAAATGGAGATTGGGGCAATAACAGCACCGGAGCTGGGGATGGAGGCTGGGGGAGTAGTGGTGGTGGTGGTTGGGGAAGCGAGTCTGGCGGTAAAAAGAGTGACGGTGGAGGCGGATGGGGTAGTGAGTCTGGAGGTGGTGGTGGGGGTTGGGGAAATGAGTCTGGCGGTAAAAAGAGTAGCGGTGAAGACGGCGGTTGGGGGAAGGAGTCTAGTGGAAAAAAGAGCGGTGAAGACGGCGGTTGGGGAAATAGCGGTGGTGGCGGTTGGTGAAAAACATAACAGCGGCTACAGTGTTGGTGTTTAAAATTGCAAATGCTAAGATAAAACGCATTATCTTCTTCTTTTAAGCAGTAGCAATTAGCTTTTCCCTAAACGCCTTTTGTTTCGTTTTATGCCGTCCTTCTGTCTTGAACTCCGGTTATGTAATGACTTTTTTAATTTAATTTTCCAGGAAAGTCTTACAAAACAAGTGGTAATAGTTATATTAATATTAAAAATTTCGTAACTAACTGATCTAATTACAATATTGGATTTTAGTTCTTTACTAGTTTTATCAACTTATTTAGATAACTAAATTACAATGTTCTTATATGGTTCACTAGTGGTTGGAAGAAGACGAAACCAGAGAGTAGCGTTTGCGTTAGACACAGGATCTTCTTCTTCTTCTGTTCCTGGAGGAGGAGGAGACAGAAGAGGTGTAGGTAGCACTAGATTAGGCAGAATAGCGATTGCGTTAGGCAGAGAGAGTTGCTTGTCAAGATAAACTCTGCTGGAAAAAACTTCCCCATACTGCTTCTTGGTTTCTACTTCTGCTAATGCATTAGCCACGATTCTTGGCCAAACCGGTGATTGGGACGTGCTTGTGGCAGGAATCGTCGTGGCTGCGATCGAAGGGATGTGTATGCTTATGTACAAGAAGAAGAAGCCATCTTCTTCTTTTTCTTCTGGTGGGAAGTTGCAGTCTTTTGTAGTGTTAATGAATTTCTGGAAAGCTGGTGTTTGTTTGGGTCTCTTTGTTGATGCTTTCAAGCTCGGTAGTTGAATACTATAAAACAAAGGCCTTTCTTTTCTTCTACCATATTAGTTGCTGTTTGTGTATAGAGAGAGCCTTTGATTAGATTCACAATTGTATCAGTTTTGTTGGATTATATATGAGTTTGCAAGTCTTCACATCATTTTAGTGCCACTTCTTCAATTGGCTCTCTTAGTAGCTGATTGGTCCGTCAGGTGAACAGACCGTATAAGATCTTAGAGTTGATGCAAGCGGAAAAGATCCAAGAGCAATGGTTTGCGCACACATAAAAATAAAACATGTCTAGATAAGATTCTTATCACTAAAAATGTCAGCTTTGTAATTGTAAGTTATGCTTTTTTGGGGGGGGGGGGGGGGTAAATTTATACAACCGAGGACAATAATAATAAAGTTACCGTACACGAAGATCATGACTTGCCACAACATTCCAAAATAAACCAAAATTGGCCTGTGGTTACTATCTATCCACAAAATGAGAGAGAGAGAGAGTCTCTCTTCGCTTCTCTCTCGAGTGTGTGTGACACAACAAACTCTCTCTCTCTCTTTCTTCTCTCTCTTAAATGGGATTTGAATGGCGAATTATCTTCTCCTCTTGATACTTCTCCGATCACCAATCACCGGCCTTCACACCCTCCTCGTCTTTCTCCACTCCCTCTTATAAAAACAAAAAAAGCCAATTCACATCTCTCTCTCTCTCTCTAAATGGCGTCGGTGTTTCTGTATCACGTGGTGGGAGATCTGACGGTGGGGAAGCCAGAGATGGTCGAGTTCTACGACACCGAGACCGTCGAGTCCGCCATTCGCGCCATCGGAGAGTCCACCGAGTGCGGGATTCCCGTCTGGAGGAAGAGATCGGTTCTTCCTCCTCATCCTCATCCTCATGGTGGGGTTGAGAACAGCGAGATGAGGCAGCAGAGGTTCGTTGGGATCCTGAGCTCTCTGGATATCGTTGCCTTCTTAGCTAGGAGCGAGTGCCTTGAAGAAGATAAAGCGATGAAGATCCCCGTCTCTCAAGTCGTTTCCCCTAACAACTCTCTCCTCAAACAAGTTGATCCCGCCACCAGGTTTTCCCTCCCTTTTTTTTATTTTCATTTTCTCTTTATTGGCTGTATGAGACTAGTTTGATTTCTAGTTGCATACATCTAGGATTTGCTGAAGCTTCAATTTTCTCTCTTTTTTTTTTGAGTTTTATCTTTCTTTAATGATTCTCTTGGCTTTACTTCTGTTCGATTATCTAGGATCTTAACTTTACTACAAAGGGGTCACATCTTAAGCTTAGTTATTGTCACAAAGCTGCCAAATTTCAGTTTATGTTTCTTGAATAATGATCCTCTGTCTTGATTCTGTTTTGTTGTGTCTTTATACTAGTTCCACTTTATTTGGATATCAAGTCTCAACTTTACTAAATTTTGATGTGTTTTAAGTTTTCTCACTTGTTGAAAAATCATCCAAACTTTGCTCATTTGGTTCCTAGTTTAGTTCTATTCGGCGTCTCTCCAGATTTTAGTTGCAAATTTTTAGGATCTTGCATTACTCAGAAAGGATATCATGTGTGACCCATAAAACCATATCTTGCGATATTAGATTTACTAGAAAGAAAGGGTCACATCTTTTAACTAAAATGGCAAAGACTGATTCCTAAATTGTACTGTTTTTGAGCTTGGATCTAGTTGCATACAAAGTTGGTTAATTATTTCAACTTGCATAGCTAATAAAGATCCTGTTTTTTCGTTTCTTTCATGTTGTTGTGATAATTGATTGAATCTCTAAACATGTTTGGATCTATAAGCAGAGAAACTCTGTCATACAGCCAAAATATTATTGTGCTCATACAGCCATGTGCTCAGATACCCAAAATATTATTGTTCTGATTTCATTTTTAAATCTATGAAAGTGGGACCTCTTTTATCTTCTTTTTTTTTATTGATTGATTGATTCCATGAGGAACATGGCTCCTGTCTCAGATTACCAACCTTGTTAATTAGCAAAATGACGTATACAAATGTTTTCTTGTGCTCTGTGTTTTTAAAAAGATGTTTCAAACCATCTGGGAAAGCACATCATTCTTGACTTCAACGTTTCTTATCTTGTTTACAACTTTGTCAATGCTTATTTTATGTCTGCAACCGTCTTTCTTATTTGAAATGATATTTTATGTTCTCAACTAATAGAAAGAAAAAAAAACAAACAAGAAAGACATGATTAAAATAGGACTGTCTTAGATTCTGTGATGCTAGTATTTTAACTACAAAAGAAAAAGCTCTTACCTATCCTTCTCTCCTTTATCACCCTCACCTACTACAAACAGAATTGTTGTTTCACCATTAATGCTTATAGCTTTAACGTATCATCTAATTAGATACAAGCCATAACTCTTAAGTAAACTTTTTTTTTTTCATTTGTTATCTGGAAAGCTATTTAGATTTATCATAGATAGCATGGATTGTATAAGCGTAAATGAGAGTTTCAAGTGTCTCTCTGAGAATTTTTAAGTGTCTGTAGGAGCAGTAATTGTAAAACCTGGAAGATGCATATCAATTGTTTCAGACGCTGTAGAAAGTCATCCTCATTTGCACTTCAGATTTAGTGTCTATGGAGTTGACTGCAGTTTACCTTGTTAAACATCTCATTTTTTTCCACTTGAAAGGGTCACAAAATGTTATGACTTGTGCAGGTTACATCTATCTGCTGCTCATTTGTTGGATCTTCTATAAGTAGACAATAGTGAATAGTTCTGTAACCTATCCAAGATAGAGTGTTTCCTGCGTATTTGCAGACTTGTTCATCCTTTCTTGTGTGTATTGACCAGGTGGATCTGCCACGTTGCCTTAAGCGTGCAGAAGCTTTTGAGTTGGCTCATATTGGCCTCTTCTGTTAGACTCCAAATCACATACACCCTATTTATGTAGAACATATACTTCCTCCTTTGCAGTCTAAGATATTATGCATACTTCTGTTGGATCCTATATTCCTTGAATCAAGGACCTTGATCCTCGTGTTGCTTTATATAGGTTCATATTGCTTGCGTCCCTTGAAGTTTTCATGTTACTCGATATGTGTGTTGATGGAATTACCTTACTTGCTTTAGTACAATATTTATGTGTTCACTGGCCAGCAAGATTAAATGTTTGTTATGATGATATAATTTTATTGTATCAATTGTAATGCAAGGTTGATAGATGCTTTGGAGATGATGAAACAAGGAGTGAGACGACTTCTAGTTCCGAAAAGCGTTGTTTGGAGAGGTATGAGCAAGAGATTCTCCATTCTTTACAATGGAAAATGGCTGAAGAACAGCGAAAACTCTGGCAGTAGCAGCGGTCTCTCCGCTGACTCCAACAGGCCTGCTACATCCAAGGCTTCAAGCCGGGACAAGTTTTGCTGTCTCTCAAGGGAAGACGTGATCCGCTTCCTCATAGGTGTCCTTGGAGCATTAGCTCCTTTGCCACTCACATCAATCTCTTCTCTTGGAATCATCAATGTAGACTACAACTTCATTGAAGCCTCTTTGCCAGCCATCGAAGCCACCAAAAGGCCACCATGTGATCCCAGTGCAATCGCCGTGTTGGAACAAACCGAGGACGAAAAACAGTTCAAGATAATAGGAGAAATCTCAGCTTCGAAGCTCTGGAAATGTGATTATCTCGCTGCAGCTTGGGCTCTAGCTAATCTATATGCAGGGCAGTTTGTGATGGGAGTCGAGGACAACATGTCATCAAGATCATTCAGCGACTTCCTCCAAACTTCATTTGTCGGAGGAGGAGGAGGAGACCAGAACGGAACAGCTACAACAAAGGCCAAGAAATTCAGTAGCAGGAGCATCGGTTTCAATCCGACAAGCCCGACAAGACTGAGCATCGGTAGGAGCATGTACAGGGGAAGAAGTGCGCCGTTAACTTGCAAAACGTCGAGCTCATTGGCTGCGGTTATGGCTCAGATGCTGTCTCATAGAGCCACACATGTTTGGGTTACAGAGGCTGATTCAGATGATGATATTCTTGTTGGAGTAGTGGGCTACGGAGAGATCTTAGCTGCTGTTACTAAACAGCCTTCTGCCTTTGTTCCTTCGAATCGTTCTTACGAAGGTTTTGGTAATGAAAATCAAAGCTAAGAAGACTACTACACAAAATCAAAAGGATAAACAACTTATGTCTGAGAGGAAGGGACACAGTTTTTTGGGTGTGTTTGTCAAAATTGTGTACTATTGAACTTAGTATCAGATAGCTCCAATAAGCAAAAATAAACGAGCTATGATTTTTCTTTCTTATTCATTACTATGTGAACTGTTGAGTGTTTACAGCATATGTATAAACAGATTTGTCTTATTATTTCTTGAGAGATATGTGTATTACAGACAAATACTAGTTGGCTATTAAAGTTGAAGAAAGCAATCTATTGGAATGGGGTCTACTCGGTTTTGACATATCATGAGGACACAGAGGTTCACCAAGTTAGCTCTACATATTTAATACGCCTCCGAATGTATTTAATAAACACTCAACTTTGACCAAACCAATAAATGATTGAATAAATATCTATAGACATTATTACAAACATTATTGATACACTGATGAACTGGATTTCATTTACCGTAACATTTGAGGTAAGAAATAGCAATGTGTTAGAAATGCTATTAGATTGGCAGTTTCTTAAAATGTACAAGTCTAAAAGCCAATCAAGGGGGGAAAATGATATGTTCAAACATTTCCAATAAGACAGCTTAATGATGTGTCATGTGCGAATACTGAATAGTAATGAACAATTAGTAATTAATTTCAGATCTTGCCGATTAAAAAATGCTTACAAGAGAGGGGAGAGAGACAGCATGAAGTGGGAACAAACATTTGATTCAAACATCTCTTACATCAAAAATGTGTTTCTTATGCAATCGATAAATAAACATATTCAAAGATTATGTTTAGTCCCTGCACTTGAAGATGAATAATTGTTTTTTACGTAAAAGATACTTTGTTTCATCTTTTTATAAACAAAAATACTAAACACAAGCACTTAGATCTTATAAGATCAGAACAGAGCACTAAACTTGATCCTTCTTAATAATTCCACGCATCACAAAGGCTTAAATAGCAGTTTCAACATCACTACCATCAGTCCATCACCATCAACACCATCATCGTCATATTAATATTCTTCCAATACCCAAGTTAACCAAAAAAAATATGAATAAAATATGCTACAAGAGCACAAGTACAAATCTTGGTGATAAAATAACCGATGGGAAACAAAATGGAGAAAACAGAAAAAAAAAAACAGATATAGAAACTGAATGAAAGAGAAGGAAAAACAAATATAGCTTGAAGTGTGGGTGAGATCCTCCATAAAAGACCCTAATTTGTTTTTTTTATAAGAATGGCAATGCAAAAAGATAATTAATTAATGAGGATGATGATGTTGCTGAAGATAGTTGGTAATGAATTTAAAGAAGACTGTAAATAAAATTATAAACAAAAATAATAAAAATAAAGAACCAAACCAAGAACAGATACTCCATTTTCTTCCCTTTCACACTTTGCATATGAAATCAAGATTGTTGATTTATTCTTTCTCTGCCCCTGGATTAATTGGAACCAAACATCAAAACATGATCCGAGAAGAACCCAAAAATAAAAATAAAGAGATAACACAAGAAGAAGAAAAGAGAAGCTTACACAATGAAAGATCTCAGACATGGCAACCAAAGCAATTGCAGGATTTGGGAGTGAAGGAACAATAACCAAAGGGTCTATTTGGGATGTTGCAGTTAATTGCAAAGCAACAAGGTAGAGGTAGGCAAGCTCCTTTTACACCTCCACAACAAGTGCAAACTGAACATATCTGGAAACTCCCAAGCTTCCTTCTTGTTTCATTCATTACCATAAACTTCTCCTCCATTAATGGCTCCATTCTCACCTCTCCTCCTTTTTTTTTAGATTGTGCTGTTAGCTCATTTGCCTTTAAAAATTCCACATAAATTCTCATCAGAGCCCAGAACATATAATCTTAATAAATACCCATTTTCTAATGTGAAATAAAGTTTAAAACTATTTTTTGGTTGAAAATATTATTTATAAAGTTTAAAACTTGAAACCAGCTTAAGGTTTACACAAACCAAGGTTCAATTTCTCAGGTAATATCAGAAACACCCAAATGAAAACATGAAGTGAATGGGATCTAAATCAAGAAGACGAGGAAATGGTAAGATATGAGAAGAAAGACACTCACCTGGAGACTGAAAGTGACGAAGACTGAGAAGCAAAGAAGCAGCAGAACAATAGAGATCTTAGATTCTTCTAAAGCTCTCATCTTCTTTTTTTTTTCTTTTTTTTCTTCTTTCGTTGTGAAAGAGTTGTGTTTTTTTAGTAAAGTAGCTAATGACTTAATTTTTTCTCTTCTTTCACTTTCGCCTTCTTCGTCCTCAACTCTCTCGAGCTACTTTTTTCAATTATTTGGTTAACATTTATTATTATTTGTCGAGAAAATGTTTTGTTTTGTGAGTGAGTGAGCGAGCGAAGAATATGTGGGGTCCTTATTTATTATTCTGTATTTACCACACAAATATCGAATCGTAGGCTATGAATGTATAGTGCGGTTGACATGCGGAACGGACTAGACCGCAATTAAAGTCACCATTCAAACTTATAATTTTGATATATGTACAACAGAAAATTAAATAATATAAAAATGAAATGGAACCTGGGCGGTTCACACACATAAAGAACTCAGTGGAACGCCATGCACATTTGACTACAGCAAATGAGGTGCATTTCAATCATTTCAAAGTGCGGTTCTTTGTCTTTTTTTTTTGTTTAACTCTGTTTTTGTTATTTACTTTTTAGTTGATAATAAAATATTTTAAAAATTGTTTAAATTAACACATTATCCAGCAAATTTATATGAATATTCAGAAAACTAGTTATACTCTCAAACATTTCTTTTAAATAACAATCCTTCCGTTTAATAATACACTAAATCTTGACTCTTTGCATACATATTAAAATTTTACCATTCAAAATAATATTGAAAATATAATTTAAAACTAATTTATTTAATTATAAATAAAATAGTAAAAACATTATCATTAACTACACAGCTTTTGATAAAATTACAGTTATCTATAAATGTTAAAACATCATCTATCGTAAAACAACAACAATTACATAAAACATCATCTACATTGAAACAGAGAGATTACTAAAATATGTTTTTCAGATATATAAAGGATTTTTGAAAATTAAATAAAATAGTTGTTTAAATTATATTAGTATTACTGATTTCTTAATTTATAATTTTTATAAATTAAATAAATACTTTCATATATTTTAACTTAATTTTGTTTAAACACAACTAGCGCAATTATAATTAAAAAAAATAATTGGATATAAATCTCAGTTATAGCATATTAATTTTTTTTATACAAACCGCAGTTAAACCGTACTGCAGTATCCAATCTGCTTGTCCTGCACCGCTTAGTACGTTATTACCATTCGCATATCTTTTAAACAGCTTCTTTTAGACGGACCACACTTGTCCTGCAATATGCGTTTTTCGAACACAGACCGCAATTAAACCGCACTGCACTAACCAATTTGCTTGTCTTACACCACCCAACCCATTGTTACTATTCGGAGCCATAATATTGAAAAACCAATGGTAATAAAACAGCTTCTTCGGAAGGATTAGATTCTGTTGATTACAAATGACAATTTTTTCCTGAAATTGATTTCATTATTTCTGTTAGAACTTGAGAAATGCAGTGAAGAAAATACCGAAAATAAGAAAAAAAAAAAGAATTTTCATTGCGAAAATCCATCAACTAAATTTGATTTGGATAAAAATCCTAAAATAAAATTTAACATGAAAATCTTTAAACCGACTTTATCTAATGGATCAAGATTCAAGCCCTCATTTCATAGTATCAATAAAACAAATAAGTACACTACTAATACATTTTTAGTTTAAGATTTTTTAACACAAACCAATTTAATTGGGGTTTTAGAACTAAAGATTCAGAAATATTGTAATTTTTTTATAATTCAAATTTTCAAAGTTAACACTTCAAAAAGATTATGCAAGTAAACGAAATTATATATTATTTAGAATTTTGAACTACATACAATAAAGTTTTATATTATATTTTAAATTACATGGATTTTCCAATTTTATGATTCACCCTTAATTCTGTGATATTGTAAGTTTGCCTTCATTGTCACAAAATTGGACCCAACTTGTTTCTAGGTAAATAAATAAAATACTATATAACATAATTAATACATCTACAACATTATCTTAAATCTAATTTATTTATATATATAAAAATCACAATAAATTCCCACCTTATTTATGGCAAAAATTGGTGTCAAAACAAATATATGGTAAAAATTTATAAAGTGATATTTGATTGTAGAGTATAGGAGACTTCTTAGGAATTGTTCCCTATCCTATCAATCATAGTCTATAAAGTTATGTTTCGAGAGACAATGGTGGATCATTAGTTTAAGGATGTGTTCCCTATCCCGTCGATTATAGTCCATCCTTTTAGGAAGAGTTGGCTCGTCGTGAAGCTGAGAAAGAGAGTTGTGTGCATGTTGTTCCGTCAAACTCTCTCGCTCCAACCGGCACTTCTACTCTTGTGGTTGAATTTCTTCAGCCTGAGGCTCTTCTTGGCGGTGGAGCGGATAACGCCCTTGTGCTTAGGGCCGAAGCTGTGGCACAGCCGTATGGTTCATCTTCGACTCCAATCCTAGTTGAAGAGACCGAGCAAGCTCTTGAGTCAATGTCTCCTCCTCCAACCAAAGAGAGAGATTGTTTTAGGACTGTATACTCCCAGCGCCACTCCCAGTGTTACGCCAAAGGGTCTCAAGAGGCCATGTGCCAATCTTGATGCGGCTAAAAAGAGAAGATGTGTCAAAGGTTTTGATGTCAGACTTTCACTTTTGGAAGCGTCTATTTTGGTTATGATGCCACAGCACACTGACAAGGTTTTTTTTTTAAAAACTTTCTTTTCGTTAATATATTAGTTTTTTCCTTACTTATTATATTTATTTTTGATGTAGTTCGTGTATTTGAGCGACGTGTAAATTAATTTTAAAATTAACTAGATATATAAATGCAAATAAACAAAAATATTTGAAAAGATAAAAAAATCATAGTTTCGGATTATATGTTTTCAAATTCAATTTTTTTATAAATCTTATTTTGAAATTTGTTTTTGTTTTCTCAAATTTTTCTTTCTTTTCGAAATTCGAAAATGATTTTTGAAACTATTTATAAAATAGCCTTTTTGAATACATCAATTCCATATATTATATATATAAATATGTTCTTACACAATATTGAGGATATAAATGGGCTTAAAGCTTGTTTTCACAACTCACCATTTAACTTGATTCCAGACAAAAAAAGCTGGTAATAAAGAGTCCCCGAATTAGTTAGGTGGCCTAATAAGAAAGGTCCACTACTAAATGTACGACGTCGTTTGTGAGGTCGCAAATCTCCTTGAGAGAGAGAGTGAGAGTGAGTAGAGAGAAACGCCTTCTAGGGTTAGTATTGAAAAACACAGTGATGGCGGCGAGAAATGCTCTGCTTCGATACCTTAGAGTCAACGTGAATCCATCACCTGCACTCCCTTTCACCACCGTACTTCTTAGGCGTTTCTCGGAGGAAGTAAGAGGATCGTTTCTCGACAAATCTGATGTCACAGATCGCGTTATCTCCGTCGTCAAAAACTTTCAAAGAGTCGATCCCTCAAAGGTATCTGATTTGCTGTATTTTGATTAGATCAAGAGAAGGTTTTCGATTGAAACTGGGGATTTACGATTCAGCATTGTGGATGGGCTTTTGAGGAATGGGCTTTTCTGTGAACTAACAACTGTTTTTGGTCGGTCGTTGCAGGTAACACCAAAAGCCCATTTTCACAACGATCTCGGGTTAGACAGTTTGGACAGTGTGGAGGTTGTGATGGCGTTGGAGGAAGAGTTTGGGTTTGAGATCCCTGATAATGATGCTGACAAGATCCAGTCCGTTGATCTTGCTGTTGACTTTATCGCTTCTCATCCTCAGGCTACTTAAGAAAAAGAGATTCAAAACTCTTCAGTGTTATGCAGCTGTGTCTACAGATTTGATTAGAGACTAATAGGAAGAGAACAAACTTCTTTTTTTTTGCTCTGCTTTGCTTTCATAAGTGTTTGCTGTGTTCCCCTCCTGCGTGATTTTACGAGATCTTTCAAGAAACTTGCTTTTTTGGTATTTTTCTTTCTTAAATTGTTAACTTTGGGAAATTAGAACAACAATGAAACTTCAGAAGCTGCAAACCAATGTTTAAAAATGTCTGACATTCAGAAGCTGCAAACAAATGTTTAAAAATGTCGGACATTGGACAACGACTTCTGAATTAGTACGCTGACAATTATTGATTGTATTAGTAAGTTACATTTGATAACTGTTAAAACAAAAATTGAAAGTGACTTCCATAGTATCACCAAGAATCGACACTAATTTATCCTTAACACTTGTATTTTACCTTTGTTTTTATAATTTAATTGATGTTTCTTGGTTTATTTTACTTCTGAACAAAAAGATTATTACTGAAATGATCATATCCAAATAATAGATTATTACTCTTAATTGTCAACACATGTTGCGACAAAGGATCTAAAAGAAAGTCACGAATATCGTGAATACAGAGGGACATTTAAATCATATAAAAGAAAAAAAAATTACATTCAACAGAGTTTGGCTTTAAGATCCTTTCTCAGAATTTTTCCGGAAGGAGATTTGGGAATGGAGGGAACAAAGAAGACCTTGTGCAATCTCTTGTAGAATACCACCTACACATCCACAGATCAGTTACATATTCATTCTATACATAAAGCAGATAACGAAAATCACAAGTATACTGTATAATCTTAGTGTCTTATTTCCCGTGATCTCAGTGTCTTATTTCCCGTGAGATCTTTTAGTTTCGCGGTTAAGCAAGGACTAAGGACATGACTGGTCTAATCACAAGGATTGAAGGGTTGTGGACATTTGCGGATGCAGATTATTACAGTTTTAAGAGATTTGTATGCTTGATACAATGTTAAAATGAGTAGGTTTGCGGGATATTTAGTCTGGTTAACTATCAAATACATACATTGTTAAATATTAAATCAACGATATTTACATTTTATATAGTTATAAAGATATTAAAAATCATAATATTGTAATAAATATAAAATTAATTTATGGAATAGTAACATTAAGTTTTGAAACATTATAGAAAATATTTTTGTTTAAATTTTTTATAATATAAATTAAAATATAATATATATTAGTATTTATGTTATTTCGATTTAATTTTTTTATTTAATATTCTATTTTTTTCTTTTTTTAAGAAAAAATTATCATCCCACAATTGCATGCAACCGCAAATGTTAGTTGATACCAGGTTTTGAATTTAAGAGATTTAAAATAGTTTGAATTAATTTATAATATTTTATGTAATTGTTACAAAACGTCAACAACTGATACTAACTGCAAATCTACATTTGAAGGTAATAGGGAAATACATTTGAAGGTAATAAGGAAACCTGTCATGCCCTAAATAGAATATGCTTGTTCAAAATTTTTATTTTTATTTTATTTTCGAAGTAAGATAACATTGTTTATGTAGTTTTACTATTTTAAAACATCCCGATTTTTTAAAAATAGTTTCAATTTTTCGTCTTCAAAATAAAGTTTGTTTGTTTTCTTTTTCCTTTTACAAAAATGTTGTTTCCTACAATTTAAAATCATATTGAAAAAAAAGAATTTTAACAAGATTTAAATAATTAACATAAATTAAAACTAAATATATAAGAGAACAAACCTATGCTTCAGACAACCAAATGTCTAACATTTTATATTTTGGAAAACCCATAATTTGGTTGTCCATATTTGTATAAGTATTTATCAAAAATTATATTAAATATGTTATTTATTAAATGAATTTTAGTTTTTTTATCTATTTTGATTATTATTTTATTGTGTACTTTTTGAAAAAATATTTTATAATAAAAAATTGGGTTTCTATGAAAAAAAAGTATTTCGAACTTAGTTAGGAGGATGGTCCTATTATATTTCCCCCCGCATATCAATCTATGAAAAGATTTCTTGTTAGTTAACCAAAAAGAAAGACCAACTAAATGTATACCTGTTTGGATATATATTCTTTTATATCTTCTTCCGTGATGACGTTTCCATTTGATCGGACTACGAAAGCCACCGGAACTTCTCCAGCCACTTCATCTCTTTGACTGCAAGTGACCAATAAAGTTTAAAAACGGTGTCGGTAAAACAACCTTACGACTCAATGCATATATATTGTTGTGCTACTTACGGAACAACCGCAGCATCCGCAATAGAGTGGTGACTGATGAGCAAAGCCTCTAGCTCAGCCGGAGGCACCTGTTCTTCCGTATTCCATCATTAGTGCCACAGTTTCTAAATAATCTTATTTATAATGTAAGCAGTTATACCTTTATTGAACAGAGTTGAAATATCTTTTTAATTAATCTCCGCGTTTTATATTATTGTATTGTATTACTAGTTATAGAGTAAAAACAGATGATAATACTATTTTGAACTTACTCTCAAAACTTCTTTTTAGCAATTAACATGTTTTCAGATGTATTAAGACATGTTCTGTTTTTAATGACGTGACATTTTCAACGATTTTACCAGTTCGTTATTTTGCATATAAGTGTTAAAGTTATGTTACCTATCTAATTAACATTTAAAGTCATTTAAGAGATTCAATATGTTAACTGAAAAAAATAGTTACAAGCGAGGAAATAAATATTTAATTTCAGTTTTTTTTTGTGTGTGAGTGAAATTGAAGTTATTTATAAGGTTTGTTTTAAATGAACTCAAATATTGTCAATGGACTTGCCTGAAAGCCTTTGAACTTGATGACCTCTTTGAGTCGATCAACAATGAATATCTCGTCATCTTCGTCAACATACCCAATGTCCCCTGTGTGAAGCCAACCTTCCTCGTCAATTGTAGCTGACGTGGCTTCCGGATCCTTCAAGTACTCTGCGCGCCAAAAGTCGGTTGAAAATTTATATCCCCTAAACCTTAATTATGTCGAAATTGTGATACGTCCTTATTACGTTTTTGAATATCTTGTCAGCTTTTCATTTCAAGAAGTATAAAAACATGTCACGTCTGTTTAGACGTGGCCGTATTTAGAAATCATAGTAAAAAGCATGTCGTGCAAAATGTACATGTGATGCAAACCTTATTAAAAGCTGTATATTTAGATGACTAAACTTTATTGTTTTCTTTTTTGAACAATCTGTATAAATTAAATACGTTCTCTTATATTTGTGAAATAAAAAGTAGTATTTACGAAGCCACTACAAAAAATTTTTCTTACGCCACGAAAAAAGTTTGGAAATTAAACTATAGTTCTTTTATTTTGCCGACAAAACAAAAAAAAATTCGCTATCAACGGTCTATGATGTTAATGATGAATTGCTATTCTAGTAAGGCCGTTTTCCATTGAATGTAAGACTTTCATTGCACCATATTTTCCAAAAAAGATAAAAATATGAGCAGAAGACAAAAGAAAATGAAAAAACGAACCTTTCATGATTTGTTGACCACGGATACAAATCTCACCAGTTTGGTTGTAGCCAAGAGAGAGACGTGTCTCAAGGTGAACCACTTTAAGCTCTGCGTTTCGGACAACAGTCCCACAAGAGCCTGATTTTGACGGAATTGGCTCTTTAGCAAAACCAAGGCTCATTGACAACACTGGTCCTGCCTCTGTCATACCATATCCCTGTTTGTCCATAATCCAGCAGTTGTTGACTATTACCTCATAAGTTCTATATTACTACACTTTTGGCACTATTGTACTAAATTACTAATAATGATCGACCATAGCAAGTATTGGTCGACTATGAGAGATCTCTCCAATACGTAAATTTGATTTGGTATATGAAAAACATTATTTAACTAGTTTAGGTTACAATGCCGTTTTGATTATTTTTATTTAACTCATATGTTACATAACCTTTTATTTATTTATTATTTATTTAGGCTCATAAACTTTTCGAAGTACTGTAAAAATACATCGACGTATCATCATTTACTTCTCTAGTATAATTTTTTTAG
This sequence comes from Raphanus sativus, assembly GCF_000801105.2. Taxonomy (NCBI): domain Eukaryota; kingdom Viridiplantae; phylum Streptophyta; class Magnoliopsida; order Brassicales; family Brassicaceae; genus Raphanus; species Raphanus sativus. The sequence continues at coordinate 9,995,467 of NC_079517.1, forward strand.
CAAATGTTAATAGTGTGTGTGTTTGTGTGCATCTATGTCTAGTTGTCTTTGTGTGCGCGCATCTACTTTTTCTTCTATTTAATCAAATTCAATCATCGTATTATAGTCTTGAGTTAATTGGCCTACAATACATAAAATTTTATTAACTTGTCGCAACCTTGGTTGTATATTTATTAGCGTCTGATCACTATCACTATCTTGAAGCTGTCCTTCGAAAAATCTGCCCAACTAATATTGGTTGTAAAATTATATGTGTCCTTATTCGTATTTAATTATTTTATTGTCATTGTCTAACATTTATCATTAAACTTTCTTATAAATATTTTATTCAAAAATCAGTTACAAAAAAAAATATTTTATTCAGAATTATTGATGGATGTTATTTAAAATTTAGAAGTTATTATTATATGTTATCATTCAAACAGTACTTTTTATTTATTTATAAAATATAATGATTATAGTTAATTAATAATATTTTTTGTAACTTAATTAATTAATAAATTGATAATATTATTAATTAATTAATAATATTGAGAACTAAAATACAAACTACAATCGTTAGAACAACACACTTTGACTTCTTATTTCAAAGGTAGTCTCACTTCAAATAAGAGTTGCCTTTTCATATAGTATTGTAAGAATTAATCAATCAGTTGTATTGAATAATGTCATCATCAAAATCAATACGATTAATCATTTTTATTAATACTAACATAAAATAGTGTAACAATTCATTTTTCTTATGTAGCTGATGATAAGCGTAAAATGGTTTATTTTTGCAATATCTGTTACTTATTTTTGAAATGAGCATACCTATTTATTTTTTTTTGCTACGAAGCAAATTACCATATATGTAAAAGACTTTAAAAGGGTAACTAATTAAGAAAAAAAAACTAGAGAACAAGACATTTGAAGAAGTTCAAAACCCAGCATAAACCTATGTTGAAACTTCAATTGTAAAGACAATATCGATGTGAAAATTAGATGCGGTCCCATTGGATCGGCAACCTAAATCACATCCGTCTTTTCTTCCTATGTATGTCTAAACCTAAACTACACCAGCTTTTAAAACTATAAATAAATAAATAAAAGTAGAAATATTAGGAAAATGAATACAATGCGAAATTGTTTCAAAAAAAAATACAATGCGAAATTAGCTTGGGAGCAGATGGAGCGTACGTAACCGAGATTACGCCGAAAAGCTAGACGCAACCCTCACTCACTCTCTTCCCATGCATTCCCCTCCTTTTTTTTAAATTTTTGATAATTTAATATAAAACGAATTAACTAATTATCCAAATTATTCATATTCACCGAATGAAAATGGGAAAATACTTGGATAATTATAACAAAGGAAAATGTCTAAAATTATGCATTGATCACGAAAAGGTTCCCGCCGTATTAGTAGGGTTAGTAACATAAAGTCAACATGCAAAATAAAATATTAATTACCTGGCCAAGGACTGCCTGAGGGAGACGGCTGCGTAGACTATCCTCGAGATCTTTGCCTAAGGGAGCTGCACCGGAGAGAACCAATCTAACGGAAGAGAGATCATAAGAGTTAACGGTTGGGTTCTTGGCCAAAGCAATCACAAGCGGCGGAACAAGCGCCGCTACCGTCACCTTGTGTCTCTGTATTAGATCCAATAACGCCCCGATTTCGAATTTGTGCATCAAAAGAACCGTCGCACCTATACTTATTATTACAATAATTATTATATTGTTTTTCATTATTAAAAAAAAAGAAACTTGCATGTATGTTTATGTTACCGGATCGGATGGAATTGAGAAGGACGCTATTGAGTGAGTAGATGTGGAAAAGAGGCAAAACGCAGAGCACGACGTCGTTTGATTTCAGGTAAAGATTAGGGTTGTCTCCATCCACTTGTTGCGCGACGCTCGTGATCAAGCTCTTGTGCGTTAAAACCACACCCTTCGGCAACCCCGTCGTGCCAGAGGAGAAAGGAAGCGCCGCCGCGTCGTCGCCACCGACGTCAACAGCAACATCTAGCGAGTTTGCCTCGTCGTCGGCGAGCAGCAGCGCCGAGAAAGGAAGACAGTTCTCCGGCGGAGGAACCTCCGTGGTGATCACGGTGAGATCTTCACCGATTCTTGTTTCCTCGTCGAGGTTCCTCAGTTTATCGACGTAATGAGAGTGAGTGACGATGAGCTTGGCTCCGGAGGACTTGACCTGTTTGTGGATCTCCTGAGAGGTGTAGAAAGGATTCGCGGTGGTGGAGACGGCGCCGATCATGGAAGCGCCCATGAAGGTGAAGACGAACTCGGCGGAGTTTTGGAGGAGGACCATTATCACGTCGCCTTTTCGAATCCCCGTTTTGTGTAGCCCGGCGGCGACTCTCCGGCATATGAGGTGCGTCTCGCCGTACGTGTAGCTTTTTCCCGTGGAACCTACGATCAGACAAGGCTTGTCGGAAACAGAGGGGAGCTTCTCGAAGCAGTAAGTGTGGAGAGGTAGGTGGTTGGGAATGTCGATGTCCGGAAGCTTTGATCGGAAAATACGCGGTGGTGGAGAAGGAGGAGCATCGGTGGGGGAGGTGGTTGTATCCACCGGTTGGTGAATCTGAGGTTCTTGTAGAGTTGCAGTTATCATTGTGTAAATAAAAGATGTGTTTTATTTGAATATTTTTTTGGTTGTTATCTTCTTGTTTGGGAAATCGAGAAATGTACATATATAATAGAAGTGGGTGTGTGTAGGTGATGAGAGAAGAATGAAATAAATTAGGGAAGTAGAGGAAGGAAAGACTATTGGGGTAGGTAGAGGGAATGGCTGTTAGAAGAGGAACGGAGGATTGTCTGGTAGGTTTCATTTTGTCTAAACAGTCTCGTGCATGTCCTTCTCTCGCTCTCTTATTTCTTCTTTTTTTTTCTCTCTTCTTTTTATCCCTATTTAATTTTTTTTTCTTTCTTAAATCCTGTTACATATGTCTTATATTATGTACATAAATAACTTGTCACAAATATATGAATAATACCGAGTTTGGGTTCTTTGTTTATATATGTATAATAACTACTGTACCAAATTAATTGCATATATATATAAGTTCATAGATCAAGATTTATATAATTGTCATCGCATATTTAATTGATAATATATTAGAGGAATTTGTAAACAATGATTATGTTTAATAAAGCATATTGGTCGGGGGAAAAACGCGAAATTATCTGTTACGAATTTCATTCAGTGAAAATTTAGATATGTTGTCTAACAAATCGTGTGTGCTTATGTTCATTCAGTCTTATTATGGCTTTAATTAATACTGTATTGATTTTTTTTTCTTCTAAACATACACGAGTGGTAATACAACTATTCTCTTAACAAAAATCAAGCTTCAGAATATTGAAGTCGTGTTTCTTGTAGACATTTTTTTTGTAACTGAGGCTATGTTTCTTGTAGACATTTTACCCTTGTTCACGCGTTGAACACTTTAAGCACAAAATAAGAATCTTCATGTGTTATCAAGACTTGTCAAGCGAGATGTACTCGTACATACTGCACATGCTTAAGCTCGAATAATTTTAGGGTATTCTAAAACCCTATTATGAAGACCATCCACATCTAAGAAATCTCAATAACCTCTATAGGATTTACTATCACTTTTAAGTGATTTTTGAGACGAGACTTCAATTCAATACTTGACCAAGAGATCGAAAATTTTAAGCTATTTGAAGGCTGCACCATCTTATTTGCTTTTGCTATATTTTGTAAGGATGATATTGACTTTGAAAGTGATAAAAACTAGTCATGTTGTCATTGATGCTTCTTTTCTGAAGTTTTGTATTTTTAACTTCTCCACCTAAGTGGAGAGATGGTAAACATGCAATTTTTTTTCTCTTTTACCTATAGGAACTCATGTGAATAAGTGTTGGTATTTAGTTATTTTTCGTCTCTGATGACATATTCTCCTCTATTAGACTATTACATTACTGGTGCATCTTTGTTACTTACTTGAATTATTTTGGATGCTGGTCACTGGTTTCTATGTCTTCAACAATTTTTAAGAGTTGATCACTATTCACCTTTCGGCCATAGATTGAAAATAAATAAACAAATTGTGATCCAAATTGAAACACTCGGCCCCATTGATGTAAAGCAAAACATACTTCATAAGAAATGAGCTATTTAATACACCTATAAAAATATATTTCATAACTTTTTTTGTCAACTTGTTATATATTTCATAACTAGGTGATTCTCCCGTGCTCATGCACGGAAATAAATATTTACAAATAAGTATTTTACTTTATTTGTTTATATGTTTTAAGTAATCTTTTATTTGTATGTATAAAAAATTGTATTAAATATCTTTATGTTTTAAGTATGATATTTTGTATTATTTAAACTTTTTTTTTTGAGTTGTATATAGACGGTTAAATTAATGATGATTTTTCTCATTAGGTTAAAATTATCGTATTAGTAGATAATTCAGTTTATCCTCTTATATTTGTAAATATATTTCATAAAATTTTGTATAATTTGATATATCTTATTTTAGAAAAATAGAAAAATATAAATCAGATATTCATTAATAAACATAACTTGTAAAACATTGAAAATTTATTCACGTATATGAACATATGCAAAATAGATACGTCATAATAATTGGTTGATTTAATTGTTCATATTTTAATTTGATTTCATTACTTGCATTTGGTATATTGGGATATATCGTTTTTAATCATAATGTTTTGGTTATAATTAGACTAAAATAAAACGATTTTGCTAATTACATTTTTTTAGTTTACCTTAGGTTCATAAATATATTTATGTATAATTTATATATGTTTTGATAAAATATATAAGTCTATATTTTAAAATATCATAGATATTTTCTGTTTTTTATGTTTTTGGAAAAAATATGAAGAAAAATACAAATAAATTTGTTTATGTATAATCAATCTTTTATATTCTAGAAATATTATTATCTTATAGAAAAATGTCTAAATTGTTTTATTAATATTATAAATTTTCTTTTTCTTATCAATATTTTAATACAAATTTGATTTAACTGAACATTAAAATTAAGATAAAAACAATTTTGTTTATTTTGAATTATATTTAAGAATGTGCATGTATATATTTAAAATTATAATCTTAGGTAGATTTTTCTATATATTTATTTTAATTAAATATATTATATAAATATGTAAAATTGCATAATTGTCAAAAATTAAAATTAAAAAAGATTTATAATATCTGTAGATATATATATAAGAAACTAATGATTTTACGATTTAATTTGATTTTATTATTCAATTTTTTTATAATTTTCTAAAAATATATATATTTTTGAAATATTTTTTATTTAAATGATATTTCGAAATTTGAAATGCCATAATTGAATATATTTATTTTAATGATGATTTATGAGTTATTACCATATTTTTAAAAAGTCCAAAAATATAAATCGACAATAAATGTAATATATGAGTTATTACCATATTTTAAAAATTTTACCAAAAATATAAATTAACATTAAATATAATTTTCCATGTCATATTAATCTTTAAAACATGTTATCAATTTTAGTAGTCATGTCACAATTATTAATCTAGGTGTTTTCCTGCATCATGTGTAGTGATGAATTTTTTGAAAGTTAAATTTTATATTTTAAAATGTAATTTATTAATATTATATATTTTATTATTTTTACCAATAGTTAATATAAATATCATTAATTAAGCATACAATTAAGAGAAAATATTTTTTTTATTTTAAATTATATTTAAGAATATACAGTATATGTATAAATAAAGTTAAAATCTTAGATAAAAAAATTATCTATTTCATTTGGTTAAATGTATTAAATCAACTTGTACTAAATTACTAAAAATCATATAAAATTGTATAGTTATCAAAAATTAATATTTACATAATTTGTAGATATCTAAAAAAAACTAATGATATTACGATTTATTTTTTTTTTAATTCAGAAAATTTAGAAACTTTTAGATAATAAAAATTTTATAATTATAAAAGTAAAATTATATAATATTTCGAAATTCTAAATGTCATATTTGAATATATTTATTTTAGTGATGATTTATGAGTTATTACCATATTCTACAAAGTTTACCAAAATATAAATCAATATTTAATGTAATATATGAGTTATTGCCATATTCTACAAAGATTTCCAAAAATATATATCAGCATTAAATGTAATTGTCTATGTCATATTTAACCATATGACATGTCATCAATTTTAATAGCCACGTCACAATTTTTTTGTGAAAACGATTGTAGAGAAGACATGTGGCAAATCACTTCGCAAATAATGTCTAGGGGACTTCATATATAAGAGTGGAAATGTCAATAGTTTAAATAAGGTTTCATTGATATTTTACACCAAAAATGTAGTTTTTGAGTTTTAAAAAATAAATTATGCAAACTAATTTACAAGAGATTTTTGTCATGGTACAAATATGTTGTCAGAAATGGATATAGTGATTCAGAATTATGCCGTCAAACGTGAATTTTTATAAAACATGTAGAATGTCGACTATTGAATGGTTTTTATAATATTTTCTAATCGGTAACTTTTTGACAAAATCGTACTTCAAGTCTTATTTTTATTAGTCTTTGAAAAATAGTCTTCCAGACACTTTAATTAACTTTTGTGATTATCATTTTACTCCTTATAATTTTATATCTTATATATATAATACATGACAAATTAATAATATTAAAACAATATTACAAAAAAAATTGAGATATCTTTCTCAAACTTACATATAATCAATTTTTAAAAATAGTTTTGGATTTTTTTTACCAATAACATTTGGCTTTGTCTATCTGCATAACAGATAAAATCTTATTAAATACATAAATAATTTTTTAATATAAATACTTTATGATTCTATATAAGGAAATATAAATTTTAAGTCTCAAAAAGGTGCATTAGACAGACTAGAAAAATAAAAATAATAATAAATAATAAGAAATCTTCAACACAATTTAAAGAATACGGATAGTCATGAATTTTATAACACATGGTAATAGAGTGAGACTTGAATTAACAAGGTAAGTAGAATTGTCAGAGTGAGACTTGAATTAATAAGGTAAGTAGAATTGTAAGTCGATGCCAAAAAGATAAAGCGATGTTCAAACTTAAAATATCTAACCATAATCTGTTTACTTTTTCTTTGGTCTTACTTTCCAAGCGTCTCAAGAAAAAAAAAAAGGGAAGGATGTGGGTTGAGATCATCTGTGGTCTAATCTACAAATTCGTCCGCCGTCTCTTCCACGACGACGAGCTTTCCGATGACGAAACCTCCGGTTCCACTGCTATCTTCTCCGTCGGTCACAGGTAAAACCCTCTCTTTTACCCACTTTGCTGATTTCACTGATTGATTATATTTGGTTACAACAAGTGCAGAGTTGAGAAGGTTTATGGTGGAAAAGCTTATGTAGGGCTTCGTATTCCAGATGCTGACACTTCTTCTAGACAGGACATTGATCTTGTCCTCCTCACTAAAGGGTAACTTCTTCTTCTCTCTCTCTCTCTCTTTTTTTCTCTGTGTTGACTTGAGAAAAATCATATTTTTGGCTTTTAGACAAGTTGTGGTGATCAATGTCAAGGATCTATCTGGGGTTGTTATGGTAACCAGCGATGGAAGCTGGGTTTGTCAATCTGGAAAGCATCAGACTTACCCTGATCCTGTACGTTCTTTCTTTCCCAAAGTAAAACACTTTGTTTCTCGCTTTGTTTATTATTATTATCAAACTAGTTTAGGGCCTGCACTGCTGCCCAAATCTACTCAAACCTAACTCTATTCCATTTCTCTAAAACAGAGATTGCTAATCCTCTGTTTTCTACTCTATAACTAGAGATTGCTATTTTAGAGAAATATATTTTAGTAAACAAAATAAATACAATGGTCTTACACATTTCTAGACACTAGACAATGTATGATTGAAGAGTGAATACAAGATTATATGTTTTATTCATTGAAATCTTTTTTTTTTTTTTTAATTTTCTTGACAGAGCAAAGCTGACCTGCTTCATCCATCTATGCAACTCTGTTTCTGACTAATAGATTTATGTTTTTTTTTTGTTTACTCAGCTGGTTGAGGTGAAAAAACAAGCTTCGGTTCTTGAATCATATCTTGAACAAAGGGGGCTTACTCTACTAGAAGGAAATCTGTCTTGCAAAGTTGTAATTCCCAATCCCAACTTTCGGTATGTAATTATTTTATATTTGCGACCGTCTGTGTATTTACATGTTTACATCAAATACTAGTTACAGACCCCTTTTGAAGTGTGTGGGCGTGACCCACTATTTTACCCCATAAAATGTTTTCTAGTGGTGTACTTGTGTTAATTTTTCAGTACAATGCATGCGTTTCCGAGTGAGGTAATTACCTACGAAGAGTGGAAACATATGAAACCAGTATCAAGGAACATTCTTTCTGGTTGGGTGAAAGGCGCATTGTGCACGGGCAAAGAGATGCATGAATCTTCGCATCGAAAACTCAACTTCATCCTTGGCACTGCACCAATGTGGGATAGGTCTGAAATAGCGAGAGAGATTTTCTTTTCCTGAATATATGAATGCCGTTCAGAGAGTTTAAAAGGTTTGATTGTGATGCAGGGTGGAGCTTAAAAGTAGCAAGATTGTGTTTGGAGAGTTCCTTGAGTTCAAAGGAAAGCGGGAAGATACTTTGGCTCTGAAACAAATCAAGAGATCAAAAGTTGACCGTATCTCTATTCAGCATACAAGCATGTTTGGATTCGGTAATTTCTCTACAAATTTCATTATCTTCTTCCATTTATTTCTTTGTTTTTTTACGTTTTTTAAATTTGGATTCAAATGAAACACAAAAAATGCAAACAGCTGATGTTGATTTTGACTAATGAAGATATATTTATTTTAACCGTGTTTGCAGCACCGTCGAGGCTGCAGGTTGTTTACTCGTATAGGGACTACAGAAGTGAAGGGAGATCAGTATCAGAGACGAAGGAAGTGACTGTAAGGTCGAGCACCGAGGTTGTGTTCCAGCCACGCGACTCCACGAAGATTAAGAAAATTCAGCTCTTGTCCCTCCGCTCCATTTCACTAAGTGCCTAACTGTTCCATTTGAAAAAACAGCAGAGAAAAGCTGTTTACTATGTATATATAAATTACATCTGAATTCAGTTTTATTATTAAGCGATATAACAACCTGTTTGTGGAAAGGAAAGGATATTTTCTGGTTTATTGTCTTTACTTAACGCTTTAAGCAATTTCAATTAGTTATTTAAACCCTTCATTAGAAAAATGATCACGATTGAGAAAGAGACTGTCCAATCATTTGTGAAGATCAAAAGTACTGACACACCACAAAACTCCGGAGGTGGTTCAAAAGTCAGTAACCACGCAAGACCACAAGCCAATTATTCCATTCCACGAGATGAACACTACTATGGTACATGAGATTATTTACATGATGTTTATAGAAAGAAAAAAAAACACAGGCTTGTGAGAGAGAGAGAGAGACTTGAGTCACAAAATCAGTCGTCATATGAAATGTGAGGACTGGTGAGACAACCAGGTGCATTAGGATCCTCTGCCCCGCAACAATCGTAGAACTTGGCTGCGTATGGTGGATCTTCTGGTCCCAATTCATAGTACCTTCATTTGTCAATACTCTTAATCAATCAGGACAAGTGATGCTACATAATAGTCCCTTAACTAATTATTATATCAGTACTTATAAATAAACACACAATGAATCAGATTAATACCCATCTGACCTGGTGACAAACAAACAATAGTATAAATCAATTACTTCCAAAACTCTTTCAACTGATGAGACGTAGTAAACCCCAATAATCGAGGACAAAAGAATCAGTGTAACCTAATTCTTTCAAGCTGTACGGATTTAGGGATTCGGGGGGAGGGGGGGGGGGGGGAATAACCTTTTCTGGTCATCGTGGCGACGACAAACGAAGAAGGAAGGATGAAAACGGCAAGAGGAAGCATTGTTCGAGGAATCTCTGTAGCTTGCCTTGCACCTCCGGCACAACTTCTCCATCTCTTTCGTCTTTCTCTCCATCTCCGTTCTCTCGATCAACAAACCAGCTCTCCCACTCAATTCTATTTTTTAAAGCCCACTGCAAAACTACCCTTAATGGGCCTGATCCACGAAAGTCGGCCGCTTTAGACTTGTAAAATATATACACAGTCCATCGTATGTTACTAGAGAAAAAAAAATTCGTCTCCGTTAATCTAAACCTCTACAGAGAGGTTAGGGTTCCTTTCCTTACGCGCTTCCTTCCTACTTTTGGTCAAATTTTATTTGTGAAGAAACTTATCGATTTTCCGCGTGATTGTAGAGTCTCAGGCTTGATACGATCTGTAACTATGGCGGCAGAGCAGAAGGCGACTACTGAAGAAGTGAAGATGGATCTGTTCGAGGACGACGATGAGTTCGAGGAGTTTGAAATTAACGAAGGTGAATTCCTTTGATTTAATATGTAGATCTGATGTGTGGTATATGGTAGTGTTAGTATGGGAATGGATCTTTAGGTTTCTATAGATTTGGTTGGTTCTTATCTTATAACAATTGATAAACATAGTTCTCTAAAGGAATGGGGATTTGATATATCTAAGGATCTTTTTTATAAATATGTTTTTTGAGCAGATTGGGTTGAGAAAGAGGAAGTGAAGGAAGTTGGACAGCAGTGGGAAGATGATTGGGATGATGATGATGTCAATGACGACTTCTCGCTTCAGTTAAGGAAGGAACTTGAGACTAGCTCTGCTGATAAGAAATGAATGAGAAGCAGCTCTCAAGATTGAAAGATCGTATTTGAATTTGCATCCTCTGTTTTTTTTACTATTGTTGCTTCTACTTTTACCCTTTTGCACATTTTACTCTTGGATGCAATATTCCCCATCTATCAAATCTTAACCGCTTAATAGATTTATTATGATTCAGTCTTCCTAAGTTTTACCGGGAAAAATGTATGTTGTGTTTTACGCGGAATCGTTATGGATTCTCGATTTTCCTCTTCCATTACGTTTTGGTTTTCGCATTTTCATTTTGATTACGTGCTAGGGTCGTTTTGAGTTGTTTCGTGTTCTTGTCTAAGCTTCATTCAGTTTGCTTTTGAGGTGTGAGCAGTTTCTATAACCGTGGTCTTTGAGATTCTAGTTCTTTCAGACTTATTACCGAAAATCCAATCATGGGTCATAGCGGTTTTCAAGTCGGTTGAGTGGTTTTGTGTTCTTGTAGCTTCAATGGACTGGGAGCTTCTTGAGACCGTGGTAGACCCCAATCCTTTGCTTGTCAAATGCAGATTCTTTGGATGGCATTTTTGAATCTTGATAATACTCAAATCTCTCAAGTTAGCTAGGACTAGAGTCTAGCTGATTGTCGTTTAGGTTAGAGGGTTGTACTTCAGCAACCATCGACTTGTCCCGCCAGAATTTTTTTCTAAATAGTCGGTTTTGTATACTTCAGTTTGGGCTCTAGTTCTGATGTTCAGACTACTAATTATACCCACATACAGTATAGATTTGTAATGTGAGTTTGATAATAAAATCTGAAAAAAGTTTTGTTGAATACTAACAGTAGAATCGAAAAGATTCATAGAACAAAGGAAAAGACACGACAGCCTTTGAAATCACTTTTATCTTCTACTTCAACAGCCAAACATAAAACGGGTCTTGCGGATTTTACTATCATATCTCTCTCATCTTCAAAACCAAATACCAAAATAAAAACAAAACTCCTAAGAAAGAGTGAGCAGACTTGGTGGACAAAACGAACAAAAAACCACCCAAATGTAAAGTAAGCAGCTTGCTGCTGCTGCATTCAGCATGCGCTGGCAACTTCTGCAACGCCGTTTTGTGATATCTCTTCAACTACTTCTGGTATCATACTAGTAGTCTCTTTGGTTTCCTTAGCCTCGTCTTTTGGTGTCACCTTCTTGTCACTGGCAGCCAAAGCTTGCTAAAGGTATTAAACAAATCTCCATCAGATATATTTATTTATCTTTAGACAAGGCACACAATTTAAGAGTTTTTATTCTGTTTACCTGTTTTTTATACAGCTGGTGCTTCTTTTTCCCCTCTTTGATTATCTTCTCACGACTCTCGTAGAAGACAAAATCATCGAGTATGCTTGTCTTGGTCTCATGTTCCTTGAAAATCTTGATTACTTTGACTCCTTGCTCTATCTTTACCTGCACACATTTCAAACCCCACATATCCCAAATTAAATTTTTTTTTTCTAACATTCACATGAAGTAGAAAAGGACCAGAAGACAACACTGACCTCCTGTGTATCACGGCTATTAGTAACAGGCTTGTTCTCATTATTCTCCAGAGTAATATGCCTCAAGGAACTATTAGGGATATCTTTAACGATGTGCCACTTAACAGGGAAGCAACCAACCCACTTGTCCTGCTGCCAGTATTCCACAGTCTGGTTGAAATCAACTGGTCCAACCATCTCCGCTAAACCTACAAACTGCCCACTTGTGTTCACCTGTGCACAAAAATCATTTCATTTCATCAGATCGGAACAAAATCAAAAATAAAAATAAAAAGTCTTTTTTTTTAGTCATTTCACTTACAGAGAAGATGAGAAAAACAGGGCAGGAGGATTTGTCTCCAACTGCTTCATTGTATGCAGCGTTAAGCTTCTTATTGCCATTGGGGGTGCTAGACCACACATTGTACTTGATGCTTTTGTGAATATCATCTTCACTGTAAGATTTGATCACAAAGAGCTTCGCATTGGTGTAGGCATCAGAGAAATCTTCCTTGTTGTACTCCTTCGAATCCGGAACAGAAGCATCCACCGGTGCTGCTTTAAGAGTTTCAGGCTGACCAATCTTGAAGCCCTTGGCTCTTGGCCCTCTGTTAAGCTCGTTAAGCCACTCGGCATTCTCCTTGCCGTACCCGTAGAAGCCGTAACCTTTTGTCTTGTAACCATTGTCAAACGCGTACCAGTTTGGAGTGTAGGTGCTATAACCACCGTAAGAATCATATCCGTAGCCACTCATGTAAGGTCCATACATTGAGTACACGCTGTCCATGTATCCACTGCCAGATCGTCCCTGATGCCATAAGATTAAAAAGATCCAAATCAACAAAACTCAATTATTAGAAGAAGGGAGAAAGGTGATCCAAAGTCTAGAAGACATACCAGGTAGGAGGAGGGAGTGTTGGTGGTGGTCTTTCCAGAAGCATAGTTCATGTCGTAACCATATCTCGGGTACTGATATGCTTGAGGATAGTAGCCACCAGTAGGGTAGGAACCATAGTAGCCCTTTTGAGAAGAGTAGTTGTTGTAACCAAGTTTCTTCTGGTTCAATCCTTTGTTAGGTAAAAGACCACTCTTGTTTGAGAAGCCACTGTTACTGTTTCCGCCGTACACATCCTGCAAACACGAAATGGAATTTGATTACTAACCACTTTTGTTCTCTAAAAAAATGTAAATCACTCTGGATACCTTATTATTATTCGCAGTGTTTGCAGGGACTTTGGCCATGGTTTCTTGATCAATTGACAGATTCTTCGGCAAATCTGCAGCTTCTAATATTACAAAAGCAATCAAGGGATAACATTTCTTTCGAATTTTGCAAAAACACTAACAGATCTAAACCCTAGAATCAACAGAGAACAAATATAAGAGCTCTTTCTTTCTTTCTTGCAAGTAAACCCTAGCAAAACCCTCCATTTCCAACACAGAAATGAAAAGTTCCGACACAGAAATGTAATGTTTTAAAAATAAATTAAGACGGTGAGAAGCTAGGAATGAAGTGGAAAAGGATACGATCGGATGGAGAAATGGTAGTAGCCATGGCTGTCTCTCTCTCTCTGCTGTCTCTGCGGCGGAAACTTGAAGAGGAGAGTGAAACAACAAAAACCCTAGTACAATTTTGACACTCCTAACTCGTGGGTGTTTCACTTTTATAATGACCGCTTTATTTTCCAAACTTTTTAACGCCTACAATTAAAACCGAACCGTCATAAATACCGGTTTAGTCACGGGTCAAAGCAATAAAATACCGGTTCATTCACGGCTCGATGCTTTTTCATTTTAACATTCTTTTGTCATTACATCTGTTTTTATTTATGAATTTAAAATTACATAAAAATCTAAAATTGTTGGATCTTGTCTACATAAAAAAATATTTCAGCCATTAAGCAAATGACACATCAGCTCCATATTCACATCAACTTCAAAATTTTCAGTATAACCAACCTCAACATATATATATATATATCTGAGCTCTTTTAAATTTGTCCATCAAAAATATCAAAAACATATAATCTGCACACACGTCGAACCGACCTTTTATCTTCATCCTCCTCAGCTACAAAACTGTAACGTTCCATGCCGTTCCAAATATCCGGTGTAACCGATGCCTGTCTTCATTAATGCAGTAATGACAAGCAACTAGCCTCTTCAATTTCCCCTGCTTCACACTATATAACTCACTCGGTTCCCTCCCTAAACCCTTTAACATAATAGCTTAAAAATCTATTTTGTGTGGATTCACATAAATTTTGGTTCGTATTATTTTCTCAGTCTTTTATTTATTTTGAGTGGCGATCAAACCATTGTCAACCATGTGCTTGTATCAGACGCTGTAACTCCAAAGAAGCTACGGGCCACCGTGATTTCTAGTTAGATTCGCCAAATAAACGACAAAAAATTCAGAGTAGCTGAGCAAAGAGAGATGGCAAAAAAATTGAACTCATATTTCCATCTTTCAGATGTAACCCTGCACTCGGATCAAATTGAGATTCAGAGTTCAAATGAACACACTAACGAATGTAATATATTACAACACATCACAGCTCGAAACCAACATTATCTATTCTTCTTCCTCCATCATGCGAAACCTTCCGGTTTCATAGACATGGTACGTCCACACAGGTAGAAGCAATTCTCTTGCCGCCTCTAGCTTCTTCACTTCCTCTTCATCTCTTTCTTCACCAATCTCTCGCTCTATTATCGGGTATATTCTCGGAAGCGAGACCAACATTGTGTCAAGCTCTTTCCACTCTCTATCTTCCTCTGCTCCTTCTCTACTAAGCAACTTCACACATAGAAAGCGCAACAACCCTAAAACTGTACTGTAATCTTTCTTCTCTATACACACGGCTGAGCACACCAAAAGAACATAACCGATTCCATCAACCACTTTTGAATGACCTTTCACCAATGAAACTATGGTGTTTCTCAGTCTTTTCAGTGCCGGGAGCTGGAGATGAGTTTCTGAGGTGTCATCCATTTCATGTAGCTCCAGCTTCGCACACGTAACAAGCCATGTCGGAAAGCAGAGTTTGATGTGATTGAATGTGCTGGTGTACGAATCTTCTTCTTCTTCTTCCAAGTTGTTGTTGTTGTTGTTGATGAAACACGGTCCTAATGCAAGAACCAAATCTGGTATCCAAGGGTTTAAAGCTGTCACAAGTTTCGATGCATAAGCCGAGCCTAACGATATCTCCACCGTGGTGAATAGATCAAGCAGGTCATTTGCAAGGTCGAAAGCTTCAAACAGAGGGCCAGTCGCTTCCCTCATCACCAGGTTTATCAACTTTCCGGCATAACTGGTCGAGCTTTTGGTACACAGAATCATGTCCTTCAAATCTGCATCCTCAAATTGTAACTTACCAGTTGAATGGTGGTCGAAACTGGAGATGGCATACTTCAGATACGCAGATGTGAACTTCAGCATTCTTGCTTGGAAATGGGAAGCTAGACCCATCTCTGTAGACTCAACAACAAACTTGAGAATCGCAGTTAGCATCTTGACCTTGTTCAGTACACCTCCTTCTTTTGATCTAAGAGCCTCTGAAGCTGCATGAAGCATGATAACAATGTAAGAAAAACATATATCCTCTATTGACTCTTCTTACTAACAATAAGCAGAGCTACATAAGAAGATTTCATTATGTTGGGTAACATGTGTAATGAACTCAACGTCTCCACTAACCATCATCACCTTCATTTGAATTTCTTCTTTTCTGTTTCTTGCTAAGGTGAGCCTTTGGAGCTATGGCGTCTGACGTTCCATCTTCACCTGCCTGGAACAGTTGTTCTGTAAAGCCTAGAATGTGACCCATTGTTTGGTCCAGAATATCCTGCTAAGGAAAAAGAAAATCCTAATAGATTAGTAATCTGATTGTAATGAAGAGTAAAGAATCAAGAGGGAAAGCAAAAGGTCAGTGCCTCGGCAATATTCATCTGAGCGTCATCCGTATTAAGATTGCGAAGAGTCATGTGTAAAGCAAGAGAAGTATATGCTAATACAGGGTACACGTCCATGTATACACAACAAGAGGATTGCAGTATGCTAGTCTGGGAGACGACTTTTAAGGCAATGCATAACTCCTCAACATCAGAAGATTCGAGTACTGCCTTACGAGTATCTTCCATGATAAGCAAATCCTTTATTTGCCATGCTATGCCTATAGCTACCGAATAATCTTCCTCGAAGCTGATCGCATTTTTCTCGCTAACATGTTTCCACTTTGCGGAAGAGGACTTTGACTTCTTCCTCGTCGCTGAGTAGACATTCTTTCTTTCTGCTTCATTGCCGAAATTGATCTGGCAGCGGTACGCAGTCTTCTGGAGGATACTGGTAAAAGTTCCAATGAGGTCAGAGAAGGCATTAGAAGACAGGAGTAACTTGTGCACAGACCTAATCTCGACCTGTCGTCCTTCATCACCAGGCAAACCACCACAATTAACAACCAAATTCATGCAATCTTCTAGGACGTCAGAGACGGTATCAGGGGAGACCATAGCAAGAATATCAAAGACAGCTGACTGAGCCTGTGCAGTGGGTGCAAAAGCTAGCAAGCTTTTCAATTTCTCTCCAGGTAACAACTGTTTAAGGGAGGCCATACACCCAGAATCAGCAGCAACCAGATCTTTACAGAGATGGTACGAAGCAAGAACCAAGCCTTCAATCTGATTCTCCTCTAGCTCATCATCACCTGACAAGATTGAATCCAAGAAGAATCCGACTAGCTGCCGTGCAGATTGAAGGGTTGCTCCTAAAGATACTAAAAACTCGCAAAACCTTGCACCAGCCAGTGGGTTTCTGTTAATGAGCGTCCTGCATCGCGTGCAGGCCTCCTCAGCTCTCTTTCTCGTCGGAAAATAGGATGGCATCAGAAGCCGTGCGATTCCCTTAGCAACATGAGTTTGGTCAGAAGCAAGCACGGATAATAACACATCCAAACTCACTACCTGCATATAGTAAAAGGCAACTAATCATATCATTGACTCAAGAAAAGGATCTTAAAAACAGAAATGGAAGGCCTCCTCTCCTCATTACCGTGTTAAACTGGAAAGTACGCACATCTCTCAAGAGCAGGAGCAGATCAACCATGGCAACACGTACAGAAGTAACACTATCCAGCATCAAATGCCCCAGTCTCGGCAGAAGCACCTTAAGAATACCATGGGACTGCGGGTTCGCGAGGAGATAAGTTATACCGTTAACCGTCGAAAGCCTAACCTCACTGCAAGACTCATGCGACATGTCGTTGAATATCTTGGTGATGATCTTGGTGATCGTCGGCGATGGGATCACTTCCCAGAAAAGATAGAAAACTCGACAGAGACCTTCCACAGCAACAGACCTCACATCAGGACATTCATCGCTCATTAATTTCTCCAGCAAGTAGAACTGTTTGTCAAGCAGCTTGTCTTTCTCTTCTTTCGTTGCTTCCGGATCCTCCATTGGGAAAAGATCCAGAAGCAAATGTAAAGCATTCAAACGAACATTTGAATTTGCAACCTGAAACGAATTATCAGAGTGGGCTAGTTAAAGTTCTATGTACAGAAGACCGACATGTGGCAACACATGATTAGTTTGGACCACTTAGAATAAGTTAGAGAAACTAACCTGCAAGGAGCGAAATATCATAGGCTCAGCAAGGCTGAAGAGGAGCTTCTCGACACCGTGAAT
Source organism: Raphanus sativus (assembly GCF_000801105.2). Lineage (NCBI taxonomy): Eukaryota > Viridiplantae > Streptophyta > Magnoliopsida > Brassicales > Brassicaceae > Raphanus > Raphanus sativus. The sequence goes on from NC_079517.1 coordinate 10,013,415, forward strand.
AGTCCGCTGGGTGATAAACCCTCCGAGAACCTTCCTCAGAGAGGCAGCAAGAGCGGAGGAAGCGGCGTGGATAGCGCTATCAACAATCCCCTGCATAAAACCGTCTTCGATCTCGCCTTTCAAGTCATCCTCAACTTCTCTCCAAGCTCTGAAGAGGATCCCTCCGAAGCCTTCGAGGACGGACTTCCTCCCGAAAGGGATCTGAGCTTTGACAACGGCGAGTCCGGACTTCATCAGCTGCCTGCTGAGCCTGAACGCGAAAGAGAGAAATCTCTGGCCGTCTTCCGTTTTCAAATACAGAGGCGAGACGACGCAGCGCATGAGGAGCATCCGAAGGTCTTCGATGCTCTCTTCGTCGTCGAAATCGAACAGGGAGAAGGCTTCTCTGAGCATGTAGACTCGGTGGACGTCTACTTTCTTCTTCAGCGTAAGTGACCTCGAGAGGAGAAACGGTAACAGCTGGATGATGAGAGTTTCTCTTTCCGGAAGCCCTTCCTTCCACCAAGACTCGCAGACTCCGGCGACCTCGAGGCACAGAGGCGGATCCGACTCGAAGAGGCTGAGGTTGTTGTGCAGAGCTTGAGCGGCGGGGAGTAAGTCAGTGGCGGAGAAGGCTTTCTTGGGAGATAGGATGCACAAGTGGAGTACATGAGAGAGGACCTGGAGAGAAGTAGCCGGATCCGAGTCGGATCCGGGTGGTCCGTTGCCGCGTTGGCGCTTTGGTGGAGGCGAATTAGAGGGAGAAGAAGGAGGAGGAGGATGTGGTGGTGGATTCTGGAAGGATTGGGTGTGGTGGAGAATGGAGTGGAGAAGAGCGAGTGGGAGAGAAGATGAGAGGTCCGAGGAGGGCTTCACGGAGTTGATGATGGTTTTCAGAGACGGTTTTGAGGATTTTAGGGTTAATTTCACGGCGGTTGAGAGGAATTCATCGGCGGATGTCTTGAGAGATGACCGGAGCCTCTTCTCCATTTTTTTTTCCGTCTGCAATTCCGTTTCAATTTTTAGGGTTTTCTTTTTCTGTTGCTAAAGAAATGAAATGGGGGGAAGAGGTGGTGGTGGGACCGAAGCATTTTGAATTTTGTGAATTTTGTTGAAACTAAGTTACAATAAACAAGTGAAATAAGTGTTAAAATATATTTTCACATATTTTTTTTACTTATTTTCACATATATTCTTTACTTTACAATGGTTTGTTTAAAAAAAATTAACACCATATCCTACAATTTTTATTTTCATATTTTTTATTTTTCTATATGTTTTTGTTTTGTGATTATACATTAATAATAGTTATTTGTTGAAACTAAGTTACAATAAACAAGTGAAATAAATGTTAAAATACTTTTTTGTTTATTTTACAATTTTAATAAAGAATAAATTATTAAAGACAAAAATATAGATAGTAATTATTAAAATAAATAAAATCACCAAAACTTTAAATATAATACATCATTAATAAGCACCCAACAAAAAATAATACAATACATGAAAATACCAAATAAGTGAAGATTAAACTCTTTTCATCAATATATGTCCAAATAAAATAAGTTTCTATTAATAGATTATGAAAAAATTATAAAATTGAGTTATTAAAAAATAAATATAAAAATAATTTAGTATGAAATAAATGACATCAAATAATATAGGTGGACAAAACAGTCAGATATTTTAACTCCCGATAGGAATTCACCATACATCTCATTCTCTTTTTTCTTCAAACTTCATTTTTTAACTCCAACCATAACATGCCACTTGGACTCTCTCTTTTTTTCTTTTTTTGTCAACCGGTCACTTTTGGACCTTTTTAATCCTCAAACTGAGGTAAATAGGGGTCGAACCCCCGACGTCAGGATCCGAAGGCAGAGCTCAGCAGCCACTAGGCTACGAACAACCCGACGAACTCTCAACGTGGGTCCGCCTCTGGGTGTATACAGCTGAACATTTTCGTTTATAGAATATATGTGGTGTCAAGTGACACCATAACCCTCAACGTGGGTCCGCCTCTGGATGTTTATTTTTAAAAATTGGTAAATTGTTAAATGATGTAAAATCGGAGGTGGAACTGATCCGAATAACCGAAAAATTTTAGGCAGTCCAAATCTGAATTAGTCGGATATGTGAATTTAGTATCCAGATCTAGAATCTGGCTTTCGGATATCCACTTAGATATCTTATGATCTGCATCTATCCGGATCCGAATTCGTAAAAATAATTTAGAAAAAAATAGAAAATATTTTTAAAAATATTAAATTTCCGAAAATAATACATACATTAAATATTTATACAAGATTTATAAATATATGTGTATAATATGAAAAACAAAAATATAATATTATAAAATGTATAAATATTAATATATCAGATATAGTTATTAATAAAATTAAAATATTTAATATATTTTAAAAATATGAATCTAAATCCAGATATCCAGACTTAAAAATTAAATATCCGGATCTAGCTTGGGTTTTGACGGATCCAAGATTTTACTATCCGGACATTCAAGTATCCCAAATATCATATTTTTAGACTCAACTAGGCAACTTTTCAAGTTACATGATTATTGGGTCGATCACAGATGAACTGCGGGTAGATAAATTAGTTAGTTTTATTATATGATAATATAGTAGCTATTGAAAAATATAAGAAAAAAATATGTTTTTTTAAGAAAATTTAAAAATACTTGACTTTAGTTTTCTTTACTTTTATTTTCATTTCACGTACAAAATATCGAAAAGAAAAATAACTAGACTATTTAACAACTTTTGTAAAAAATTAAGAATGATGACATACAATAAAAATATATCCAGATTTAAAATCAAGTATTTAAATATGTAATTTAATAATAAAGTTAAACTTTAAACCAATATAAACCAAAAGTAAAACATAAAATCATAGTTGATTATCGATAACAAATATAGATCAAATACCAAACCACATCAACTAGTTTTATTAATAGATTATAATCCACATGATCATATAATATTTTATTTTTTAAAACTAAAAACTAATTTCTTAATTAGAATACAAAACAGATTCTATTATGTTATTGAAAAAATCCAAAAAATAATAATTAAAAAGTATATATTGGTTCAATCAGTGATCCAATCGGTAAAAAGATTCCAGATTTTACCGATTTTATGTGGATTTTACTTGGTTTTTAAATAGTGAAATTTTTTTCTAAAACCCAAACTAGATTACATAAAGGACAATTGAGTTTACCGGTTAGACCGCGATTTGAGGCCTACGTAAAACTAGATTAATGATGAAATGTATATATGGTTCTCAGAAAATAAGGATAAATAAAAAAAATATTTACTAAAATATGTATGATGAGATTAGTATACATTAGCCTTTTACAAGAAAATAATCAATATACAATTATATAAAATTTATATACTTATTGAGGGATGAATAAAATAATTAGTTCTGAGAAAAATTATTATAAAAATACACCATTATTTTTAAAAAATACAACATGAAAAACAGAGAAATTCAAAGTGATTTTAACCACCTCAAAAAGATAAATATTGTAAGATATGTAGATAACCTGTAAAAAGTAGACTTTATGGCTTCGTAATTTCTCTAAAGCTATGAAAGTTCTTACGTCAATCCGACCCATTTATTTTCAAAAGTCGCAAAATGAATATTGGTACCAACCCTGAGTTTTAGGCCTCGACACAAAAAAAAATTCTGAAACTATAGAATTAAACCAGAACTAGACAGAAAGTGGATATAAACTCTCAAATATCCGAATGATTCATAGATTTATATGTTTGAAATAACTGAATCGAACCGGAATCGAACCGAATCGAAAACTGAACTAACACCCGAATATAAAAAATATTAATTATATACATGTAAAATATAACTAACTATATTTTTATAAATTAACATTCTATTAAAAGTATATAAAATAATTAAAAAACTAAATTATTATAATATATTTAAACTATTCCGAAGTATCTGAACAGTTTTTATCCAAAATAACTAAAACATCCAAATTTTTATCCAGATTATTTTATTATTTAATATTGTTATCCAATGTATCCGATATTTAACTTGAATTTCCAAAACTGTCTGAAATAACCAAATCATAATCAAATAAAAACCAAATTTTTCCTAGAGGTTTTTTGATTTCTAATTTTACCATCCGAACTGAATCCGAAACTGCTATAACCAAATCAGAACCGAAAATAATCAGGTAGTAAATAAATCCTATATATCCCTATCCAAATTGCCTGATACTCGATACTCCAACTGACACCTGACTGAGGTTGATGTTCTTTTCTTTATAAAATCTAGTGATTCTTGGAAAAATATTTTTTGGTAAGATTTATATGTCACCATTCTATCAAGATACATTGATAATATTCATATCCATTTACAATAGATTCCAAAAATGGCATTTAAATGATAACTATTTTAAATGAAAACAACACACAATCATATCTATTTATTATATATTAAAATATAATTATATTTTATAGTAAGATTGGTTGTGTTGATATGTTGCCATTTTATCAAGATACACTGATAATATTCATATCCATTTACGATAGATTCCAAAATAACATTTAAATAATAATTATTTAAAATAAAAGCATCAAACAATCATGTCTGTGAGCTGTTTTATTATATATTAGAATACAATTACAGAGCTGATCCTTATAGTTATAAAATAAAGTTATGAATTGAACTTAAGATAATTTTTGTGTGCTTATAAAAAATGATATTTTTAATATACAAATATGTACAATTGCTACCGTATTCGAGTAATAAACGTTCAATATTCGATTATATTACATTTAACTTGATAATACATATTATTTTGGTCATTTGATATATAATATATTGGTAATCATGGTGTGGTGTGATCTCAAAAATGTATCCAAAAACTAATCACCACAAGATCTGCAGGATCCACATTTTTTGTCACTTAAAGATAATTCAGATGGTTAAAAAAATCAATCCGAAGACGGTACTCATAGCCGTGAATCATTTTATATTTTAAACCAATCAAATTATAATTTTTTTACTTAATAATGTTCTCAGTTAATAATATGATGATGAAAAGTGTATTAAGATTTCTCAAGATCCTAATGCTTGACGAGATAAGTTCAGTATGCAGATTTTACCTTCATGAGATCAGTTCAATAAACAAGATGAGATCTCCTAATACCATGCTATTTGATATCCATAATTTAAACACAAGAAAATCATACACGAATAGAAAGAAGATAATGGTAAGGGGTAAGAACAGTTCTACTTTGTTATTTACAAAAAGAAAACAGTTCTAGTTTACTGAAAGATAGAATTTTAAGGAATTTAATTGCTGACCAGAATATAAGGTAAGTAAATATAATGGTAAAATTTTGTTGACCAGAAAATACTAAGCCCAGATTGACCGATTAGAAAATAGCCAAAATTAAATGGGTAAGAACTTGTGACTTTTAAATAAATAAATACATTAATTACAGAAAAATCCGAAGGAAAATTATTAATTACAGTCACTACTTTGTATTTTACATAAAGAAAATGAAATCCGAAGGAAAATTAATAACAACAGAGACCAACCAAGTCAGAGCAGAGACTTTATATTTCAACTTCTTTCTCTGTCTTCTCCACTTGCGCGCGAACCAAGCAGAGTAAACCATTTGAAACTAATTAAGGTTCGTCTACGTTCTTTATCGATTTAAGGTTTTGTAGGAGAATGCATGTGCTGTCTAATTAAGGTATCATGATCATCGTAGATTTTGGGGATAATGTTTTAATGTTGCATCAATTTTGGGATTGTTTTAGATTTAGTGATGACTTGCACATATATATTAAAAATACGTTTATTCTATTGATGAGACCAACTTTGGTCCGATCGATTGTGGATGAGTTGGATTGCGTTGGTGTGGCTATGATATCATAATATGTTAAATGAAATGCTAACTTAAAATTCTAAAACCAATTGTCATTATCTTGATTTATATTACTTATATATTAATTAATATATTAATTGAGATCTTTTTAGTTTGGTTTTCGGTTTAGTTTTCTGGTTTTCACTTCTTTCGGATATATATAGGTATTTGCAAAGACGGATCTTAATTTGTTTTTCGGTTTTTGGTTTAGTTTGGATAACAAACTAAAAAACCTGTTAATAACCAGGAAAAATCTAGTCAAATTTAATTTCGGTTTAGTTTTTTGGATAATTCGGATAAAATGTCACCTAACCGGGTTTGGATAAATATAATCAAATAATTGATTTTTGAGTAATTTATTTTTACTGGAAAATATTATAATTATTTTTGACTGAATATTGGAAAATGTTAGATATTTACTGATATAAACATTTGTCTTATCAATTAGTATACTTTTAGGTATTTGATTATTTCAAATCTAAATTTAATTAATCCTTTTAAATATATAAATTATGTTTTCCATATTTGGGTATGGATTTTCAGTTCGATCAGTTTTTCAGATACGAGATAATATGAACCATACAAATATCTGTGACCATTGGTTCGATTTTTCTAGTTTGTTTTTTGGTAAAACACCAAAGCCTAGATACATGAATAAGCTTGTAGCTTGTGAAATCGAGTGATATTTGTTTGATTCCTTTCAGCTGGGTTCTGTATCCTTGTTGATTTTCTTTCATTGTCAGTATAAACTTTTGGAACAAGCTAAACCATCATACGATTATACAAGATGGTTTGACTATGTTTTTTCGTTGCGAGTTTCAATATTTTTCTTTATTATTTCTTTCTTACCATTTCTTTTTTTCTTTTTCTGTTGATGTTTCTTCTGAGAGTAGAAACACATCCTGACATGTCAATGTTCCTTTGATTGAAAAATGTGCAGAATCAATTGTTTATAGTTTGATCTAGCTCAATGCCTGAATCTCACAAAGGTGTGATGCGTCCAAATCTTAACACCATGCCTAATCAGCAGTTGAGCATACAGTCAGATGCTAACGTGAACAAAGAGTGTCTTGGATCCAAAAGATCTAATTATCATATCATAGTACCAGATGATGATGAGGAAGAGGATGTGGTGTTCCTTAGAGAAACATTACCGTCAAAGCGACAGAGAGTCGAAGCACATCCTCCTCTCAAGGATGATGAGACGACACTAGGATCTGGAATGGAAGTTGCTGAGCCGATGGAAAGTGATGAACAGTCCAAACCCGAGGCTAATACTCCTGCTGACACAACAGTGCCTCTGGAAAAGAAGAGAGATGTCTCACTGGTGGAACGTTTCACAGAAGAAGAAATAGAAATGCATATAAAGAGTCTCCACGAGGGAAAGGTTGAGCTCAAGGATGGTGAAACATGTCAACTGTGTGGCGAAAGCCAGCTCTTGTTCCCAGCAGCACCACTCTACTGCTCGATTTGCACCTTCCGCATCAAAGACGATTCTCCATATTACATCCCCGGGGAAACAATAAGCGGAGCGCAACATCAAATATGTAATCGATGTTACGTTCGCCGTAGACGCAAAAAGTTCACGTTATCTGGAGTCGACATCGTAAAAGCCAATATGCTTAAATATCACAACAACGCTGACAATCAAGACTCGGAACATGTAACTTTCTTTTTATTATTATTTTTTTTTTTCTCATTACATTTTTACTCAGCGACTTTGTTTTGTTGGAGCAGTGGGTTGTTTGTGAATCTTGCGGGAAATGGCAGCATCAGATATGTGGTCTTTACAATCCAGATAAAGACATTGGCCAAACCTCGGACTACATTTGTCCCCACTGCTTGTTAGAGGAGCGTAGGAGTAACAACAACATGGGAGTTTATGATAATACGGACCTGGGTGCGGAAGATTTGCCTGAAACCATCCTCAGCCACTTTATAGAGAGAAGGCTAACCAGGCGGCTCAAAGAAGAAAGACACCAAACAGCAGAGGCTACTGGAAAGAGCATTGATGATGTAAGAATGATGTTTTTTAAGGTTAATTTGGTCTGGAACTGTATACTGAACTTGTTGTTACTTTTCCTTTCCAGGTATCAGTACCAGATGATCTTACTCTCAGGGTCGTGTTCTCAGCTGACAAAAGCTCACATGTCGACAAAACATTTGTGGATTTTCTTCACAATGAACATTATCCTAGTGAATTCCCTTACAGATCGAAGGTACATGTGAATTCATTTTCTTTACTAAGTTATTAGCATTAGGAAATGTTACATTGTCCACTTATCACCAATTGATTTTAGTTCTGAGTTGTAATCTTGTTCCGAATTGTTTCAGGTGATTCTTCTGTTTCAGAAAGTTGATGGAGTTGATGTATGCATATTTGCGCTGATTGTCCAAGAGTTTGGATCGGAATGTAGCCAACCAAACAAACGCAACGTATACATTGGATATCTAGACTCAGTCAAGTACTTTAGACCCGAGAGAGTAACGTTCTCAGGAGAAGCTCTTCGAACTTTCGTTTTTCATGAAATATTGGTAAAAAAATATATTCCTTATTTTTTTCTTTGTTTCAGACCTAAACTGTTCTTTTGACATGTGTCTCATTTATTTCTTTTACCTTTTTGATAGATTGGATATCTTGAGTACTGTAAGATTAGAGGTTTCACAACGGGTTATATATGGGCGTGTCCACCTCAAAAAGGACAAGACTACATTATGTACGCTCATCCTAAGACTCAGCAAACCCCCAACCCTATGAAGCTTCGTCAATGGTCAGTCTCTTTTCTTCCTTTTTATGTTTGGTGAGGAAACTGGATTTAAACTTTTAAAAAATAACATTGTTTTTCAGGTATGTGTCAATGCTGGATAAAGCAAAAGAGCAGAGGGTGGTGACGAATAATACAAACTTGTATGATCGGTTCTTCGTTTCGACTTGCAATAGTACAGCTGCACATTTGCCTTACTTTGAAGGATCTTTCTGGACCTACCATGCTGAGCTTCTGAGTAAAAAAATCGAGAGTGAAGTCAAGAATCTTGTTCGATCACTTTCTAAAAGAGCATTAAAGGGCAGCAAAAGTAAAGACGCTGATGATACTAAAAACATTCTCCTGATGCACGAGGTTGTTATTCATATGCACTTAGAGTTTGAATATGGATAGATTTCGGGGTGTTTATTCTTTGACTATTCTGTTTTATGCAGCTTGGAGAACTGATATCAGACCAAAAGGAGGATCTCATCGTGGTGGACTTGCATTATACATGCACACGCTGCTCGGAATACATATTGTCTAGATTGAGATGGTTTTGCAAGAAGTGCAAGAATCTTCAATTGTGTCAAAGGTACTCTCTCTCTCTCTCTATACAGCATTTTCAGTGGTAGTCTCTCACCATTAAATTGATTAGAAATAATTTAAAACTAAGAAGAGAGTATATCATGTGTTTTTGAAAAAAAAAATCATTTTATATGTGTCACTCACATATTAATTCAATTGTTTTGAAAAAGTATAAATGTAAATAAATAACAAAATACCAATATTTATATTTTTGAGAGATTCACATGATTTCTCACCATTACTGATCATTTATGTTTTTGCATTTTGTTTATGCTTAACAAAACCCTTCCGTTTATGCAAACAGATGTCATGATCAAGAAGAAGATCTTCCTGGGGAGCACACACATACTATGAATGGGGAAGAGGAGCACTCGCTGTCAAGGGTCGTTATGAACATACCGTCTACAACAGAAGATAATGATGTCAGCCTAGGAAACAACACTTTCGAAGGCAGACAAATGTTCCTAAGTTTCTCTCAGAAGCATAACTACAGCTTCGACACTCTTCGACGCGCCAAGAACTCTTCTATGAGGATACTTCACCATCTTCACACTTCAAACAAGCTTCACCAGTCTCAGATATCCAGTGGTGGTCTCCTTCAAGTGACTTGCACGGCCTGCCAAAAGGATGTTTCGGCAACAGTTTACTACACTAGTTTGTGCTGTTCATCTTACTTAGCTTGCACTTCATGCTATAACAATAAGAAAGTCCTTCGCCTGCTTCATCTCTTCCCCGTACTCCCTTCCAAACACGGAATACCGCCTAGACCTGTAGGGGTGAGTACGTAGCAGCTTTACTATGTTCCTTTTTTTTCTTTGGTTTATATTTTTGACCTGTTTTTTTTTTCTGAACTACTCAACTCAACTTGTACAGGCTCTTGAGATACTGCAAGCTTTGTTACATGCGCATGCATGCAGAATTACCGCCACTGGTTCGTGCTCGTACCCTAAATGCAGTGTTGTCAAAAGATTATTCAATCATAGTGAAGTGTGCCAAAAGCGGGGAGAAGCTTGTATAACTTGCATCAATTTTGGGGTGGTAATACGTATTCACGCATACCATTGCCAAGATCCCAATTGCTCCATACCACGTTGCAGGTAACTTTTACATTGGTTTTTTTCTTATTAATTATACTCTTCCCTTGCAAGTTGATATTTTTATATTGATGCAACTCTCTTTCGTGTACTTCTCAGTGGTTTGAAGGAGACGTTGACTATGAGAGGTTTGAGGTAAGGCTCATGGGACGAATCTGTACATCCCTTACTGTTGTGATGATCTGTAGAAGAAATTGTACAGACCAGAAAAACCTTTTTAACATCAAAACTATTCAATCTTGTCCAGTTCTGTCAACAATGCTCATGGTGCTGTTGTCTTTTTACTTGTGAGGATATTGTTTTCTTTTATCAAATTAAATACTTAAACTATATATTTTGCTTGATCTGTTTATCATATCTGTGTATGGTATATTTACTATATATTTTGCATATTGTTTTATTTTATAAATTCTTAAATCACCATTATAAATTAGATAAATAGTTGAACAAAGTTTAATAATTTTGTGTTAAGTAAGTATTTCGAAAACCACACGCAATAATTTTTCTTGAGATACTGTTCTATGCAGGGCCGGTCCTGAGCCATGCGTAATGAAACATTTGCAACAGACCCCTGAAATTTTTGAAGAAAACTAAATAGACATAAGTCCCCAAAAAAATATTTTTAGTCACCCAATTTTTTTTTTTACATTGACATTGTAACAGGCCCCCAAAATCTCAGGATCGGCACTGGTTCGATGCATGGTTAGTTAGAGCACCTCTATTGGGAGTATATCTATGTGTATATATATATTATATATGTGCATCTAATTGTGGAGTTCTAAGCTTTACATGAAACATAATTTAAAATATTTGGTTTGATATTTTGGATTATGTTTTTTGTAAAACTTATAACACTGCGATTACATATACATATATTATATACAGACACATGTATTTTTAGATATTTTTAGGTAGATATCCCAGTTGAGGTGTTCTTGAGATACTTACCCAATATATAATAAATCTTCATTTAATTATTTCTATAACTCTTTTTAAATGCTATGAAAATAACATTTGTTTACTAACTGTTAGGTTATATCGAATCGGAAACGGATAAATGAAGATGAAATGTTTCAAAATAAAGAACATGATTTTTAAACCTTTTCTAAATACTACGAAAATAACACTTATTTACTACCTAACTAACTAGGTTGCTGGAATGATGAGTGAAAATAAAAAAAATTCAAAATACGAAAACATGATTTAAATTTTCTTTTAAATGAAAATATTTTAGAAACGTCTATAAAGGTGTACATATACATTATACGCTGTTGATCTTGTAGATTTAATAGATTTCATTCTTATAAAGGTGTACATATACATATGCATTAATTTAGTAAAAAATATATTCAAAAGTCATATAATCTTCCAAACTCAAAAATAGTTGTCTAATTTTTCAAATTTCTATTGACTAAATATATAATTTTAAAAATAAATCTTCCAAATTCATAATAATAAATTTAAAGTTTACAAAATATAAAAAAATAGGTCCTTAAATATAAATTTTGAAATCAAACACAAAAAAAATAAAATATTTTGTAAAAATTACAATACTATATATTTTGAAATCCTGATTTAATAAAAAATCAGAAAATTGATACTAACTTAATATTATAACATCAAAACATCATGTATTGATAAAATGAGTAAAATAATACTATAGATGCTGTTATGCATAAAATTTATTAAATAACAGGGTAGGACTACTTAAATAGAATAATATATTTAATTATAAAATCATGCAATATACTAAAATGGTAAATGCTAAAGTATATATTTTAAAATAAAATATGAAAACATACACTATTCTAAACAATATCATTCTATATTATAACTAAATAAAACTTAAAAATGTATTGTATACACACTGTCGAAATTAGAAAAAACATATTTTGTAATTCTTTTTTTTCTAACTCATATTTTGTAATTCTCTATTTAATTATTTCAAATTATGAACTTATTGTAATGAATTTAAAAATATAACAGTATGTATAATTAATAACAAAGTTTAATGCATACAACAAATCATTATATACTAATTATGTTGAATAAGAAACTTAAAACAATAAGATTATAGAGTCATACAATATATAACACTAAAATGCAAATCATATATTCTTTAAAATGTTTAGTTATATATTTATAAATGAAAAATATACCACGACGGATCAAACTCTAGTATGATATTAAAATATAAGTCAAGAATTAATCCTTTTTTTTTTGTAAACTATCAACAATTAATCTTTAGACATCAAATGAGAGAAAACTATTTTCCGTGTTCTAAATCACAGTCTTAAGTTTTCAAAGTGGAACGTAAATTCTAAAATAGAAACACCTTTTCAAAATAAGACTTTCAAACACACGTTGCCATTACGTTTTCACAAGTTTCTCAAAAGATTTTGATTCTAAAATGTTTCCTAAACACGAAATGTCTTCAACGAGTTAAAAAGTTAAATTTAGTTGCAAAAAGGTTAAATTTGATTAAAAAATGTATTTTTTACAGCAATTTTTTTTTATATATATATTCTCATCATGATGAACAGCAATTGCTATTTGTTTATAACCGCATAGATTTCGAGCGACTGTCCCCAAGGATGCGATCCAGTTTACATGCAACCTAATTTATGACGGACCACTTTGTTGTATACCTAAACTTACTTGGAAAGTTAAGAATTCGAATATTTTTGTTCACTTTTGTGTTTACACAAGATGATTATTTAATGCGCTCAAGTGACAGCGAGACCATATGAATCCTCGGAAATTGATTTTTTTAAAAAATTGGGAGAGGGAAAAAGGGTTGTGTAGAAGATGGGCAAAAAGGCGGGGGTATCTGTTGGCTTAATTTGCTGCATGAGTAAGAAGGTTAGAAAGATAGAGACTTGTTCCTCCTCGTTGCATTTTGCGTTCTTTTTTCTGGCTTTGATTAATATCCGCTTCATTACCAGTGTCATGACACTACATTGTTCCACCAGGAACAGTTGGGATATATCTCATTTCCTGCCGTGGTGGTTCCTCCTCAAGAACATTTGCCAGTTTTACTCTTCAAAAAAAAAAAACATTTGCCAGTTTTGACAAATTTGACTTTCGGATAAGATATGGTATATGTTGACCAACCATTTTAATCATTTAATTTATTTCGACTAGGGCTTGACTGGTTTTTCCGCTACCACCCGCAAACGCAGCTTTTGCGATTGATGGCGGTTGACAGGGTTTCGAAACAATCATATAAACCACTACAAATCGCTTCAAACCGCTCTGAACCTCTTAAAATCAAAAGCTGGTTCCAGCTAGCGTTTGCGGTTGCGGGCGGTTGGATAAATAAATATAAAATTAATTTTTAAAAATATTTTAAATTTTTAAATTAAAAATTAAAAATCTGAAAATAAAAATATTATAAATAAAATATATACGCATTTTAATTATTAATTTAAATTCACAAACATTATCATAATTTTTTTATAAAAATTTTAAACTAGCTATTCATTAGAATTTTTAAAAAATTAATATAGATACAAATATAAAGTATTCTTTTAAAAGTTTTAATATAAATCTTCAAAAAAATAATTATTAAAATTATAACTTTTAACTAATTAAAAATAAATAAATAAATAAAATATTATTATTAATTATATTATATTAATAGTTATTATATTTTATCAAGATAGTATGTTTTTATATTTTTTATAATATTATAATATGTTTATATTGGTAACTTATTATTAAACTGCTGCAATATTTCATAATCAACCAGTCACAAATACCCCGCAAATGCAACAATTTTCAAACGTTGTGCCAGTCATACAAAACGCTAAATAATGCTTGAAACCGCAACCACCCGCAGCCGCAAACTCCCACAACCGCAACAGCAACAGCTGCGTTTGAACCAGTCGGGTCCTAAATATCTATTGATTAACACTGAAACTAAACAGTTAAGGTTAATAAAAGTTAATAAATACTTGTGAATTGGAATGAAAGATGAAATATAAGCAAATCTGATTTATTGATAAAAATAGTTGATCATTTAAAACACATAAAGAAAAGTTCATTTTCTAACGGAATCAATAAAACTTTTTTCCAACACTAGGAACATTATGAGGTCTTGATGATTCTTTCAGATTGGTTAGCTTATGTTGGAATCATTAGTTTCTAGTAACCTCAAATACTTGAATTGATTGGGCCATATTGATTAGTCGAAATGAGTTCATAGAATGACCTCAAATTGATTCATCATCCAAAAGCTAAAAGACATATAACATGGAATAAAAACCCCCCATCCCCTACATGAAACTTGGGGCAACAGGGCCCTTTGACATACCAAGACGAACTTCCATCCCGTGGTGCAAGTCTACAGGCTTGAATGTCTCCGAGTCACGCGGATCTGCAAGGGATGATGAAAATGCTAGTTTCAGATAAACCAATATCATAGTAACCAGGCCTATTGGTGTCAAAGAAAAAAACTTAAAAAAACAAATGAACTTAAATACCTTGAAAAAACTTCACCATTGCAAAAAAAAAAAAAAATATATATATATATATATTGAAGTATGAATTTCTCTGCTGGGATAAAATCAAACTGGTATGCGCTGATCTAGAGAGTAAATGTAGCACATTGATGAAAATTGCAAATAGGAGGAAAGGAGAATAAGTACCATTCAAGTAATCCTCAAAACCAAAGTTATCAATGGCTCCTGTGTAGACTTCTAAACCGAGCATTGACGAAGGAATTGGCCCAGAAGGTCTCTGAAACCTATTAAGTCATTCACACAATACAACCCAAACAGTGTTTGTAAGATCATCATCCAAGTAAACACTTAAGAGTAATAATGCACATTTCCATTGAAACAAATGAATAGATGAAAACCATTTCCCAATGCATAACAAAAATCTTGAGACGAGAGAGCAGAGAGTTAAGCTTTTACCGTGAGAGGATTTGCGTGTCCATATCCATCTTCAGTGGAAGTGCAGTCCCGTAGGTATGCCCAATGATCGTCCTCTTCATCGCATCGTCCGATCTCTTTCCCTGAAAATGATGATATTATATTATTAAGAGCTTCTGCAATTGAGGAATCTAGTAACAACGAAATCAAACCCAATCAGCAGCAACACAAGAAGTAATCAACAAGCTTACTTAAACTCTTCTTTCTAAGCTAATCAGCTACTTTTCCTAGAAAAAAACATATTCAAGCTCACTAATCGAAACGGAGCTATCAAACTGATATCGGGAGAGAGAGATTACAGATTCGTAAGAGGATTCGAGTGGGTGAGATCCGACGATGTCGCTCTTAACGCCGTTGAGACCAAAACGAAGAGCGTCTCTCTTCACACCACCGATCTCATGAGCTATCTTCTTCGCTGACTCCATTTTTTTTTTTTTGCTTACCTTCCTTTCTCACTTCTTACCTTCTTCTATAGCTTAGCTTCCTCTGCGACTTTCTGGGCAAGCAAAGTCTTGTAATGGGCTCTCTCTTTTATTAATAAGCAAGACTCTAGGCCCATTTAAATTGTAATTTGGCCCATTTAGATTGGCTCACGTGATTCGTTCGTTTTCAATGAGACATACCCGTCAAATATTTTTACAAATTTTTGTCAAAACATCTTCACACAATTTTTTCATGGATTTTATATTTTCATTATATATGTCTAATACTAATAAATATTAACTAACACCCCTTTTTTTAAGAAAAAAAGAGAAGTTGGAATGTGATGTAGTCATGTAGATATACTTTTCTGGAAAATTCTGTAGTTAAACTTGTGAATAAGTAAATTTATCATCTCTAAAAGCAAAGATATCCTTTAAAGATTGGACGCAGTGGATGTCCACTCAAGATCAGACAAGACTAATAAATTATTTTATTTTTTTGAATGAAATAAACTTTTTATTCAATAGACCGCAAAGAGTCAAAGACATGTCGAAAAGATATTGTGCGAATATTATAATCAGCTATTTCGGCGAGTTTATTTCATAGGACGATCTGACATGAAATTTTATATAATAAAGTTACTTCCACCTTTCAACAAAATCTTTTGAGATAATCAGTTTCCAGGCATTTGTTGATTAAATATTGTTGATTATTAGTAGGTAACTTAACTAATCCAGCTAGCCAGGTCTAGATATTATTGTCAGTACGTACACTCTTACTTGCTTTGGAGATGAAATTTGAAGCAAGCAACAAAAATGAAATAACTTTTATTTTATATGATAAAATGAAATGAAAAGTTAAGGAAGCAAAATTCGAGATTACCAAAAAAATCTGTTGTTTTCGGGAAAGTGGCCAAATTAAACCAAATCTAAAAATTGAAAATAAATTTTAACTTTAAGAAATCTGTTGCGATAAAAAATTGTTTTAAATATTATATTGTGATAATGAAGAAAAGTATACACAAAAATACGCTGGAAAATCTCTTAAAATAAAACGTTACAAATATATAAATACAAATTGTATAAGACTAGATAGTGTTACCAACTCTAGTCTTCCTTGATTTTTCCTTTGTAGCCTTGATTTCTCTTTTATATTTACTAAATTTCTTTTGACTGCTAATATATTCTTCAAACAAGACAAGGTTGTTTTCTCTGCTTCGGAGTGTGCTATTCTGTTTTGAAGCAACGAGGAACAGTTTTAAAGGTCTCCCTCTCTTTATCTCTCAGCTGCATTATTTTTTTTTTTGCATATACAGGGCATTTCTTTCTTTGTCTTTAGTTCGTTACAAGATTTGCTTAGTAATTTTATCTAAATCAACGCACAAAATTTTACGATTGACTCGTATACATATAAAAGAAACAATCATACGTGAGTCATCTAATATATATATATATATATTTTTTTTTGTTCAAAACGTGAGTCATCTAATATATACTCAGTTTTTATCTAGTTTTTAGGTAAACATTTCTATTAGCTTCGTAGTGTGATTGATTAATTTTAGATAACAGTGAATATTTTTTGAAAGAGTTTATACTTTATGTTGTTCTTTTCAAGTTGTGGTCCATCATGTATTTTAGTGATGTAGTTTGCTAGCTAGTTTAGAAAAAAAAATTAGAAGAGACTGACTAACCTAAATTTATAAAGTTTCATCTGTTGGGATTTTTCGGTAGACATGTCATTTTAGCTTAAATTTTTTTTCCCAAATTATTATACATTACACACACATGTATATATCTTATTTACAAAGCCAATTATTAGAATAAAAAATCTCACAGAAACGAGAAAAACCATTCAAATCTTGCAGCTTTCTCTTGAACATTTCTTTTGAAACTATTAAAACATCACTTTTCTTTGAAACCATACATCTTGATTTTTGCTACTGACATTTTCAGATTTAGTCTTATAGCTAATAAATGTCGATTAGCTATCTTGATTTTGAAATGAGTTAATATGGTTCCAGATAGTATTATAGGATAAATGGCGTTTGCAGTTTTTGACTAGATTATAAATTGCATTATAAATTGAAATGGATACCTGGAAGTGGTGAATGTTTACAATAATTTTGAGGTACTAAGGAACTTAAAGATTGTCTACAAAAGAGGGACTTGAGCAGATCACTTCATATCATATTCAAAAATGTAGGAGTTACCAACCCTCTTGCCCAAAACCGAACTTTATAAGCCAATAAAATCAATTAATGTATGCCTTCAAAAGGGAAAATCATATGTATCACTGCAAAATATCATTGTCTGAGCAAGAATATAGATATGCATCCGTAGAAAATAATATCAACTCTAAGATCTATCCTGCGCATATTTCAATGGCACGCTTCTAGTTCACACACTAGTGCTCAGTTTCATTTCAATTTGCATGGTAACTTAGTCAAACATTACATGTTTGTGTGTGGATACAGACTTGTATATGTGAGCGTAAATAGTCATCATCATGCCTGGTGTAATATGTACCTAATGGAAATTAGGGTCTTAAGGAAATAAACTAATTGATGTAGAGCTTTATATGAAACGTTAAACTGCAAATTGCTTAGTCTTAAAAGACTGTTGTGTGTAGCACCTAATCAAAATTATGTATGGATCTTGAAAGGGATTGGGTTTCATCAAATTTATAAATCATTTGCTGATTCATCTTCAAATTGAAATACTTTAAAGGTTACATACATACCACTTGAAAGCTGTAGCTAAAATATATTAAGGTAGACAAACTGTATTTTAGAAAATAAATCTTGATCAATGACATATAAGATCAGATAACATGTCCAGAAGAACACACATAACCAAATATTTAATATATACTCAAGAGGAATACAGGATTATTTGCCTTACATGTTTAAATTTGATGCCTAGTCCTCCGAAATATCAAGATTTATGGGAACCCTGCCAGATAAAAACAAGAAAAAGAAACATATCATGGAATGCCAAGATATATGAATCATATAATTTAGGTTAGAGAAGCTTCTAAAATTCAAACTATACCCCTGAAGAAATTCGTGTTGGTGACTCCACAATAGAGTTGATCAATAAAAGGGTTTGGATTATAGTCAAAATCCAAGTTTTGAGGCAGAATGGCATAGTAGTTGCTGCTAGAACCCTGATCTTTCAACATGAACTCCGGATATTGCTGATTGTAACTTTGATCCATATTCATGGGAAGATTGACCTGTATCTTTGTAATACATTCTTGATTAGCAGACTCTTGGATTGATTCCTTGTAGAAAAAATCTGTCATGTCTTCTCCTCCATTGAAGTTTATGGACCTTTTGAATGGGTCCATTATTTCAGTTTGTATGATCTTGGAGGCTGTTTCTGGATGATCACTGATTATCTCTCTTGCTTTTTCCTTAGCCTTTCCTCTAGCTTTGGTTCTTGATCTCTTCGTTGAGGAAGATATGTTGCTCAATCCAGTCTTCTTATTCCTCTTCTCTGGCTTCTTGACCTTACAAACCACTTCTTCTTCGAAGCAATCAGAGCATGAACCATATACAAAGCTCGTATCACCAACATCATCATCCTTTTCTAAGTTACCTCCATTGTTTCCAAAATCTTCATCATTGTTGTAGAGCTTTTTTTCTTGGACAAGCTCTTCGATGTCTCTTCTTGATTTCTTGAGTAGCCAGTCTAATGTTTTACTAGCTTTATCAAACCCCAACATATCCTGGAGATCGAAGAATTGGCGAGAAATTCCAATAGAAAGCCTTACCCTCCTGTCTCTAAGACCTTGTGCCGTGTGAATCTTGCTATGCCTATCTTTTTTCACAGCCTTCTTGATTTCTCTCGACACCTCAGGAATGTCGAGCCCTTGCTGATTCATAGCACTGTTTGAGCTAAACGGCATGTAGTTGATAAGAGATTCAGGCACGGCTGATACCATTTGGCCCGGAGATGCTGATGACTGATGATTGTAGGGGATGCCTTGATGGCCAGAGAGTGAAGAAAGGTAAAGAGAGAGAGGGAACACTGCACTGTTACTACCATTGTTGTAATTATTGTTGGAAGAAGACATCACTGAGCTTAAGGAGTTACACAAATCAAGAATGAAGACTATGAATCTTTCTGTTTTAGAAATAAAACCACAAGTTTCACATCATCAAAAATAAAATTTTGGCTAAAAAACAGGAAAGAGAAAAGAAGAAATCCAGAAACAAGAGAGGTAGAGATAGAGAATAAGCGTCCAATTCTCACACCAAGACAAAAAGATCAAGAGCCAAAAGTTGATTTTGGGTCTAATCTAGAAACATGTTGTTCAAAAAAAAGTCTAATCTAGAAACATTGTTTCTTCCTCTCGCTTAATTACAGTATAACTTTTTAAGCTAGGGTTTACAATTGTTTATAGGGTTTCCAGTTGCAGATCCTATACTAGTTTAATGAGCATATATATCGGGAATTAACCTCAAACTCTACTAGTTTTAGTATCATCTTAGAATATACTTTTACTACGTATACATATACAAATAGGTACCTTCATATGAAGTATTGGCAGCAATATCTAATGGTCCAGAAATAACCACAGAAAACGACCTGTGAAGAGATTCTATTTCCATGATAAAGACCAGGCTTTTAAGAGTCATGATTCAAAGATGAATGTACAGTTGTTTTCTTGTCCGGGTCTCATATAAGATCTTTTTTTTTCTTTTTTCTTTTTAATCTGCTAGTCTTTTGTCCAGATATACTTAATTTATGTAAATGGTTACTAATTATTCCTACTTGGCTACTTGCCATGAAATAAAGTTTTCAACTCTTTTATTTTGGGTGAAATTTTTTTATTTTATGAAGGAAGATATTTATTTAGGGTGAACGTTATGATCCGGAAGAAATTGTACTCTGTATATAACATAAAAACATATTCCCCTTTTTAGGGTTTTGTCAAAAGAAAAAGGACCATTAATGTGACCTGAGTTGGTTCCCCCGTACAGTTTCATTAACAGTGTGAAAGGATTTGTCGTTTTCAAATGTTCATTTTCACGTCTCTAGCCATTAATCAAGGGTTGTTCTTTTTTTTTTTTAAGTGGACACAACACAACTACATAATGCAAAATAGCAAAAAGATATTATGCTTAAGCAAAATATCAGTTTTAAAAGTTACCATAAATACAATTTTAAAGGGATAAATTTGATCATTTTCTTCAAAAATGAAAATAAAAATATAAGTTGAATATTTAAATACTTGAGGATTTACAGAATTATATATGATTTTTTAAAAAGATATGTTAAAAATTTAGGTTTGAGATGAGTTAATTACCGTTTCTTTTTTAACCGAGATATTTAAGTGTTTGAGATTTAAGGTTTAGTTTTAAGATTAGAAATCTAATTTATTAAAATAGAAGTTATAACAATTTTTTCATGTGTGATTTTTTTTTTTAAAAATAGATCTTTACCAAAAAGTTATGTTTCACTTATTTCTAATTAATATTTTCTAGTTTACTGTTATAACGACTTATACCGTTAACAAATATCATTTCTAATCATTAATGAATCTCACATACACGATCTTTGCATGTCTATTTCAAATATATAAATGTATATATATATATATACATATATATATATCAAACTTAATTTATTTTTAATAATATTCACTCTTGAACCGGTTCACTTTATATATTTAACAAACAAAGAAAGCATTTAATTAAATTGGTTCTGACCATCATTTCTGACATATGATAGATTGATAATTCAACCTATTCGGTTTAAATACTAAATAAACCACTATTCAGCCGGTTCATTTTATCCAGTAAATAAAATTAACAAAATCAGCTTTGAACAGTACTTGAGATGTAATAGCATTCACCTTTCTAGGTACTTTCATAAATCATAAATTATAGTTAAGAACCAAGTATATATTATGCCTATATCAAAAGATGACTAATGTTTATTTTTAAAAGGCTTTTTAAACCTTTTGGTTGCAATATTCGAAAAATCTCAACAATATTTTAGTCATCTTGTTTTTTTCAGAATGGGACAAGTTCAGTCATCTCTGCTCCTTCTTTTTCATTATTTTTATCTTTCGAGTTTTCAATAGTCGGGCGGATCTATTTACAAAAAGGAACCCACACACACCTTTCTAAATTTTTTTATATGTAAACACTACGATCCCTCCATGGTTAACTCCTCGGGCTATAACCTATTTGGATCAGTTTAATAAATATGGAGTTCAATGCCAAACAAAAGAAAAGGAAGAGCATTGATGTAGAGTTCAAAAGTCACTGTGGTACTCATGCATTGTAAAATTATGAATTATGAAGCAGACCTTAAATAGCCACTGAGTAGGCTCCGCACAGAAGAGCGAGTGCTGCAGCAGGTATGGTTGACACCCAGAAACAGACGCCACCTGAGTAAACATAAAGACATAGATGACCATAACTTCGTAAAACATGCTTTCAGTGATTTGATTCTACTAAAGATTATGATAGATTCTGCAAAGATGGACTTTTTTTTGCATCAGTCACAGGAACTTGTATTACAAGCAAATTTCTTTTGTGTTTACTTCGTTTTTTTTTTCCTTGTACAAAAAGAAACAATGCTTCCAAATTTGTATCAAAGTTGGCCACAATAGAGATCACTTACAGTCGCTCACTACTAATAACAGCTTCTTCCCTTTTCTCATTGCAATTCTATAAAACTACTCCCACTCTTGAAACTTTACAAATCTACAGACTTAATTATTAAAATATCTAAATCCCCATTTATCCTTGTTCTTGCATGGCTTTCCCTCTCAAGGCAGTGCAAACAAATTGTCATATTCCATATCAGCTATGTCGAATAACGCATCATCATCATCATCCTCATAACCACCACCACTTCCACCTGTTCCTAATGTCTCTGTTTTCCCAAGCTCAGCCTTTAAAAAAAAAGATTCACTCAAGAAAGAAACACCTCAAAAACATATACTAACTTGATCTATCTTGCAAAGTTACTCTTACCTTTTTTTTACAGTATCCCGTGAGCACACGGTGGTATTGCTGGCGAGACTCTTGAGAACGAGTCATAGACAAAACACGAGAGAAAGCCTCGTTCACTGCACCATCTACTTTCTGCTTACGAAACACTCTCAGAATGTCCTCATCTTCGCTCTCCTCTCCTCCACTTTCTACGTCTTGCCTGAACCCTTTTAGTCCAACACCTTTCCTTCTCCACCTCAGTATTACCTTATCTAGAACTCCTACCGCCCAGCAAATCACCTTATACTGCTTCCTCGTTTGGTAACCTCGAACATGCGCCTGCCACATATAGTAAGGTGATGAAAAACAACTATATTCACCTTCCCACTTCGAACATGTGACAAAACTAATATTATATATTGTGGTCTGGGGCCTAGTTGGCATCGCCAGGGACAGAGGACCGACACGTGGCAACACGTGACTAGTCTGGACATCTTATGTGGAGTCAGAATACCTCTGTATAATGCAAAAAAAAACTATATTGATCTTAGTGAAGGTGTTAAGTAACATACCTGTATTATGACAGCTTTCTCGCGCTTTGTCAGAAACTCTTTTCGACCTTTATAGCCACGGTACTTCTTCTGGATAGACAAAGCTGCTGAATGGTAGTTCCTTGCATTTGGGCTCGACATGTCTGCGTAGATCCCGTACTCTTTCCAGAAAGTATGCCTAGCAGCTTCTCTTTGTTGTCGCTTTCTGAATGAATGTGCACGAAATGCTGCTTGGATTCTCTCTGCTGCTTGAGCTGCGTTTTTCAACGCAGCCAGTGATTGTGGATCGTTATTAACGGGATGACCTCTTCCCGCGATGGAGTTCACTGTTTTCTCTGCTTTCGCTTGAGCAGTGTTTTTAGAATCTTCGGTTTCTTCGAGTGTGAGAGACGAGAGATGGTCTGTTAACGCCACCTCTGATAGATAACCTGCAAGGCCCTTGTGGCCATTAGAGGCAGCTATCGAAGCTGGAGTTTTACCGATTGGGTCTTGCGTATTGGGATCAGTCACTGCCCCAGGTGATGCCCCTGAAGCTATAAGGGCAGACACCATTTTTTCACTGCCACAACAAAAGACAACACTGTCGGTTAGTACATTCAGTTGAAGCTATTGTCTACAAATGAAACGGTTGAAGCTAGACGGTGCTCTCTAGGACTGCAGTTTTTAACCGAACCGAACCGAAATTTCGGTTAGTTTGATTCCATTCGGCAGGTTTATAGAAAAACTTCAGCTTCTTGATTCAGTAATCGGTTAGTTCGGTTTAAAAAGTATTAACCAAATTCCAACCAAACTAACCAAAATTTTAAACCAAAATTACCCAAATTTAATAGAATATTTAACTGAAATATAATCGAAACCAAAACTTCGGTTAGTTTTGGTAAAAACTTAAAAAACCGAAACACCCGAATACTGAACCGAACTTTTTTCGGTTCAATTCAGCAATATTTTGGTCGAACCAAACTAAACCGAACTACCGAAACCCGCAGGCCTAGTGCTCTCTATAGGCTCACCTTCCAAGTTGTGCAGCCCAATGAAGAGCACTCCATCCCTTACTATCACGAAAATCAACATTAACACCATGACCAAGAATTGGAGAGAGTGCCCAATCGAAGCCAAGGCCTGCCACCATATGAATAATGCCTTGTTCTTGCTTTGACAAAGAACAACAAGATGCTTGGTCTTTATCTTGGGATCTTGAAGACAGCCACGAATCCAGCTTGTCTTTAAGCAGTTCCTGTAGAAGCCAGTCAACAACAGTACCTGATGACGTTGCAGTGCCATCTCGAATGAGACGGCTCCACTCATCATCAGTGCTTGGCTCCAGGTTGGTTTTTCTATCCGATAGAAGCGTCTGCACGAACTTTACAAGTAATGAAAGCTCACCAGGACTGCTCCTAGGGATAGATGTGTCATCAGGCTTATTACGATACTCAAATCCCTTTATTTGACTACAAGAGAGTCCATCTCCAGAAGTGATGCATAGATTCACTTTGCCAGGACCACATGGAGGGGCTTGGCACCGAATAACACCTTCCTTGATGATCTCAAAAGGAACTTGATCATTTCCAAACATGCAAGCCCATGTAGATTCTGTTGGATCACAGAGAAATGATCCTATGATTATCACCTGCATTGTCCAAACGAAAAATCTAATTAAATCACCAACTCTTTCTTCTAACCAATAACATATAAAAGGTAGATTTATACATTCCCACATAGGTGTCAGAGTATACCTTTGTAGTTTCAGTTGCATAGCCCCACTCTGGTGATATGTCCTCGATGGTAAACTTTTGCTTATATGCAACTGTGTGATTCATTTCTTGCTCGGTTTGCCCTTCTTCATTCATCATTCTACTGTATTCACCGTTATTCTCTGGAGCTCCCATCTCAGAATAGCAAGCAGGAAGTTGCAAAGAAGAACCAAGTTCTTGAGGCAACAACAATGTAGCTGAAATTTGAGACAACTATCAGCACTGACCGACGTCAAACCAGGGTATAAAGCAGATGACATACCTTGGTCAATTTGGTTGCTATAAGTCCAGTTAGAATCTCCCTGCACTCCAGGTAGCAAACCTGTCCTTGGACTTAGTGTGCTTCCCTGCTTTTAACAAAAAGTACATAAATAAACTTTTACTTCTTAGTTTGAAAAAGCTACTATTAAGATTCCTAGTGTGTTTTTTATTTCTGCAAACTAAACATTTCATTTAATTATATGAGTGAATTACCTCAGAGTTAAGAGCTGTAGAAGCCCCAAATGCCTCCAGCACATCTTTCCAAGATCCAGACTTTTGATCGCCACTCCCTCCACTACCACCTGTGTGACAAGAAAGGTTTTTCACTCTTCCTAATAACCTTCTTCAGACTATAAGGGGGCTTTGCTGAAGCTATAAAGTCTGCTACAGAGAGAGGAAATAGAAAAATATTGAAAACCAACTTTGGCCTACCTGAATCGTTATTTACAAGCATGAGACTGTTGGGATGATGATATTCAACTCCAAAATACCCTCCGTTAGATCTATCTAGTCTGTTACTCTCCGGTCTCTGGTGTCCAGCTGCTGGTTGAGCAAGGTGACTCATGTCTTTAACGTACTCTAAAGACAGGAGACTATCCAAACTTTCATTTTGACTGTACAGTGGTGGTGGTGGAACAACATTATCATATTGGGGTCCAACATACCCTGCGCAACATCTCCTTAGTTTGCTGCTACTCTCTGGTCTCTGATGTACAGTAGCTGGTGGAACCCGGTGATCAGTATCCGTACTAAAGTCTAGAAGGTCGAGACCATCCAAACTTTCTACTGGATCTGTAGCATTAACTAAAATGTCATCATCAAGACTCAGCTGTTCCTCAAGCCTCCTAAAAGCCTCCCTGTTTTCAATCTCATAAGAACTCCCACTCCCCTCCTCACCTCCAGAGTTACTACTATTAAAGACAACGCCAGAGTTAGCCTCTGCAATGCCCAGCGAAGTAGATGACTGCTGCTGCTGTTGTATGTCAGTAGAAGATTCACCAATGTGGTGGTGGTGATTGTAGCTTGGGGATGAAAAGAGAGTGGTGGGATTCAGTGAAAACTGTAAAACGGTTCCACTACTTTGCCTTCCCTGAAAAGTTAAAAAGCCAATTATAACATCATGCAATAAAACTGCAAATTTAATTATTACAGTGCTTATAGGAGAAAGTTACCTCGTTTCCGTCACTCACATCCCTGTAATGAACAAGGACAATATGGTCGTATTCCCTGATATAAAAAAAAGATAATAACATTTAATTGTTAAGTATACACAACAAGTTAGAAAGCATAGAGTATACATGACTCACAGATCTAGCATCCAGAAGATACGCCTCTGGAAAGAAGGGTCATGCTCTCCATGTGCATAATAACAATTCAAAGCCTCCACATTACCCACCTGTTCACATAAAGAAAGAGTCATTAACAACCCTTTAAAGATTCCACAACTAGTCTTTGATATTATGGTTAAACCAAACAAAACCTTAAGACGTTCATGAGCTTCAGCAATAGCTCTACCATCCCTCTTTTTCCTCCATTGATGACCATCTTTACGGAAGAATTTAAGAACCCTCTTATTGAAAAGATACAAAGATCCACCTGATGATGAGACAGGAAAAAAAGCAGCCAGACCTCAGCATCTCAAAAAAAAAAAACCCAGTTGAGAACCAAAAGTCAAACTTACTAGTAGGCTTGTGAGGAGCCTTGTGAGTCAACTCATATCTCTCATGATTCTTCAAAATGAAGTACACCTCAGGAGGTTTCAACCAACGGGTCTTAGCTTCTTGGGACAGAGTACTAATCTCGTATTCTAAATTAAACGACAAAAAGGTAAAAAAGAGTCAGCCTTTAGTCATCCAAGTACACTTTTCTTTTTTTTTTGGGTTCAGAAAACTCACCGGATTGCATAGCGAGTTGAGAGGATTGTTGATCAATCCAACTTGGTCTCTGTTCTTAGGCTGTTCGCTATTATTGATAAGAGACAAAAGATCGCAAATAAGAGACAGAGAGGAGTCTCGGTAGAGAGAGTATGAGCGAGATAAAAGATCTTTTTATAACAAAAAAAAAGAACAAAGGTGGTGTAAAAGTTTGACTATGGACTGACGACCATGATTGTTTTGAAACAGCAAGAGGAGGTTTCCGACAACAGCCACGGCACGAAGATGGATGCTATGCCAGGTAATTATGATCATGTGTGACGATACCCATATTATTAAGGCGATATTATTGGTCCATGAATAACCACGTGTGAATACTTTGAAATTAATTAATCCTGTTACATGTCGTTGTCTCACTCGGACACTCGCAGTCGCAGCTGCAAGGAGTTATAGAGAAATTACGGAATCGGCCCGGGTCTCGTTTCACACTTTGATAATGTA
The DNA here is from genome assembly GCF_000801105.2 of Raphanus sativus. Taxonomy (NCBI): domain Eukaryota; kingdom Viridiplantae; phylum Streptophyta; class Magnoliopsida; order Brassicales; family Brassicaceae; genus Raphanus; species Raphanus sativus. Next base: position 10,040,994 of record NC_079517.1, read on the forward strand.
GAATCGTAGATTGTAGAGGTGTCAATCGGGCTACCCGATCCAAAACCCGCGATATCCATTAATATTTAAGTCATGGCTGATTTGTTAGCAAAAACTGAAATTATAAGTTAACTGCGATTCTAATAATATAAACGGTGCGGAATTAGACTGCAGTACAGTGCAAAACGAGTAGTTATAATATTATATTTTATTATTTTTATGATTTTAAAACATTTAATTTTTCATGAAAAACCGGCTTTAACTTTTTGTTTTTCCATATAAAATTAGTTTACTTTTTCCAGAAAAGTATTTTTCATATATTCTAAAATTATATTATGAAGAATCAAATCTAATAATATTTAAATAATCAAATATAAATTAAAAATAACATACTAAGAAAGCAATTTTTGTCTTAAATGCAGTCAAACGTAGAAAATACACATTTATCAATTTATACTGCAGCTCTTGTAATAATCAAATAGTAGAATACATTCACATCTTTCATATTTGATTTGCTATAGTTTAGATCAGAAATATTAAAATATCTCAAAATCGCAAATGACTCATACTACATGATACATTTTAAGCTAATAAATAAAGTTTCCAAATTCTGTGAGCTGGCTCTATCTCCAAACAAATTTAAATCCAAACCAAAATATTTAAACCTCAAATAAATTTAGTCTGAAAAATTATTTTTGTACTTAATAAGTCCGGCAATTTATAAAGTTTGACAGTTTCAAGTTTTGGACATTACATTATTCAGACCGAAAATCTGAATTGAAACTTATCTTAAAGAAATAATTAACCGCATTTGAAAGATCTAGATTCGATAAAAACTGATCTGATCAGATCAAAATCTGGTAAGAATCAATTATAATCCAGCTCAAAGCCTTAAATTCTCATAATTATTATTTCATTCATATTTTCTCTATTTTTATTTATGATCTAGTCATAGTATTTTTTTATTTCTAAGCTTCTTTTTTAGTATCAGATGATTATGGGCCAAATTTCATAGTCCTCTCAAATTCTATATCAAAACATATAATATTATTTTTGTCCTAATGGTTTCTTGAACTTGAGAATTCATCCTTGAACTGGGAACCGTTCAGCTAAGTTAATGATTTCTGGTTTATAAGTTTCTTCCTTTTGTTTTTTTTTCAAGTACTATAGAACTTTAAATATTAAAATTATAATGAAAATATATAACATCAATTATTTTGGTATTATTGTAATATTTAAGAATTTTTAATAAGAATTGACCAAAATGATAATTTTTTCTGATGTTCATAAATATCAACTATTTAGAAACGAGCTGATTTGAAAGTGAATGAACAAATAAGAAACTGGATTCAAATTTTATGAATATTCATATAGGTGCAAAATTCATCTATTATGGTAAATATTTATATTTAATATTCTTTTGTGATCAATAACTTTTTGCCGACGTCTAATTGAGAAAATAAGGATGATATTTGGATGTTTCAATATATTTAGTTTCAAATTTATTTTTTGAATATAGATTCTGAAGAAAACAAATTCTGTCCAGTAGAGAGAAAAGAGAAAAGAGAAATTTTTGAAAACAAACAAGAATGTCCTAATTAAAATACATTTCCATGACTTCTTTTATGAAAATAATTAATCCACTAGGTGATGACCCGTGCCCTGCACGGGGTGAGTAGATTTTAAAAAGATTATCAGTCTGAATTAATATATATTACAAAGGTCCATTGCATAGAAAAAATGGCAAATATTGTAAAATAAAAATATAAAAATAATTGCATAGAAAAAATTGCATAGAAAAATAGTAAATACTGTAAAATAAAAATATAAAAATAATTTTGTGTTTCAATAACAAATTGATCCTGTTCTTTATAAGTAGTGTAAGAGACTCAATAAGAGATATAAAAGTAAGCAAAAACTAATATAAAATCATTTATGAAGCAAAAATATAAAACAAAATATAAGCAACAGGATAAATACGACATCTGAGAAGGAGACAATTGTGTGGAGATGTAAATATAAGGCATTCCTATTTATACGTGTAAGACATCACGTATGTCTAGGGTAAACTCGTTGGAATTAATAGCCATAATGATAGTTCGTATTCGTGATCCAGATTTGAATATTTTAATTGCCTTGTTCATAATATTAGATGATTTTTTGTTTTAAATAGGAAACAAACCGAGTATAAGGATTCACAAATTAATCTTTGAAATCAATCAGTGACAATCACTTGTCCTCTCACCAATTTGACTTGCTACAATTTTTAGTTTCCATATTTTTGTATGATTCGACGATTTTTATTGATGTATTATAGGAAACAATCCGAGTATAAGGATTCGCAAATTAATCTTTGAAAGCAATCAGTGACAATCACTTGTCCTCTCACCAATTTGACTCGCTACAATTTTTAGTTTCCATATTTTGTATGGTTCAACGTCTACTTTAAATCGATAATACCATAAAAAGCGTTTTTTAAATAATGAAAAATCAATTAATAATAGTCATAACCGTATTTACATTCCTAATGTTTCCTAAATTGAAGAAAATACAATTAAAATCACCAAAAATGTGTGATTGACAGGGGATTTGTTGTAATTTATTGAAATTAAGCATATCAGTGACATAACATATGGAATCACAGCCATATTCCTGGTTTTAACTATGATTAAAATTGACATGACATACTTAATGTAGGAAGATCATCAAAATATCATGTGGGTTGTGATGCATTTGATCTTTAGAAAAATACATCAAATAAATAAATTCTTCATAGTTAACCCAAAATAAATTGTGATTGTTATTACATATTTGATCTTTAGGAAAATACATCAAATAAATAAATTCTTCATAGTTAACCCATGAAGAATTTTTTTCCATATAGTTAATTTGAATCGGATTCTTATAAAATAAGTCATTAGGTTTTATTATGTATTTTGTATAATGATTTTAAGTTACAACATATCAACCTGTGATTATCACATTTTATTGTATATAAATTATAAGTTATATACATGGGAAACCGTATGATTCAAAGTCTCATATATAAGTGATAAAACAATTAGTATGTCGAACACAACACTATTAATATACATGTAATAATACATAGATAATAAGGATGTTGGATCGTTCGATGATATAATGATTTCTAAATAATATTTTGAGTTAGTTTATGTCAACAAAGTTAGAAGTTGTATTTTTTTTCATTATCCTAAAACTATATGATAGACTTACTCAAATATCAGTGATTCACCGATGAATAATTATATTTTTTTATTGATTAGCGTGTAATATAACATTGAAAATAATAATACAACATTAAGAAGGACTTATCATAGATATTATATTCTTGGTTGGTCAATAAAGATGAAGCTTATAACATATTAATGGAATTATAAATTAATAACCAATGACAATTTTTGTAATTAAGCTAGTAAGTTAAGGGTTTTTGAATGTAGTTGGTGAGAGAGCATGTAGTGATGACACGTAAGAAATGGCAGTGTTGTAAATCACACATGAACTAAAGGTTAATTATTTTTAATGCTCCTAAAATAATATATAAGGGATTATGATTTCTTTGATAGATACAGAAGTGTCATCTTCTTCTTTGTTCTTTTTTTTTTGCTAAAATTCTTCTTTGTTCTTTACGCGGCTTTTCTTGTTATCCAACACGGTGGTTCGGCTAATCCATTATAATTTTTGAAGGTGGAGACTTGACTTCAATAAAACTCCATAGCATGTCGTTATGTAGGCTTTATCAAAATACATAAAGTCAACTTTTCCAATGTCGCCCGACTCCAGTCTCTAATATCATGCATCTTTATTAGTTTCGTAGAGCACCCCCATCGAGGATAAACTAAAAATGAGTATCTAAAATAATAAAATTTTACCTTTTATTAAAACATAATTATCTAACTAAAATTTAATAGTCTTATTAAATACTCTCTTCGTTTTAAATTAATACTTTTTCTATATCACTTTAAGAGATGTTTAGAGGAAACTTTTTTGTTTCAAAATAGTTGACGTTTTCACTATTCTAAATAAAATTTAATATCATTTGAATTTTTTGACCAATTATAAAATACTGATTTTTTTATTGGTCAAAGTAATTTCATTTATTGATTTTCTATATGACCAAAATAAATTGTATAGAAGTTTATATTTTCTTAATCTATGTATAATAAAAACCTTAAAATCATTTAAAGTGATACATAGAGTATATGTTTTGAGTATTTCACGTTATTAATAAAATACATTACATTTTAGTATTAAATGTATCATTTTTGTCTGTAAGCTTTACAGGCTGATATCGGGAAGCAGTTTTTAAGTGGTATATATCCCCTCCACCAGTGTAATTCTCCATTCAGCATAATTATTAAATATAAGCAGTCCAAAATATTATATTAATAAAAATATGTTGAACTGCTTGTGGTTTATTTTATAAAGAGAAATGAAGAACTGCCTGGTGTAGCAAAATATGCTTATTTTCCAGTGTAACTATAATTAATACATAAGATTTAATTTATTAATTTTTATTTTTCGGTTCAGTCTAACTTTTATTCTACTTGATAAACAATTATATAAATTTTAATCGTTTTAAAACTTAACCTAATAAACCTTTAATTATTTTTATTTCAGTTTGACGGATTTGAAATCAATTATTAGTTTGGTTCATCAAATTATAATTATTTTAAAAGCATCCAAAATAGATCTATTTAATTTTATACCCCAGATAAAAGTTGTATATAAGAAAGTGATTTTCTTTTTATATTTCAACTAAAAAATTATATTGATTGTATTTATAAATTATTTTCTACAATTTTTTATTTATTAAAGTAGGTAATATTAATAAAATTTATATATTATTTTAAATTTGTACAATATTTTAAATCGTTTTTATCTAATTTCATAACTCAAACATATTTATAAGACCGCTTGATTTACACTTACTTGTCTGCTAGATCCTTAACAATTAAACCATTTTTTCCATTTAGGAACTTGCTATAAAAGAAACAAAAAGGCAGGAGAGCTTTTTCTTACTACCGACACATCCGTGGAAAACACAGAGACCTTTACTAGTCAATGCGGTATTTAACGTAGCTTCCCTTGTTTTTCTTATCGTTTTTCTCCCTCCAGTTGTAGTATAGAGATGTTTGGAATTATTTTTTAAATAATTTAAAGTATTTGAACTTCTAAAACTCGACTAATTTCCTCAAACCTGGCCCATCGACAACATGCAAGTCTGGTTGTTTGATTTAGGAGTTACATATTAACATCACATGGTTACATAAATAAACAAATTTAAATGCTAAATTGTGAACCAGTGGTGGACTCATCAATTATGTTTACCTATGTCATAATATAATTCTTATAAATTACGTCAAACGTGTCAAATGGGAAATTGAATCGAGGTTTAGGGATGTCAAACCTACACAACCGCCATTTAAACTACTGAGTCTTATACTATTGTACATACAAAACAAATATTTATCATGATTCTACTCAGCTGACTCTTTATGTGGGTATGTCTCAGTTTCGGAACCATTATACTTAGCAACTGTAGGAGGAGGATTACATCCCTCCAGAGGCCCAGCGAATAGCGAGATACGGCCCACTCTTCAAGAAAGGGAAAAAGGATTCAACAAGCTAAGAAGACGTCGTAACAGGCGACCCGTGTTGGTATGACGACCAAAAGACACAAAGCCCATTAAGTCGGCCCCGCGACTTAAAGCCCAGCAAGACTGGTGGGCATTAGGGCAAACGACGAGTAGCTGCCTATAAAAGGAAGAAGAGTAGCAACATGAAAGGGATCCACACTTTTACACACTCACAAGGCGGCTAGATCTAGGGTTTTTACTCCTCTCTATCCGCTATCTTGTATCGTTTCCAGGCTAGCTCTTCGAGCTCTGCTTTGTCTTTCTCTTTACATTTACTCTGTAACTGGTTCCTGATACCTTCATCTATAAAACGTCTTTGTTAGACCCACAGACGAGTTCTTCGTCTTCTCTTTACTAGTTTCGACCGAACTCGGTTCTAACAGCAACTATCCGAACTCGCGTACCACCCGGCGTTTGTTGGAAATATTGGAATTATAACTTTTTTTGGAAATTTAAACTTACATAATCAAAGATCCAGTGTGATACATAGTTTACATATATAGCTTATTAGCTTACAGAAATATAATTATATACATGTTTCTATGTATCTTTTGGGATGAATTTATTTAATGTCTATATGAAGTAATCCAAGCTTATGAGTTGATATATGTTTTATATGCTGCAATATAGTCACGACCGTCAAATAGTATGATGTGAGTTTTGTCAGCTGATTCTGGTGATTTTAGTGTAAAAGCCAAAATGTTTATCCGTTTCATGTTTTTAATTGTTGAAATCTCTCCGTTTTTACTAAATTTGAGAAATAAGAAATCAGATTCTAACTTAACACAAATCGTCAAATCCTCCAACGGATTCAGAGAGAGGACATCAAAAAGCGTCTCTCTCCAACATTTTCAGACATTATTTAACATTTCACGTGCTTTGTCTTCGACAATGAACTGAAATACATCGCTAACATGTACTATAACATTGTAACTACTATAAAATTGTAACTCAATTACTGCTAATTATTATTATTAACCTTTTCCAATTCAATGTGATGACCCACCATAAATGTTTTATTCTTTTTTACATCTTCTTTGGCATTATTTGGAATTTTGATACATCATTGAGACATTAATTAGTTACTTACACGATACAAGGAAGGAAACAAAAAAAGAACAAATAGTAAGGAACATAAAGCTTTGATTCATTTACTAGGCCTCAGAAATTAAGGTTTATGGCCTACAGAGGAAAAAATCACACATACCCAGCAGTTCCATAAAGTTTTGTCCTTGCAGATTTCAACTTTCATGCATAACATCGTTGCATGTGAGCATGACCGACTTTAATTTTATGTGAAGCACGAACCATTTTAAAATATTCACAAAATTTTAACTCTATGTCCAGACAAAATGACCATACACAACAACCCCGAGTTGTGGACAGTGGATAATCAAACAGCTTTTGCATCAACTTCAGTTTTCAACTTTCCACCGTCATAGGATGATAGGAATATGGATTCATAATCTACTACATTAAACCATACAAGGAGAAGGATTAAACCGAATCAGCTGGCGTCTTGGATTTCAAAATCTTCTGACTCTCCTCGAAGTTTTGGTTTGGATGGTTTGCAGCCGGCAACTGCTGTTATCCAGCAATAACAAGATATGCAGGATTGGTGGATTAGAATATCATGTTTTCCACCACAAAATCACCTTTTTCCTGTCAACAACAAAATTATTTTACCAAAAAAAACTACAAAAAATCAGATTTTCCCGTTAATTTACAAAATTATGTTTTCCCATCAAACCGCAAAATCACATGTTTAATATATAAAGTTTAACACACGTTTAAGATTTTTCAAAACATATGAAATTATGATAGATGTGAATTTTAAACTTAAGAATAATTTTTAAATGGGCCCGCAGACAATCTAATTGGCATTGTCCAAAATGGATTTAATATAATTTGAGCTAACGGAACACGTCAGGGAACATAGAATTTCTTTCGAAGTAGTTTGAATTAGAAAATTTTGTTGAGTCGGTAATCTTTATTCCAGTTTTTGGTCGATGTTATATAAATTTCATTTAAAGAAAGATTATCAATCAGTTTGATTAGTCAATGCAGTATCGAATATTGGATTTCCATGTTTTTTTGTTATTTTACAAGAATATCAATGAGTTTGATTTTTTTTTGGGCACCAATCAATGAGTTTGATTAGTCAATGCAGTATCGAATATTGGATTTCCATGTTTTTTATCGGTTTTCTTCCTCCGGTTGTATATAGAGAAGTTTAGAAATCTAGGATCCAATGTGATATTTAATTACCTCATCTCACGTGCCGTGTCTTCGATAATTGATTTGAACTGAAATAGTCCACTGCTAAATTTCTGTTCTATTCAATCACTGCCACTTATCATATTAACCTTTTTCTATTCAGTGTGATAACCCACCATGTTTTATTCCTTTTTCCATCTCTCTTGGCTATTATTGACTTTTCATACATCACTCAAATGTCAAATCAGGATGGACACGGATCAAATAATATCATAATTTTCAGTATTTATAATATATTTTATATTTAATGGATATTTAATTTTTTGATTTGCTCAAAAAATGCGGATATCTATTTTTAATATCTAAAAAATTACAGATATTAACGAATATTTACAGATATATACGAATATTTCATTCACTTTATTTAAAACAAGAAAAATATAGAAAAAAATCTATATGAAATTTTTTAAAGAAAAATATTTTACATAATATATAAAAAATCAAATATTAGTGAAACTATTATGTCTCATAAATTTTAAAAATTATTTAAATTTTTCTATAAAATATTTTCTAGAAAATTGCAATTTTATAAATATTTTATATTCCTTTCTTAATCTAATACTTTTACAAGTAATTTATAGTTAAAACTAATAAAATTATATCTTACAATAATAGTTATATAAAATTATATATTTAAAATTCAATATTTAATTGTAGATAGATATCTATTCGTGTAAATATCAGAGCAGATATCCAAATCTATAATTTTTAAGATTTACGATTTGATTCGTTTTTAACGGATATTGATTTTTAATATTATTTACTTTGTTTCAAAAATTTATGGATATCTAAATTTTTTGGATCAAACCAAAACAAATAACAAATCGAATCAAAGTTAATATACCTGTCCATTTAGTATGATTATGTCCTTGCAGATTTCATGAATGACATTTGCATATGCCCATAAATGGGGTGACCATCTTTAATTTTTACATAGATGAAGTACGAACCATTTTAAATCACAAAATGAAATCTTGTGTCCAGCAGAATGACCATACACAACCATCCAACTTTCGTACAGTAAGTAAATAAGCTTGTGTGTTTTTCTTATAAAACGATAAATATATAATCAAAAGCATCTAACTTTAGTTTCCAACTTGGATTCATATTCTACTACGGCATTCAACCATACAAGCGACAAGGAATAAACAGGAGCAGCTGGCGTCTTGGATTTCAAAATCTTCTGACTCTCCTCGAAATATTGGTTTGGATGGTTGATACCAGTATCACATGATGTACCATAAACAGCTTCAAAGGTCAATGTGCATGCAAGCTTTTAAAATTGCAAGTCCCACATGCACATAATAAGAAGACCACGTTAGTTTTGCTGAAAAGTCTGAAGAAAAGGATTCATGGTTCAGTGAGATAATTACTTAATAGATCACCTGATAATGTTTGTTCCGCACTTTATCCATTACATCTTCCATTCCACGGGAACTCAATCCCATTCTACCAAGTGCTGCCCTCAGGTTATCCTCACTGTCAGTAATCAGCAGAACACTGCGCATGAGATACATATCTTTTAAGATTCACATAACGAGTCGGTTACAACTTCTACAGAACAAAAGAAGCAAGCAACTTAATTTCACACCCCCAAACTTGCTTCTGCACATCTACATGTACGTAGTTTAAGGAGTTTTACGTTTCTGCTGTTCCCTAAGCAACTATAAATGGAAACTATAGCGAAAGCTCAAAATGTTTGCAACTGCTGCTGTTATTCAAAAATAATAAGATATGTGGAATTGGTGGATAGAAGATCCTACATGAAAAATAAAAATGATTTCCTGTTTCTTTTACAGAAAGAGAACACAGACACTTCCTAAGAAAACTGACCTGAAATGTCGATAAGGACAACCATGATGATCCCCAGCACCAGGAGCAGATGAAATGATCTTCTGACAAGCATAAGGGGTATAATCCTGAAACAGCAATGTAATTTTTGGTATCAGAAGCTTACATGATGAAAACTGATCATTGCAGCTTTCGTTGGCATTAAAGAAAGTATATGAAACTGTAAGCATCTTACCGTTCTCTTGCCTTCCTTCCCGTAGTTATGGCGAATGCCATACGCATACTCTTTATCAAATCTCTCAGAGCCAACCTACGAATAAGAAGGAAATAAGCACACAGCTAGTAGCTCCGTATTACTTTTTAGTTACAGCACACAAAAGCCTATTGATCACTTTTCCTTGTTCAAATTTGCTTGCACACACAGAAATCATGACAAGAGGGTTTAGGACCATGGAAAACTAGATTATTTTGAGAGAGTTGGTCTAAACTCTAAATAATACACATTAACCTCTAAACAGATAAAAACATTTGTGAATCAAGTTACCTTTTTTGAGAATTCTGTTCTCCAAAATGCTAGGGCGTCATCCAGCTTCAGACCCACACCCTACATGTCAACAGACAGCTTCAGAGAGGTACAAATAGAAATAAAAAAAACATGAGAAAAAAATAACCCATCTAGCCTCTACTATAGATGTGAATAAATTTGACAAGGGGGGTGAGGGATTAAAGAGAAACCTTCAAAAACAGACCCAGTTGCATTCTTCCTCCATGTTTTAGATGGTGGTCTTCTCGAAGCTGTGTGGGTAAATGTTCACATGTTACAGTTGCTTGGAACCAACCAGGATATGTAAATAATGAAGAACATAAGATTTGAAAGCCGTGAAGCAACTTACTTTTTCAAATAGATGCTTCATACAAAGTGGAAAGGAAAGGAACTCTTGGCAACTTGATCAATGTCCTTGAGTGATACGTCAGCGTACTCACTTGACTGTGGAAGCTTATCAACAACTTCAAATGATTCCGAATCTATAAATGTATTATAACAAATTATCAAATGACAAATCCTCACCTGAGAATAATCAGGACCCACGTAGGTTGTAGATAACGCTTCCACTATCTGAATGATGTCAATAGTTAAGGAAACAAGGGACAGGGAGTAAAGCAGTTGATATCAGTCAAAGTGCTTACTGGAGTTAGTCTGTCTTTTCCATGTGCAAACGAATGATTTGATCAGATGATTGAATTCATAGGTTTTGATATTATGACGTATACAGAAAAAAAAAGAGACAGCCTTTACCTTGTAGTATACGGCTTCAACTGCAAAGGGAAAGAAAGAAAATAAACTTTCCATTAGAGAAGGTACAAGCCTTGCTGCTAAATAGCTTAAGAGTTGAAGGTAAAAAATCATACCGAAATGCAACCAGATATCATGTACAACTAACTAGTTTATTGACTGACTCTCCAGAAAAGAAGATAAACAACCAATTATGCCGCTACTAGGCTATGCTAATACTAAAGGAAGAGACAGAAAAGGGTTGTGCGATTTGAATGAGATCATTACTTACCAGAATGTGAAATTTGACCCAGTGAACGTACGACTTGCCCCAACCTTCCTTTCAAACTCTGAAAATGGTCAAAGATCAATTAACTGGATTTCTGAACAAGTACCAAGAGGAAAGAACATAATACACCACACACAGTAAGTGGGGAACTAACAGTTACCTCAAGCTCTGCTCCTGTGACTGCCTTATACGATAGTCCAAACTCTCCCACAATCGCTCTCTGTAAACAAGAAGAGAAGAAGCCTTGTCTTTTAAGTTAACCATCATCTAAAAACAATAAAAAAAAATAAGAAAGGAGAGAGAGGGCTTACGATCTGCAGTAAACGAGACGAAGAACAAAATGAGAGATGATATCCTTGTTGTTGAGCATTTCAGAATAATGTCTCATATGTTCTTTCCACAGCGCGTCTACCACTTCATCCATCTCCTTATGGTTTCTCCCACGTGCTAATCCATCTGACACCCCTTTCAGCACTGCAAAGATTCTCCTCTTGTTCGATTAGTAAGAAACCTAATTTTGATGGGAAAACCTCGTAGGCGATCTATGGCGAAGAGCACGAACTCTTCTAATCGGATTTCCATCTGAGGAGCTGTAAGATAAAGAGGGATCTTCGGATTGGAAACGGCGTCGTTGGAGCCTGTTCTCTTCTTCTGAGATCGTATCACCTCCATTTCTAACTTCTTAGTTACTCTCGGCCGCACTTCAAAGCACACACTGTCGTCTGACGAACCCAAAGAAAGAGAGAAAAAAAAAGAGGTCGAGAAAAGCGCGGGATTTTCCTTGTTGGGCCTATTAATGGGCCTCTAACCGCATATTTTTATTGCATTTATATGATTTAACAAAATCATCATTCGCAAATGTCTTTGAGAATGATGTTTGCTGCTACTAGGAATGTCAATTGGACTGTCCGGACGGAAGTGGACATGTCCAGATGGGCTTTTTTTTTTGGGCGTTTTTGGTCTTGATGTCCAAATAGGTCCATATCCAAATAGTCCATGTCCAAATAGAACCATGTCCAAATAGTCCATGTCCAAATAGGACCATGCCCAGTTGGACTGTCCATGGAGTCCAGTTCGCCCACTTGATGTAAAAAAATATACAGATTCTAAATTTTATATAAAACAACAGATATTTAGATTAAAACTACATGTTTGAGCTCGAGATCGAGAGAGATTGAGTCATGGAGAGCTTGAGATCGAGAGATATGAGATCGAGAGATAAGAGTGACGGCCAAATGAAAAAAATAATTTTTCCCCAATTAAAAACCCTAGACATTTTAATAATTTGGACGGCCCATGTCCATCTGGTCTTGTCCATTGGTCTTTGGGCTTATTTGGGCGTTGTCCAATTGGACAACAAAATATTTTGGACGATTTGGGCATGTCCATATTAGTCCATATTAATTTGGATATGGACGTCCATGGACAGAGTGTCCAATTGACATCCCTAGCTGCTACGCTATGTTTGGATGGAAATGGAATGGCTAAAGAGTCATGGATGTCCTCAGTTTGCTTCCCGATGGTCATATCATATGACGTATGTATCATCCACTCAGTTTAGCTCCCTACTCGTACATTTGACGTACTGCTTTTAATGACCATGCTTCTTTTTTTTTCCAAATTTTGACATTTTGTTTTGTTTGTTGATATATGTTTACTTGATCTGACTCCATCTCTGTCGTTATTGAATCTCATTGGGTTTGGATTCCTCATCTCGTAGCGTTGGAAATGCTTATATTTGTATTTTCTTTTCCCTTTTTTTTCTTGGTCCAATCCAATTGTATTATTTAAATTTATTGCATGAAAAATGTGACTAGTGAAGATCAGGAAGTGTTAAACTGACTTCAATACACCAAAACCACCTGTAAAGGTAATAACTGTTTTTGATATAAAAAAAGGTAATAACTGTTAGCCTGTTTTTTTTTTTTAATTTTTGAAGAAACATTGAACCTCATTTCTCAAAATTATATTGAACCAACACAGGAAAAAAAAAACATCTGTAACTGTAGCCATGGAGAAAGCCTTGTTATTTTGAGAAAATTTACAAATACTAATTATACTCCACATTTTATATTTCCAAATCAGTAAATACTATAAAGACTTTCTAAATCAATTACACACAAACAAGTAACATGCTCTTTTCTTTGAACAAATAATTTCTAGATACGTGTCTTATTGTACTCAAGTATATCTGCATAATGTTTGTTTTGCAAGCATTTTATACTATGTTAGTTACTTAATAATCGACCTACAAACCTACTATACTAACAAATTGCAGCCTTAGAAGAATGTCTAGTTTTATGAAGATGGTAATAAGGGAAAAATAAAACGACCAGGTGGACTGCAACAATGTATAAACAAAAGTGCCAAACTAAGATCCCAGGATGTAAACAGGGTAGAGACGGAGGTAGCGATAGCAAAGATCCACAACGACCACAAAGTAGATTGAGACATATTAATACAACACAGCTAACCCAAAGAGAGGTAAAGACACAAATGCATAGAAGTAACTTGACGACCGCTGCAACATGGACGACGACCTGACGCAATATTTGACTGACATTACCGACACCCGCTCGATCAGACACCCTTCTCAACCCCCAAACATGTCTACGACTCACTGGAACAGACCACACATTTTGAAAACACACACCGTTCAGAGATTTTTGACTCTACAGATTGCGTTGATTTTTTTTTTTTTCAAAAACAAATAACCAATACTATCACTAGATATAAAATCTACACATACTGTTACATCTGCGAGTTTTCGAGGCAAACAATTAATTAACAAACAGATGTGACTACATAGATACGTTGCATAACAAACCTGATCGTTCTCTTCAGGTGCATAGGAAGGAGAATCGTTCGACTGATCCCCTGGTTTATCAGCTCCACAGTTTTGCCTGTTGCATTTGTTTCTGAACGGATAGTTTATGTTTCCACAGTTGTCACACTTCCAGCTTCCTTCCGGTGCCTTTTGTTCTGATAAACAACACATGCAACTACGTAAGTCTCAAAGTTCCTCAAATAAACCACATTATTTTAGATTTATGAGAGACTTACTGGAGATTTGATCTGAGCTTCCACCTTGCTGCAGTTACAAGATTTAAAAGTCAGAAATTACAACAACAAAAATCCCAAAATTTATCAAAATTGTCCTTCTACATGATTAAGCTAGCTGTTTGTTTGATAGTTGATACCCAACTTAGCTAGTCAATCCTTATATTTCACATAGATGTATCTGTTCATTTTTTTAACAGGGTCAAACTGAAAAAGAAAAAAAAAACTGCACGAACCTGGGGCCCAGGCTTTGGAGTGTTGCACTTTCTCATGTTACATACAATTCTGAACGAGAAGTTTACATTACCACAATTCGGACATGTCCAATCATTCTCACGAGTTGAATCTGTAAATGAAACACACAAATGAATATATCAAGTTGACTATCACAGTAATATATATATATATATATATATATACTTTTACATCTGACATGTTCTAGAATGGTGAAAAGTATAACCAGACTATCAAATACCTCGCTTTTGTGATTTTTCCTCTGGATAGTAACCGGATCTTGGCATCTGCAAAATGGCGCCCACATATTGTTAAAAGTTTCAGCTCTCGGTACAAGTTCAACGACTTATAAGATATTTGCATGAAGAAACAAGAATCTAACTGTTATACATACCATAGCGGCGACAGCAGCAGGACCCATGGCCATCCCAAGGCCATACCTGTTCATGGGTGGTGGAGGCATTCCATACATGCCACCTGTAAATGAAAACACCAACAAACGCACCAGCCAAATTAGACACAGCTAAAATTATGGTTATTTGAGAGACTCTTTGAGCCAATTGGGAAACCGCAGAAGAAGAAGAAAAACTGATATAAAGAAAATACATACCACTTCCCATCATAGATCCACCACCATGGTATGGTGGTGGTGGTCCAGACATATGTAACGGTCTGTAATGAGCTCCAGCAGGAATTCGGCTATTATAGTTAAAATGATAAGGCGAACCCCCAGAGAAGGGGACGTCATAAGGAGGAATAGACCCGTTAAAGAGAGAGGATCCGTATGGTGACCCGCCCATATATACTGGAGGGGGGCCCCCAGATCCTAAATATCTACCTGGTGATGAGAAGCTTTGTGGAGATTGCATATGTCTGGGAGCAGACTTCTGCGACAGTTATACATCAGGTAGTAAAATAATGAGAGAAAACCAAGTTGAAAACTGCTTATAACAGGCATAATCTAGTAGTCTGCATATAGCTACACTTTTCTTAAATGAAATCAAAGTACGAAACCTAGAACCAGTGGATTAGTAAAGAAACTCCAAACTCTCTCTCTCACATGAATTAACAGAACTCAAGAAAATGCATGAACCCTTAATATTTTGCAAATCTCTTGTCAACTTAGAAATTCCAGCAACATCTGCTGGAACTGCAGATGTCACAGAGCTACTACAAACCGACCACAGTGAAATGCAATATATACAGAAGACTAAGGATGAACTTTCACCTCAGTTCTTACTGTTACATACAAACACCTGAAAGTACTTGATGGATGTTTTGTGTATAAATGTGTGTAACAAAAAGACTTCTACCAAGTCTGATTACGAGCATGATACAAATGCTCTAATTCAGCGCCATACTAAAAACTGCTATGCAAAATCAATTCTCAAACTGTTTCAAAGCAGAAAGACATTAACTCAAAAAATGACTTTTACCCCATTGTGATCAGCAGGTCGAGACTGAGTGCAATTACGCATATTGCAGGTAGTCCGGAACGAGAAATTGACATTGCCACAACTGGGACAAGTCCAATCATCTTCTCTGCGTCCCCCTATCCACCCACCCACCAAAAGAATCAATAACAAAACAAAAACATATGTTCACAGTTTATATTCAAACTCGTACCGTCAGTTCTAGCACGCTTGGCTGCTGAAGAGTTTCTGCTGTCTACCTGAAAAAAATAAAGTCAAAATTCACCGATCAAAGGAAGGATCTCTAGAGATTTGATTCACTAATCGCTCAACTGAAATTGAACGATTCGCGATATGGTAATTGTAATCTTTAGGACTGATCTGCAAGAAGCTCAGCTCAGTTTCGATTTCAGTGCTGCTAGATCTGCGATACTATCTATCTCCCAGTATGGGACCAACAAAAGAGGGTGGGAACTGTACCTGAGACATAGCTGGCGGAATAGTCTGCGAAGTAGAGAGAGAGGAGTGGAGAAGGAGGCGGCACGGCGGCGAGACGTTCCTCGGCGATTTAACCTTTGCCCTAAGATTAAACTTGGTCGGGAGGAGCAAAACGAAGTGACATTAGGTACGGGATGGCCTTTTATAACTTAACTAACTTGTTGATTTTCTTTTATTGAAAAAAATATGATGTGGAAAATTACATTAAAATTCATACTAGATAGTGTTTCAAAAAAAAAAAAAATCATACTAGATTTATGTTTAATAAAACATTTGGCCAAATTTTTTTAATAAAATATACCAAATTTTATATGTAAATTAAATTAATAAGCCAAATCATAAATTATAATTTTTTTTTCTTTTTATGTGATGTCAATTTTACCTTCTAGATTACCAATTAAATTCCATTCAAATCTAATTAAATAAATGAAACTGACCTTTATGTTGTGAAGAAATACCTTTGTATACTATAACTTTCAGATTTAAATTTTCTTTCAATTTTTTTTTATTTTCAGTAAAACATTTGGGACAGGCGGCAGCTAACAAATTAGACCAAAAATCTGTATGAAAATTAAAAAAGGCCATAATCTAGGAAATTGAAATATCAGTTTGTTATCTTATGAAAAGTATTTTTAGTCCTCTAGGCTACCAATTAAATTCCATTCTGATCACTTTATTTAAATAGATGGAACAACATTTATGTTGTGAAATTTGCATTTATATTCTATAAACTTCATATCGAGGTTTTATTTAAAAGTTTTATGTATTTTTAATAAAATATTTGGGAAAATAAATAAGACAGAATATTTCATAATTTTAAAGTAATTTTATATATAATTTTATAAAACAATACCAACATATTGAAACACAAAAAGAAATTATAGAAAAAATAATATTTTAAAAGAATATAAACAATATAATATTTTATTTATACTTACATAAATCTTATAGGTTTTATATAAAACTATTAATTTATAATTTTAATGGAGCTATGTAGTTATCTAAAAATTCAAATTTCTTCTATCTTATTATTTTTATTAATATATTATTTTATCATATTATTAATTTATCGAATGATAGTTGATACTTGATAGAGTTTCTATTGTACTTTGTTTTCTGTCATAGGCATGAATTGTCACCATGTCAAGTTTGTCTATTGGACTATTAACCTATTTAAATGATTAACTTTGTTAAATAATCAGTTTTATTTATTTTCCCAAATATCAATTTCTTACATTTATAACTATCAACTTTTACATCTATTTAAGTTCAAAGAAAAAAAACTTTTACATCTATAGCAAAATTAAATAGAATAGTTTTAATAATGTATGACCCTGAAAAAAAAATAGTTTCAACAAATGTGTATAGTTTTTTACTCCATAATATCATATCAAACCACATACGAAAATGTTTTAAAAGGCTCAAATAACATTTTTTACTAGACACACATTGATATAGTTAATTGTCTATTCCATTTTAAAAAAGAAATATTACAAAATAAAATTCCGTACATGAGCTGCAGTTCATCGGCATCCAAATTTCTTCAGTAGAGTGTTGTTTTCATTGTAATTTTTTGAAAATGATATTTTTGCCATAAACACTAGGTTACCAAATTATATGATTTGTTATTTAATAATGTCAAGAAGTGTAAATGTTTACTTTTTTTTTTGATTAAAGAAGTGTAAATGTTTACTTAAAAGTATCCTTCTCTAGTTTTTTTCGACTGACAACTAATTAAAGAAATAATCAAGATATCTGACCAGTTAAGATTTTTAAAAAGATGAGTAAATTAGATAATAAAAGCAACGATGATTCAACAATCAAACGTGCAATGCCGAGACCAACGTGCTTCATATTCGTGGATCTCTCTCTCCCCTTACCATTGTTTCTCCACCTTCTCATCCGATCCCATCCACCTTGTATAACTCGATCAAGTCATCACGCTCTCTCGCCAAACGCAAGAAAATAAAAACTAAAAACAAAATCAAACATGTTTCCAGAGAAGTGGAAAGGTGCAAGGCACACGCTTCTAGAGCGACCATGGTTCACCATAGTTGCTCTAGCTAGTCTTTTAGGTGGCGCACTGCTCATCACAAGTATCATCCGAGCTGCGGACAACACTCTATCTTTATGTTCCACCGCAAAAACCACAGCGCAATCCATAGCCGAATACTCAACCACACCAATCCAGCTTCAGTCCATCGTCCACTACGCGACCTCACAGACCGTTCCTCAACAATCCTTCGACGAGATCTCAATCACTTTAAACGTCCTTAAAGACAGTATACCTTGCAATTTTCTTGTCTTCGGCCTCGGCCACGACTCCCTCATGTGGGCCTCCCTCAATCCAGGTGGCACCACTGTGTTCCTCGAGGAGGATCCTGAGTGGATCCAGGCCGTCCTGAAGGATGCACCGTCCCTAAGGGCCCACCATGTTCAGTATCGGACCCAAATTTCTCAAGCCGACAATCTTCTCTCGACATACCGGTCCGAACCCAAATGTTTACCAGCCAATGCTTTCCCGATCCGCTACAACGAAAAGTGTCCATTGGCGTTAACTTCACTTCCTGACGAGTTCTATGATACCGACTGGGATCTGATCATGGTGGACGCACCAAAAGGGTACTTCCCAGCCGCACCAGGGAGGATGGCAGCGATATTTTCCTCGGCTGTCATGGCACGCAACCGGAAGGGTGCGGGCACCACGCACGTTTTCCTTCATGACGTTGACCGCATAGTTGAGAAGACGTACGCCAACGAGTTCCTATGCGAGAACTACAAAGTCAATTCAGCTGGTAGGCTCTGGCACTTTGAGATACCAAACACTGCTAACATGAGCGACCAGCCAGGGGACCGTTTTTGCTAGGTTGCACCGATCTTTGATTCTTCGTTACTTTTAAAATTAAACACCGCACAGTTCTTCTGAGTTTATAACGTTTTATTTTAAATATAATAATTATCCCGAGGCTTCTCATAAAAACAAATCATATGTATTATATTGATGTTACTATTTGTTTCGTATGGCTTTGTGGTTTCAATATATTTTTGACATTAGCATACTTTGTGGTGATATCTGAAGAGTGCATCTATGCAGCTTTCGATATGACTAGAAAAAATACAATATACTGATTGATATGGTTATCGAGTTATAATTTTGACATTTTCTATGAGCTATGAGTTGAGAATGAAGTGGTAAGCTATCATGATGAAGAGTTTACTAATCGTATTAGATGTTTTGTTGTCAACATCTTCGTCAGATCCATCTCATACGTCGATTTATGCTATGTAATTGTAATTATGATCACGCATCCGATAAGACTATTTATCAATTATCATAGGTGTACTGAAAGGCTTGGTGGAAAATACTATAGAGTGAAAAAATCTTGTTATATTCTCACAAGATGATTAACCTAGTTCATTTGTTGAATCACACTATTTTGTTCCACTTTCGTTTTGGATATCGCAGTTTCCCCCACAGTAGATAAGCAGCCATAAGTTAGTCAAAAGTTCCTAAGATAGTTGTTAACAAGATTAACTCACACCTCATGCATTTTAAAATAAAGCCATGTTGAATAAACACAAAAGTTACTTGTAAGCAGAAGTAAAAAAAGTAACTCTTTGATTCTTGTTTTAGGCAATGTGTTCTATTGGGTTTAATTTCGATTCTTCTTGTTGACAGAAAAAAAAATTCGATTCTTCTTAGCTTTACGCATATAAATCTAGTGGGCCAAGTCTGATAAGCCCAACACGCACTCTTCAACTAAACACGGACAATGTATGTGTTTTGTCCAACGATTGGATTTCAACGATTGAGTGATGAAGCTTCCCACAATCGGGAACTATACCAATTAACCTCATTTACAGTGGGATTATTCTATGGTTGTTGGAATCCAACTGAGTTGAGATTGTTTTGTGGTTACCTGTTTTGGAGCTTTTGTATTGTTTTCTTGTTGTATCTTGTATTGGAGATAGATCTTTGTAACTGGAATCTTCGGATCTGTTCTCATGTTGAACATTAAAAAACATGTTGTAATTACAACTATTAATATAGTAAAATTTTGAGCAAACTATGGTTTCATAAAAAATGTTTGTCTAATTTAGTTTATACTTATACTATATATAATGCTATTGTTAAAGTGTTTTACTCACAGATTTGTGTGTGAGAAAAACAATTTGTTTCCACCGCGTCTTCATAAACATGTGTTCTCAATAAAGTGATACGGTTGTAGTTTGTTTGTGTGATATTCCTCAACAACAGTTTGGAAGGGATTACCACCTCATTAAAACATGTGATATTGTCAACGATTTTGCATAACTATATAAAACTAAATTTTGTATTTTTAGTCAATCTGTATAGTCTGTACCTTGGTAATTTTTAAGTTTTGATTTCAGTGAAATTATGTATTGAATTCGTCCGTGGGGGCTCTGGAGCAAATCGTTTGATGGATTAAATGGATTAGTAGCGTTAATTATGTTATGATTTTATAAGGTAGCGTTACTGTTATTGTCCATCTCCATGACTATGTATTATTTTATCCCACAGCCTAAACTTATGTGTTTATGATATGTTTAACTATTTTATCCAACTCGTCTTCTCTACTATTTATGCAATATTGCATCACTTTAATTCATAGTTATCCAAAAGGACAATCAATATGAGTTTTTTGAGTTCTCAGCTTGAAATTTGATTGTAGATCATCGGTAGATTAAGTCCCTGTTAGTTTTTCAGGTAAGCAGAGGGGCTCGCCGTGGGGGACGATTAGAGTCTCATTTTTGGCAGGAGACGCATCTTATTTCAGAGTTTTGCAAACAATATGTACATTGAGCTTGTCATTTAATATTTTTATATATAATTTGTATTATTGCATTCGTTAGCAAATCCAAAATTAAATTGATTAACATCCAAACATTAACATTATAAGACATATGGTTAGTAAGAGCCCGAACAAATATTACAAATCAATACATTTTTAATTAGTATATCAAGGTTTAGCATGCAACTCATTACCGACTTTTCTCAAAAAAAGAAAAAACTCATTACCGACTACTCGGCATGCCAATAGCGTTTTTTTCACAAGGAGACAAATGGAACAATTAAAATGTGAATACACCAGTCTTTTTATCAAAAGAACAATATAGTCAATAGTTAGTAGAAAATGAAATCACCAGTCTTGTAATAACTACTAAGCGTTCAATTATCTAGATCAAAATTAGATACCGACCATCTTTCTTTCTTTTTCTTCTCAAAAGTTGAACTATTAAAATGTGACAAAAGTTGGATTATATTTTTTTTGTTTCAAAATACTTGAAGTGTTAGTGACAACTATTAAAAACTTATTTTTATCTAAAAAGCATGAACAAAATATAAATTAAAAGCTATTAAACAAATTATAATACAATTGCAAAATATTATTGATTACACAGTTTTTGATAAACTGAAAGTTATTGAAAAATGAAAACATCATCTATCTTAAAACATCAAAAACTTCTTTAAAATCATCTCTTTTGAAAATGAGGGAGTATATCTTTATTGAAATTTAGGGAATCAAACAATGGCTTGTGACTTAGCTGCTCTACCGCTTCTCGCTTTCAAACTCAAATCATAAGGCCAGAGATTAAAGGCGGCTGCTGCATATGTCACTTGCATATGTAATTAGCTCTTTTGTGATTGCAAATAGATATTATATAATATTTTGGGTCAACGAGAAAAATATTAGTGAGTAGATTCAAGTTAGATGAAAGGGCACTCTCAAGCTCTCCCCAGACAATTTATCCGCCTTTGTATCATATCCCAAACTGGTTAACCCCTTGCCAATCTCATGAAGTCATGCATGGCTTGTGTTAAATTTTTCTTGGTTTCTAACTTAAAATCAATTGATAATTAGTGGATTGATCCAAATCACTTATATATTATTCAAGTCTTTTTTATATTTCTGATGTGAGATCTTCTCTCCAATACTCTCTCGAGAGAGATAATGGTGTGTATAACTATTAATTTCGAAAAATTCATTATACCTCTCCAAAATAATATTTTATTTTTCTAGCAGTTTCGGTGGAACTGAGACTTCTATTAGCCATCAGCTAATGGGATGATTGGGTCAATGTCTAGACCGGATTAATATGTCATGGTAGTGGATCGGTTTTGATATCATGATAAGTTTCATGGTATCATATCCTACATTGGAAATTCTAAGAGACATTAACTAATATATAAAAGATTATGGTCAATCCACTAATTACCAATTTGTTTTAAGTTGGAACCTCATAATAAATATGAATTTAACATGTATCAGAACTCAGATCTTAAATAACCTAAACCCCTAACTACTATAATCTTTCTGACAGGGTTTAAAGGTCGTACTTAACCCTATCCGACCGGATATAAAAGTTGTAATTAACTCGCTCGACCGAATATAATTATCCTAAACTTCCGAGATTTCTGGCTTATAAGAACCATCAAGAAGAAGGTTATTAGGGATATCATATCTCATATCAAAAATTCTAAAAACATTAACTAATATATAAATAGTTAAGACAAATCCACTAATTACCAATTAGTTTTAGATTGAAACTCATAACAAACTTGAATCTAACGGTTTTAGTTAAAAACACAACTAAAAAAGCATGCTGAATTAGCATTACTCTTCAGTAAAATTACCAACACCGATAGAAAAATGCTCATATGCTTTAGCTAAACCAGGAAGAAGAAGAAAAAAAAATCTGAGAAACTAAATTAGAATACTTTACTCAAATCTTCCCATGATATATATACAAAAAGAAGAATCTGCAAAATATACTATATGAAGAATAAAACAATAAAAAAACTCACATACTTCTAATGCCAAGACAGATAAGTTAACATTGGATACTTGACCATATTTGCATGATATTATTACATACATATCTTTGATTTGAGTTTCTAAACCGTGTATAATATATATCATGTTGAGAAAGAAAAGCAATCAAAATAGCAATAACTAAAATACTCCCAAGAAGCATATGCTTAAGGGGGGTGTATTCAACTGAAAGTTTCAGTTGATTTGTATTAAAATGACAAATCTACTGTTATTCAAACATGAATTTTAAAAACTCATTTAAAATCCACTGTTATTGAACTTGACATTTCGTAAAGTAATCTGAAATACACTGTTATTGAAAATATTTTAAGTTGTGGGATTTTAAAGTTTTGAAGTGATTTTAGGGTGTTTGGTGGAGTTTCTTAGTTAAAAAAAAATAAAAATCAAATCTCATTGTTTTAGGTGATATTCTAGAGTAGTTTAACAAAAATCACCTAAATATGTGCAACTTATTAAAATCATCTAAAACTCCATTAAAAATCAAATCACATCAAATGCTAAATTGAATACATCCCCTAAGTGTTTTTGAATCGTTATATTAAAAAGGACAGCAACAATCTCATTGTTTTGTTTATGTTTTTTTTCTATCAAAGAATCATACAAATCCTTGATTACGTAGGATATACTTTTTATTCAAAGAATTTTACAATGGAGAAGGTCGAGAGAACGAGTTCTTGAGTGGTGAAAGAGTTCGAAGAACTCTAATAATTGTATTTTTTTCTCAAACGAAAATGACCAGACAATATAAAAGTGAAGCTGGATAAGTATCTTTAAACGTGCAAGCTACCATCTCGAGTGTCTGCTCTAACAAAATAGCCAAGTATCAATCGAGATTGTCTCGTGAAATATCAGTCTGAGTGATGATGTCCCGTTAAAGTATATAAAGTATATTTTCAAAATATTTACTAACCACGGGACTACTAGTCTAAGAATACTAATATGTGCTTTAGAAGATCATTTCGTTGATCTGCTGTTTCTTTATCAAATTTTAATAATTATCTTGCTATTTTTTTTTCAATTCTAAATTTTAGTTAGTCGATTATATGCTTATTATTATAGCTACGTTATTCAGACAGACATTAAATAAATAATTATATATATATATATATATATATATATATATATTAAAAAGAAAGTGAAAAAACTGCGAAGGTAAAAAATAAAGAAAATGATAGAGGGAGGGAGAGTGACAGATTGACTCCTGAAAAATAAGAGAGATAACATCCTCTCAAACCCCAAGTGGGTCGTAGCCTTTTACCCTGTAGTTCCTTAATTTTGGAACATCGAGCCCCGTGTTTTCTGCGAAACAGTTCATTTTAGAAGAATTTGTCAACCTTTTCCTGGGTTTTGCAGTGTACTTTGCCTTCTTTTTCGAAAGCTTCACCTGTTCTTTCATCTAGTTCTTCATTTATTGAAAACAGTTGGAGAAAAAAGGGTTGAATTTATTACGAGAAAAGAAGATTTAAAGACTCAAAATCATGTCGCTAGCAATGGATCATGCGTTGATGGCGCTCTCGTTGGATGAAGAAGAAACTCCGTTTGTCATGCCGGATCTGCCGGGCTTCAGCTCGGCGGAGGAGAATAAACTCAGTCTCATGGGTCGCATTCTTAACCCGAGGTGTCAAAAGATGTCGTCTCTAATTATGAAGATGCCTAGGAAATGGCAGAAGGAAGGTCGTGTGCGTGGAATAGCTCTCTCCCCTGAGCGTTTCCAGTTCATATTCAAATATGAACATGATCTGGTGGATGTGTTGGAAAGAGGAGTTCAAACCCATCAAGAATGGGTTATTGTGTTGGAAAGATGGGTGGAAAACCCCCCAGAAGACTACCTGCAATTCATCCCTGTCTGGGTCCAAATCAGTAAGATTCCTGTGAACTGTTATACAGTGGGAGCCTTAACTGCTCTTGGCGACTTAGTAGGAAAGACGGTGGTGGTGGCCTTCGACCCCACTAAACCGGTAACCCAAAACTTCATCAGAGTCAAGGTTAATTTCAATGTCGCTCATCCTCTGAAATCGTCAAGGACCATCTCTCTCAAAGGTGGGACGGAGGCGGTAGTCCACTTCCATTACGAGAAAATTCAGAAGAGATGCTTCAACTGTCAAAGGCTTAACCACGAAAAGGATTACTGCCCGCTGGTGGTGAGGCAGAGACAAGAAGATGCGAGGTTAAGGAGAGAAAAAATGGCTGCAAACCTGGTGAAAAAACCCTTGGTGCTGCCTGAAGATGATATCTTGTTTGGAGTCTTAGAAGAAGAGCAGGTGGGAATGGATCCAGCCACAGGAAGATGGAAGATAGCAAAAGAAGTGCTGGAGGAAATGAGAAGATATCTCCTTGCTGACACTGGTGAAAGCAAAATGGTGAAGGTGGGAAAGGTTCAAGAGTCAGTGAGGTCAGCTGAGAAGGATCCTATGTTACAGCGATCAGTGCTAAGACTTGAGCCCCCCCCGATCATCACGACCGATTTGAACAAAGGGAAAGGATTGGTGTTTGATTATAGTGAAAAAATGGGAGAATCGAAAGCTAACTCTGTGAAGAGTAACCCTACAAAGCTCATGGCAGACTCCTTCAAGGCGCTCTCAGCTGACTCCTTCATCTCTTCACCAGTCCTGAAGATAGCTACTGAAGAGGAGGATAGCTCTGTGGATATATCATCTCGTAAACCTTCCTATCCTACGGTTTTCAAGGCAAGCAACTTTGCTCCTTGCTCTTCCGGGGTAGGCAAGAAGAGATCTGCGGTAAGAAAGAGACCACCTAGGGCCGTAAGACTGCAGAAGAGGAGAGAGTTGGAGTTGGCAGAGATTAACTCAAATGACGGTGTGGGTGAAGGGAAGCAAACCGTGGGTAACAAGAAACGCAAGTGTTCAGTGGAGGAGGTGGCAACGCCAACAACAATCAAGGCTGTGTGCCTTAAGGTGGTCCCATATGAGGGATCGCCCAAGCAATTATGAGCTTCTTGAGCTGGAATTGTCAAGGTTTGGGGCGGCCTCAAGGCTTGACAATTCAGAGACTGCGGGAACTGCGTCAACACCATTTCCCGGAGATTTTATTTTTAATGGAAACAAAAAAATGTCGGAATGTAGTAGTAGACCTCCAAGTGTGGTTGGGTTATGAGCAAGTTCACACTGTCAATCCGGTTGGTTACAGTGGTGGACTTGCAATTTTGTGGAAAAAAAATGTAAACTTATGTATTAAGAGCTCGAGCAAGAACTTGGTCGACTGTTTCGTTCGCTATGGGGAACTTTCTTTCTTTTTATCCTTTGTGTATGGAGAACCTGCTTCAGATGGCAAGAGTGTGGTGTGGGAGAGACTGAGCAGGATTGGTGTTAGCAGATCTGCTCCTTGGGCCATTGTAGGTGATTTCAATGAAATCCTAAACAATGATGAGAAACTAGGAGGGCCCAGGAGAGCGGAATCTTCCTTCCAGCCTTTCGCGGATATGATTAATACTTGTAACATGGAGGAGCTTGCAAGTAAGGGTGACATGTTTACTTGGAGTGGGCAGAGGTGGAAGAAATGGATACAATGCCGTTTGGATAGGTGTTTCGGGAACAAGGAGTGGCGTCTGTTATTCCCTGAAGCTAATCAAACGTTTCTTGAGAAGAGAGGCTCGGACCATAGGCCGGTGTGGGTCAGTTTAAGAGCAAATCCTGAGCTGTGGAGAGGTCAATTCAGGTTCGATAAGAGACTGTTGCACCATCCTGATGCGATGAAGGAGGTGGAGAACGAATGGAAGAAATGTGCACCCTCAGGCTCAGTGTCTTTCAAGATCCGAAAGTGCAGAAGGATTATGGGAGAATGGAAACGCAAGAAGAGATTTAATGCCAGAAACAAGATCAGCTTGCTGCAGGAAAGGCTAGAATGGTTTCAGTCTAAACCTTACTCATGCTGGTTCGTGATCAATAATTTAAAGAAAGAATTGATGCAAGCGTACAAAGAGGAAGAGATGTACTGGAGACAAAAGAGCAGAGAGAAATGGCTGAGGTTGGGGGATAGAAACTCAAAATTCTTCCACAACTCGGTTAAAGCCAACAGATCCAGGAATTATTTGATCAAACTCAACGACAAGAATGGCATAGCACAATGGTCTGATGCTGCGAAGGCAGAAGTGGCGATAGAGTACTTCACTGACCTATTCTCATCTTCTAATCCTCCATCTTACGAGTCTGTCTTCCACAGCATGATCCCGAAAGTCACTCCAAGAATGAACAAGTCGTTGGTTGATCCGATCACCAAAGAGGAGGTGAGAGATGCGATTTTTTCCATTGAGGCTGAAAGTGCGCCAGGACCCGACGGTATGACAGCCATTTTCTTCCAAAGATTCTGGCATACCATTGGTGATTCGGTTACTTCGGAGATACAAGAAGTTCTTAGGAATGGTAGCCTACCGGTGGACTGGAACTTCACTTATCTTTGCTTGATCCCCAAGATTCCAAATCCGGAGAACATGGTTGACCTGAGACCAATAAGCCTATGCTCAGTACTCTACAAGACGGTCTCGAAGATTTTGGTCAAACGATTGCAGCCATTTCTTGGAGAATTGGTGTCAGTTAATCAGTCGGCCTTTGTGAGTCAAAGATTGATCCAGGACAACATCTTAATAGCTCACGAGGCGGTTCATGCGCTTCAAACTCATCCTGGAGTGGCAATGGATTATATTGCGGTTAAAACCGATATGTCCAAAGCTTATGATAGGATTGAGTGGTGCTACTTAAGATCATTGATGGAAGCTATGGGTTTCCACGAGCAATGGATCAGATGGATAATGATGTGCGTTTCCTCAGCATCCTTTGCAGTTCTCATAAACGACCAGCCTTATGGACTTATTACTCCAACTAGAGGACTTCGACAAGGGGATCCCCTTTCTCCGTTCCTCTTCGTGCTCTGTACTGAGGGTCTCTCTCACTTGCTTAATGTGGTCGAAAGAAACAACTTACTGCAGGGAATGAGCTTTACAGAGGAGGGGCCGGCCATACACCATCTTTTCTTTGCAGACGACAGCTTATTCTTGTGCAAAGCAATGGCTAGTCAGTGTAAAAATCTACAGCGATGCTTAAAGATTTATGGAGAGGCTGCGGGCCAATGTATCAATCTCCGAAAGTCGTCGATCACCTTTGGAAAGCTGATTCCTGAGAATAAGAAACAGGAGATCAGGGACATATTTGGAATTTACAGTGAGGGTGGATCAAGCAAGTATCTAGGACTACCGGAATGCTTCTCGGGATCGAAGGTAGAACTACTCTCATACCTAAAGGACCGCACTCATTGTCGACTGGAGAGCTGGTTCCTGCGAAGTCTTTCCCAAGGTGGAAAAGAAATTATGCTCAAGACGACCGCGGCAGCCCTCCCTGTCTTCGCGATGTCGTGTTTCAAAGTTCCAAAAACGGTGATCAAGGCACTCAACAGCTCTATGGCAAACTATTGGTGGAGCTCGAAGTCTCACTTGCGGAAGATCCACTGGATAGCATGGGACGTTTTGTGCCTCCCCAAAGAGTTGGGAGGTATGGGCTTCAAAGACCTTGAATGTTTCAATCAAGCGCTGTTAGCAAAACAGGCCTGGAAACTGATTAATCAACCGGAGAGTCTGCTGGCTAAGTTCATAAAGAGTCGATACCATCCTAAGGTGGACTTCCTGTCTGCAGTTGTAGGATCTCGCCCATCCTTTGCTTGGAGGAGCCTGCTGTATGGACGTGAGTTGCTGATAAAAGGACTTAAGTGGCAGGTGGGGAATGGAGAGAACACCAGAGTTTGGATAGATAAGTGGGTAGATGACCCCAACCTTGGCATGAGAGCTCCCTGGATCAAAAACATTTCCTTCGATGTTAACTTAACAGCCAATAAGCTGATCGATTTCTCAACTGGGAAGTGGGATACTCATGCTTTGAAGGAGATCTTTGTTCCAGGTGACGTTGACCTGATTATATCCAAACAGCCGGTGACATCGCGGGGTGATTCACACACATGGAAGTACAACAAAAGTGGGAACTTGACGGTTAAATCCGCGTATTGGTTGGCTCAGAGCAGTAAGATTCAGGGTTCTCACCCTGAGGTCCTGATCATGCCCTTTATCATCCCGCTAAAAGCAAGAATTTGGAAAGTCCCTACGGTGCCAAAGATCAGAACGTTTGTATGGAAAATTCTTGGGGACGCGTTACCGGTTGCTGACTTGCTGATAAATAGGGGCATGAACGTGGATGAAAGATGCCAGATGTGTGGCCTTGATGGGGAGTCGCTACACCATATCTTCTTTCAATGCGATGCAGCGAGACAAGCCTGGGCCCTTTCGGGTATCCCGCAACCAGAATTCTGCTTTCATGGAGGCTCTGTCTTCTCCAACTTTGATTATCTTCTCAAATTGAAAGAAGTTTCCCGAGGGGACCCTGAAGATAAACGATCATGGCCATGGGTGCTGTGGTACATCTGGAAAAGCAGAAATGAGTTTCTGTTTCAAGGCAAAGTTTGGATACCTGAAGAGATTCAAAGGAAGGCAAAAGAAGAATCGGATGAATGGTTTTTGGCGCAGGTCGTTGAAACGGAATTGGTGTTGAAACAAAGCGAAACTGCTACTATCCCCAAGCGCCAATGGAACCCTCCGAGTGAAGGCTGGCTAATGTGTAATGTAGCCTTCGATTGGAATAGGGAAGGGAGTGGATTAGGAGTGGCTTGGGTACTACGCAACCACAGAGGAGTGGTCACGCGTCACAGTAGAAGAGCATACTCGAGCGTGAGAAGCTTGGAGGAAGCTAGAAATATTGCAATTCTGTGGGCGATAGAGAGCATGGCTAGTATGCATATCTCCAAGGTAGTATTTGCAGGGGATTTTCGTGATCTTTTCGCAGCCGTTAAGAAGCCTTTTGAGTGGCCGGCGCTCAGTCACCAAGTAGAGGAACTGTTGGGAAAGCTTAACGACATTGTGGAATATCAACTCAGAAAGGTGATGGCGGTGGAGAACAGAGGAGCGGCTTTCATTGCTCAAAGTGTAAGGCAGGGTCGAAGCCAATCATATGTTGCGGCGGGACCTCCTGCATGGTTGTTTGAACTGTTTGTTAATGAAAGTCGTTTCCTCTAACGCTCCCGAGGTAATGCGATTCTGATGGTGTTCGCAGATTGTTAAATGGACGTTCTTTTGTGTTGTGACAGGGTGATGACTGTTGAGTCTGATGTCAGTTGTATCATCCGTGAATGTTATTTTGTATGTTGGGGGGCTTTAAAATCAATGAAACTTCAGAAGTTAAAAAAAAAAAAACTGCGAAGGTATGCCTAGTGTAATTTTCAGCTGACCTTACAGAGAAATGATTAATAAATTTTGTCGTAGGTTCATATGACGCGAATGTATTATATGCATAAGAATACTTTTCAAGTGGTTGATGAGTTTAGGTTAAAAAGAAATAATTTATTAATAACGGCATGAGCGAGGATGGTCTAGTGCCAAGATCAAATTTGATTATTATGGATTAATTAGAGTATTAATTAAATATTGTTTGGTGTTACTTTTAGTAAGTGAGTACATTTTGGCGGAGTGTGCATAGAAGTAACTGGCCATCTAGAACATGTTACATCGACTGGAAGGTTCAATGCTTTAGAAAGCAAAGTGGTTCATAATCTGTAAAACATAAATTTTACGTCGAGAAAAAAAGTTTCTTGATTTTTTTAGGATGATATCATGTATATATTCTTTGTTCAAGTTTTCGAGATATTTGATTAATTTTAACTCTTTAAGTAACTGTAAAGAATTTAGTGAATATATCACAAATTCGCAGACCAGCTTCCATTAAAGAAACATTCCAAACGAGTTCCTCAAAATTAAGATGAAAACTTCACAGATTTGGGGACTTTTACTATCCCAAAAAACTTATGTTGTTTCCTACCATGGTTTGTCAAAAAATTATATACTAACTACCATTAAAATTTTAATATATATACATACACACACATATATAATATGATTTAATCAATTATGTTTATTTTCGGAAAGGGATATTAGAGGATAGCTTTAAAGGAGGTTAAGTTTGTTCACTTATCATGCACGTAAAGGCTGTCCAAGAAGTAGCAGGCATTAAGCAATGTTAAAGAGTCTTCTATGGAGCTTTGGTTTTATGATCACGTTCTTGTGAAACCCTAATTCTAACTTTACTTAATGCCGTTGACGTACGTCTTCAATTTCTTATCCTCTCGTCGATCATGTGACCATGTTTTCTCTCATTGTATCATCCCAAGCTTTCCTTAATTACTACTTTTGACTTCTCTTGAGTAAAAAGGTAAAAGATTGGATGTAGTAGACGTTTCCCTTTTTCCTTGGTCAACCAAATGGTTTGTTTAGTAATTAAGTACTCATCTAAGTTTTTTTTTGTAAAAAAGTACTCATCTAAGTTCAGAATTTAAACTAAAACAATACATACTATGACATTAGAAACTGATTTATATATCCATCCAGATTCATAAAGGGTATGACCAGGAGTTGTCCTGATACTTTTTTGAGTATAAGAAAAACTTATTTTTTTATGTGTACAAAAAAAACTTTTTTTTATCTTTCAAATGGACCAAAACTAATTTCCACTTAAAACTAATTTTTCCAATATATTGCTCTCTTTTTGTAACATTCCAATATATTGATTTGCTTTACAATTTTGAACTCAAATGATAACCAATGGACCCATATGTTTGAGCTCAGATTTTGATTTATTATTTGGACAAGACTTGGGTTCACCTCTATGGTGAACCTTTAAATTCACCACTTCCCTAAAAACTAATCAAAGTGCCAACTAGATTAGTGATTAAAAAATATTAAATAATTTTCTCAAAAACCAAAATAATTAAAAAAATAAATAGTGTCAATTTTAATAATGTTAATGTTACCATCTAATCCATAAACTCAAACTCTATACCCTAAATCCAAATTCTAAAACATAATTTCTAAATTATAAACCCAAACTCTATATCCTAAACCCAAATCTTAAACTCTAAACTCAAACCATAAATCATAAACCCAAAAACCTGAACTCTAAACCCAAACCTATACCCTAAACCCAAATCCTAGACTCTAAACCCAAAACGTAAATACAAAACCCAAATCTTATACCCTAAATATTTAGATTAATATTGATGTTGTTCTTTTGAAATTTAAGGTTAAGAATTAAAGTTTGGATTTAGAGTTCATGGTTTGGGTTACGGTCTAGGGTTTGGGTTTAGGGTCTAGGGTTTGGGTTTAGGATTTATGGTTTGGGTTTAGAGTCTAAGATTTGGGTTTAGGGTCTAGGGTCTAGGGTCTAGAATTTGAGTTTAGGGTATAGTTTTGGGTTTAGAGTTTAGATTTTTTGGTCTATAATTTATGGTTTGAGTTAGGGTTTAAGATTTTGGTTTAGGGTATAGAGTTTGTGTTTATAAGTTAAAATTTAGGATTTAAAATTTGGATTTAGGAAATAGAGTTTGAGTTTAGGGATTAAATAGTTGGGAAAATGGCTTATTCCCCTACAAACTAGTTGTTCCCGGCTTTTTCACACACGAACTTTTAAACCATGCTAAAAACTACACGAACAATTGAAATATTGTTTATTCCTTATGAACTAATTATTTCCAGCTTTTTCACACACAAATTTTTTAACTTTGCCAAAAACCACATGAACTACGCTATTTTTTTAGTTACATACACAAACTATCAATTTTAAGCTAATTTTCTAAAATCATAAATTGTGTTATTTAAACATTAATTTAGTTTATGATAGGTGGATAGCCGGTTTAATTTGGGTTGATATAAAAGATAATACATCGTTTTGTTCTTTTTAGTTTTCTTTTTGTCAACTGCTCTTCTTCTTCGAAAATCGTTTTACTCTTCATCATCAATTGAGAATAAAATTTATTATTTTGTAGAAGATTAAATGTTTTACATGATGCATAAAAAAAAGAGCAGCAACTACTAGTTTACCAATCCGCTATGTTGCTGCTCTTCTTTCTTTATGCATCATGTAAACGTTTAATCTTTTATAAAATAATAAATTTAATTCCCAATTGATGATGAAGAGTAAAATGATTTTTGAAGAAGAAGAACAGTTGACAAAAAGAAAAGTAAAAGAACAAAACGATGTATTATCCTTTTTTATCAACCCAAATTAAATCGGCTATCCACCTGTTATAAACTAAGTTAATGTTTAAATAAAACAATTTACGAATTTAGGGGAATCAGCTTAAAATTGATAGTTTGTGTATGTAATTCAAAAAATAGCATAGTGTATGTGGTTTTTGGCAAAGTTTAAAATTTTATGTGTGAAAAAGCTGGAAATAATTAGTTCATAAGGGAATAAGCAATATTTCCGTTGTTTGTGTTGTTTTTGGCATGGTTTAAAAGTTCGTGTGTGAAAAAGCCGGGAACAACTAGTTCGTAGGGGAATAAGCCAATTTCCCTTAAATAGTTACATTAACATTATTAAATATGATATTATTTATTTTTTAAATTATTTTATCATTAATCTAGTTGGCAGTTTAATTGGTTATTAGGGAAGTGATGAATTTAAAGATTCACTATAGGGGATGAACCCAAGTCTTGTACTTATTATTTTCCATTCGCTTGCTCGTATAAGTGATTATAATAGTGGAAACTCAAAAATCTACATTCCTGAACATCTTTCTTTCATCTTTAATCTCATCCACTCGAGGCCAGTACACGCTCAACCATAAAAGCAAAAAAAAAAAAGTAAGTGTAAATAAATAGGTGCACAAATTTTACTTTGACCCAAAAGAAGACTTCTGTAGACTTGTACAAAAAAAAGAGAAAAGGAGAACAGTATTATTAGCAAGCAGCCAAATTATTCGAAGTTGGATTCGATTGAGTTTTATTTATTTCTTTCTTTACAAAAGTAAAAAGACGAGAGTTGATACAAGAAATACATTGCTGACAAAAAAAAGATGGCTCAGGTCTCTCATGACCTTATGGTTTGAGTTAAGATTAACCTAGCCAAATCTTGTAGGTTTTTAAGTTGACCCATCTTGTTTTTATTCTTGTTTGCCAAGATGGCTCAGAAGTCAGAACTAAAGTTTTTTGTAAAATCTTTCCATCATTTATATGATATTTGCAGTTTAGCAAAAAAAATATATATATATATAAGAAATACTAAAAAGAGAGTAAAGGGAAATGATGAACAGAGAATGTTAGGATGGCTTAAATGTTACTCAAACATAAATCGAAGGAATCACGCCTTCTCTCTTCACATGTCTCACATTTTGTACCACTCTTCTCTCTTTTATGTTTTAGATATATCCATGGTACCAGCATTTACTTTATCACTCAAAATTTAATAACCACTTGATCATACCAGACCATATAAGCCGGTTCCGGATTGTATATATCGTATTATTTCGTTTATATTTAAATGATGTTTTGCACCTTGATCATTAGTTGGAAAAATATGTTTGGAATTTAATTTTTAAAGAGATTCCCACAACGTGAAGTTATGTATTTGGTTTCGTTCTTCTTAATCCCATTAATAAGCATGTTCGTTACGCTAAATTTTCACAAATCCCCACTTTACCTTCCTTCATGTTTTAGATTTCCATTATCTGAAACTTTCTCGGATCCACCCTCTAAAATGAACATATAAGTTCACCGAAAAATAATATTTATTTATTTCAGATTTAATATCTTAAAAAATAAACAAAATAATAAAAATTTATCAATTTATGTTATGTTTTTTTTTAAATAGTAATAATCATTTAAAAAGATTTTTTAATATTGTTAATGTCATCAGCAAAATACTCAATCCTAAACTATAAATCTTAAATTCTAAATTCTTGGGTAAACTTTAAACCATTAGACAAATTATAAAAATATTTTTTAATTTTAGTTTTTAATGTTTATAATTTAGAGTTTATGATTTATCCAAAGATTTAGGGTTTACCCAATGATTTAGAGTTTAAGGTTTAGAATTTAGGGTTTTACTCACGTGTTAACAATATATTTTTTTTGTAATTACTACTATTTTATTTATTTTAAAACATAATATAACTTAACAAATTCTTATTATTTCGTTTTTTTTCTAAAATATATTAAATCTAAAATAATTATATACTATTGGTAGATAAACATACAAGTTTAATCTGGCGGGTGGGTAAACCCAAAAAAAAACTCATATTATCTACCCTTAGTTATATAAAATTTAGGGTGACCTTGATTTATGCATACGTATTGTTTCTGCGTTTAACAATTTTTGATTCATTGAAAAAGAATCGTTCCTTAAGTTCCAATCGGGAAAAGGTCATGTAAACAGAAAAGGCAAGGAGGGTACATGTACATCAATTATATACGTGGTGCATGTGCATGTTAAGTGAAGTATATACAGTGCTCTGTACTTTGTTTTTGTTTTTATAATCATCAAGTTTCACAAAAAAAGGAAAAATTTGTAACTTACTCAAAAAAAAAACAGTACTATGTTTCGGAATTCTTTAAAATCCAAAACCTACATTTGAAAATATTTTGAAAGTGTTTTTGAATGATGTGACAGTATTTTTAATAATACTAATAACACTATGGGTTCTTTTATCTTTTATGGAAACACACACTGAGGGTTCAAATTCACTTTGGTACACTATTAAAAAAACTTTTGTAAATGTTAAATTGTTAAGACCAACCACTCTTTGATTAATGGAAAATTAGACATTGACCCGTGCCTGCATGACTATTTATTTTCTGTTTTTATAGTTTTCTATGTATTATATGATGTACTTGTAATATTTTATCATAAATTTAGATTGAAAACTAATTTCTTCAGTTATAACAAAAACTAAATTTAAAGTTTTAATAAAATATTCTGATATAAATTCAATTATCCTAACTAAAATAGTATCGGGGTGGATCACATAGATAATTAGTTTGCGTAACTTTATAAGAGAAACGTATCAGACTAGCTTTGGATTTTGGCAAATTTAAGAATCACGATTCTGATATTCCTTCTGCGCAAAGATACTTCAATTTTTATTTAATCAGCGATTCAGTAATATACCCAAATAGTGTTATAAAAAGAAGCTAATGCATGCGCTATATCGATTCTCTGTATTGTTTATATTAATTACATACGATACATATACACTGGCACACTTACACGGTGCACAGATTTGCACGTAGGTTATTTAATCAGCGATTCAGTAATATACCCAACTGTCTCACCCTTTTTTTTAACTGTCTCACCCTTGCCTTTCAAATAAAATAAAATTTAGTTGCATATATGAAAATTCATAACACGTGAGCCCACTTGATTAAACTGATAAGTCTAAGACCATTAATACTAAGGATGTTTCAATTAGAATTTTTTAAAGCGAATTTCTTATAAACTTAAAAGTTTCATTCCAAAATCAAATCTGATATTCCACCAACTCCCCATGTTACAATCAAGCTTATCTTCCACTCTACCGTACGTTACCCGCCCGATCCTCTCTTACTAGACATGTCTTTTTTTTAACAACGCTAATTAGACATGTTAAAAAGATAAAATCGGCCTATATATTAACTTTGTTTTCATGCTTCAAATTGTATTTCATTTTTCTATATATCTTGAACCTTCTCTTTAGAATGCTCTGAGAAAATATATGATATTGTAATGCAATTTATATTAAACAATAACTTTATATATACATTTCTTTTGATATTTCGATTTTTAAACCCTAGATACTTTTCTGCGAGTGAATGGGTTAGCGTGTGAAGAAATGGCCGAGTGAAAATGGTAAAACAAGTTAAATGATATAACTAGAGAAAAATCAAAGCTTCGTTGTTCTTGCCCATCTTGAAGCAGCAAATCACGTGACCATGCAAGGGAGGAAGATGATCATCCTCCTTGTCACGTCTTCAAAGGACTGTGTTGCCGTTATCAACCCTTATTTTGTGCGTATGATAGTTGTTTGCATTGAAATTTGAAATCATCCACTGTTTTTATTTTGTAATCAAGCTCCAAATATATTATTCACTAATCATTACCATAACAAGAGAGTATACATTAACAAAATCCAATATTGTTAGCCAACCACACTTAATTAATTAATTACACTAATGGGTTATTTAGAAATTATAACCAAATTACTTCAACTCTTGACCGGTACTCTGCGTGCATGTCACATGCGTGGCATCCCTTTAGTACAAGTCACTGCAGTTACGAGGCCAGCTTTGCCTCGACTCCGCATGCGTAACGCAACAATCTCTCTCCCTCTTAAATCTTAATACTACTAATTATCATGGCCTTGCCTATATACGCACTCTTAACTTTAGAAAACCCCATATAAAGTTCATTACTATTTTTGACAAACTAACCTTTATATAAGCCTAAATTTCCCCGTCACCAATAAGGAAGTTCATTAATTAAATCCCATCATCTTACGCCAAGTATGAGGATAGCGATTGGCACGTTCTAAGTTGATTGAAATGCACTTTTTTGCAGGGCTAACTTTGTAACTGATATATTAATTGTTTACATATGAGTCTTTTGCTACTGAGTGATGTTGCTTTACTTGTTTTCTTCCCAAAAGTTGTTGTAGATTAAATGTTTATAGAGAATATATATATACATGTTGGTTATAACTCTTACACTCTACATTTTGCATGCATGGCCGATATGTCTAAAAGGTGTAATATATTTATTTAGGCCTTTTATCTAGCAACACTTCATTATCTTTTTTTTTTTTGATAATACAGGTATCCGACTTCTCACTTAGTTTGACTATCCTATCGCGTCCAACTGGAACTAGCGAGAAAAATTTTGGAAGCCAAACGGAAACCATGTTAAATCCGCTGTGGCCGAGGTTCGAACTCGTGATGGCGGACACCTCAACCGAGGTTCCTTTACCACCAAACCACAGGACCCGGTTTACTTCATTATCTTTTCGTATTCATCGTTGTATATATGGCCAGAGACGGAACATTACGGGCGTGCAAATACATCTGTTTATATGAAGGACACGTGTGCGCCTTTGTTTCTCTCCTGCTCCAAAAACCACTTTTAGAATATCTCTAACGAGATTCTATCCATTGGAATTCTAAACATCTATATATATGTATGCATATATAGTATATACATACAATACAGATAAATAGACGTTTAGATTTGGATATAACCTTCAGAGTTGTTCTCACGTTGTATATACTTATATAGTATCTCTTAAGAAAAAGGGTTATAACTATTTCTCATTTCTTTCTTTTTTTCTATCAAGTGACAATAATACATACCGTCCACGAACTATCTGATCTTCTAACGCTGTATTATTCCCTTACTAATAAGTGGACTACTTCGCAAAACTGACCATGGAATGAAAAGTATTCAGGTAAATAATAATAAAGGTAAATATTCAAATATTGAAAAATCATTTAAATTTATATTTAATGAATAATATCTTGGCCGTGCAAGTTTTGGTGTTATTCTCCTAAAGCACCGTTATAAGAAAATTGTATATCATTCAAAATAACACAAGATGATTAAGGAATAATGTACATCAATAGAATGCCATACACAAGTATAATATCATACAAAAATAATGTCATGGATAATCAGTGTGGTATCATACGAATAATGTTTTGCTGAACAAAATAACATGGTATATGGTTTTATCATTTGCGAAAATAATTTACGTGACTACGTAATCGGAAAGTCCAATCATTTATAAGACAAAAAGAAAATTTCTAATCACTTCATAAAAATAAAAGGGATACATAGATATTAGAGTTGTTTCTACGGATATACAGGATGTAAAGAAAAAGACACGTGGCAAAAGTAGGAGAGAGACGTGCACCACAGGGAGGGAACAGCAAAAGATCTGTCTACACACTTCCCAGCAGAAAAGGGGTCCCGCCTCCTAACAGCATTTCTGCTTTTACTGATTCGATCTTTGTTTAGTAGAGTGAACGGCTGGAACTATCGGGGTCCTACTCCTACACCCTCTCATTATTGTATTCATTTTGACTACTTAGCAGATTATGTATTTTTGAAAGTATAATTATCAAAAAATACTTTATACTTCGTCACGGTTGCACCTTTGTCCCCTTTTCGCTTCGCAATCCAAAATGTTTTTGATTGTATGCAATATAGCTTGTTATTAATCTGTTTTGAATATTTTGATTTGGTTAGATATTTTAGTAAACTACTAAACTCTACGAATTTTGACGAGGAAAAAAAAGTGATTTAAATCGTTTGCAAAAAAAAAAAAGTGATTTTGTTGAAAAATGTGTTCAAATGATGATAGAAGATTAGACGTAGCCGGAAAGAAAAAGAAGATTAGACGTATTTTTGTTGTAACCTGATCTGAGTCGTAAAAACCCTTTTTTAAAAAAACTAAATATAATTTTATTTCTAGGATGTATTATGAGTAACGTAAATATGAGTAGCCTGAAGTTGTTAGAATCACGTGATGGCCTCACCAACAAACAAAGCGATATAGCCGTAGGATTGAGGTGGCAGAGACTGAAGCAACGGCATGTGATAAGGCCGCGAGAGCATCGAGCAAGGGATGCCTTCACTTTGATAATATGGTTGCCACGTGTTAACACTCTTTCCTTTTCGTTTCTTCCTTTTCTCTTGGTCTATTTAAAGTTACATTCATTAGACTATTTTAACCACAGCGTTAGTGATCGAATATAGACGTTCTGTAATGATTGTAAAGATCAAGGATTTGAATCCGTTGTTCTCAAACTACCACAACTTATGTTGTTCTCAAATTACAACAACTTATTTTCAGACAACATTAATATTTAGCATTTTTTTGTGAGCAACTGTATTTGACTGGCGTCGATGGTTAGACACACAAAAAACTAATCGATTGAGTTTTGGTATACCGGATATCCCGGATCAACGAATCGATCAAAATCGTACTGTTTTGTAATAGATGTCAGTTGAAAGTACTCATAATAATTTCGGGAATAGCATCACCATCAGGCATCTGTAACTAGCTACGAAGCCATGCATTTTCCTATACATTAAACCGCCAATAGAGAAGCAGAAAATGTTAGGTTGCGTGTGGGTTAGGAAATCGAATATGAACTAATTTGTTAAACACTAGTTTGAGTATCTTGCTATTTTAAAGTGACTAGATTTTGCTTCTTTAGCTTTGAGGTGACTAAATTAATACATCCTTTATTCTATACATTTATTTAATCTTAAGACATACACTATATGTTAGAAAGTTTTTTTTTCTTTTGAGAAATGGCTTACACTATATGTTAGAAAGTTACATTTTTTTAATTGTTCGTTTGTGTACTACCAA
This sequence comes from Raphanus sativus, assembly GCF_000801105.2. Taxonomy (NCBI): domain Eukaryota; kingdom Viridiplantae; phylum Streptophyta; class Magnoliopsida; order Brassicales; family Brassicaceae; genus Raphanus; species Raphanus sativus. The sequence continues at coordinate 10,081,547 of NC_079517.1, forward strand.
TCATTAACAGTAACATCGAGGCTCATGTTCGAAAAACTCAAGTATTTATGATCTGTTTGTCGAAAAGGTATATATGATAACTAATAAATTCCACAAAGGCATATACAAGGCCGGGGTTCTATTTTCCTTTCCATGTTATTTGCTATCTAATTCATACATGATATAATATCTTATGGAGATTAAAGGAGAAATCAAAGAGAAAATAATATTTGAAATATGGACTTCCTCTTTCGTTTAAGAGAAGTAACTAATAACTAAAGCTTGTGTTTCAAAAAAAAAAAAAAAAAAACTAAAGCTTTGGATATGTGTACGTAGATTGACGAAGATCTTATGTGTGGGTTTCGATAGAGGATAAATCTAGTAACAAACAGAAAAAATCTAGTTACAAGGTCTCAACTCTAAAGGTCAACTGGTAGTCTAATACGTATTTCCTCTGTTTCAAAAAATACTCATTCCATTCAATATAGATGATATTTTTAAAATATTATTTTGTTTTAAATTACATGAAATTTTTAGATTTTAAAATAGTTTGAACTTTATTGAAAATTGTTCAACCAATTAAATTTTGCGGTCTTTCTATTATTAGTTAACTGATTTTAATATTATATCTTTTTTAAAGAAAATTTAGTTAAATTTAGTTTTCTTGATCTTTGTGCAATAATGAAAAACATCAAGTATTACGAAACAAAAGTAGTATATGTTTTAAAATTGTCACACTTTTTAATAAAATATATTAAACTTGATTATAAATGCATAGCTTTCTTTAAATTTATATTTTCTATATTTTTAGACAAATAATATTTTATAAATTGCAATTAATGTTTTTGAATTTCACAATTTTTATTAATAATTGAAATATTTTTAAAAATTATAAAAAATATATTTTTAAACATATTTTTTTAGAATATACATCTTTTTGAAAAAGACATAATATTAAAAACTATTTAATTTGAGACGTATCCTGCTTGGGCACAAACTAATGTCAAATGCCGTCTGCTTCCACAATTATTAGACATTAGGTGATTCATATACGTGTCAATGCACGGACATGAGTATCTTAAAATATATATATATATATATATATATATATATATATATATATATATATATTCATTCACCTCCAATTACATAAAATTGTGCAGATATCCTTTTAGAAACAAAAAATTGACTAACTATTAAAAGGTGTAATTACATAGTTTTATTTTTTTAATATCCTAAGAACTTTTTTAAATACAAATAAAAAGTTTACAAAATTGAAATTAATATTAAAACAAAATTCATTTTTATTGACTCACATGTGTAAAATATGTTAAACTATTGCGTTTTAATAATAAAAAACTTTCTTATACAATTTTTTTTATAATAATACGTTTAGAAAAACGAAAATGTTTATAAATATTGTCTTTTATATCATGAAGTTCCTTTCGATAAAAATTTAGTTATAAAATAAATATTTTAATAAAAATACTAATAATGACAGTTATCATAATAAAATAATCAATTCATTTAAGTGTAGTTATCATGATATTGTTTTATTAATAAAAATAAAAATAATTATATTGCTTTTCATATGATTTTTTTGGTAATAATTTGGTTATAAAAGAACGAATTAATAAAAAGAAAAAATATTACTATAGTGATAACTATACAATAAACTTAATTTATTAAAAATATGAATGTAACAAACTATCGTAAGAGTTAACGTAAACACGTAAAACTAACTTTTAAGATAATATTATAGAAATTAACATATCAATTCTCTCATTGACTATTTTTATACGCTATAAAAAGTAATTATAATAGACAAGGAAGTAGATAAAGAGAAAACCGTAGCAGACTGATATGAGAACCAATACATTGATCGATGTTATCTTTTTAAATATTTTACTGGTAACAAAATAATTAGTAATACTTTATCAGAAAAATAATAATCACTATACACGATGTGATGCGAAAAATGTTACAATTTAAGAAATTGTATTGTTTCTAACATATATTCCCTCTGTTTCATATTAAGTGTCATTTTAGATTTCTATACACAGATTAAGAAATCATTTAATTTTGCATATTTTTAATATAAAAATATCATTATCTATATATCTACTCATATTTCAACCAATAAAAAAATAAACAAAAGAATAACGTTAATAAATTCTGCATTGAAATATTAACGATACTTATTTTTCATAACGATACTTAATATAAAATGTAGAGAGTATATATGTCTTCGATTTCACTGGTTTTCTGTTGTTTTAACTTTTATTTTTCCCTTTATAATTTTAGATGATATCTTACCAAATCAGAAAAAGACTATTAAGGTGTGGTAGATATTGGTGATATAAAAGGGTTGTTTATTTGTGCATCAGATTTAACTTATATACATAATCATATTATAAAATCGTTATATTTGAAAGCTGATTCTGGACACTAAGATTATTGATAGGATCAAATGTACAATAATTTTTTATTGACTTTTAATGATTAAGAGTTTAGTTTCAGCATACAAGTAAAAATAATATATGGATCATCCACACACTGTTGTTAAGCGATCCATATAGTAGTGGTGACGAGGAAAAGACAATATAGGCGTGGCATGACTTCTCCAATAAAGCAAAGGAAAAGACAAGTTAATTGGATATAGATTAGCTGGATTGGTGTTCAGAAAAATAATTTTAGCTGGGTTAACTTTCTTTATTTTAATTACTCTCCAATACAAAAAGAAGTCCTCTCTCTCTAGACCTAAACTCTATGTCTTCTCTCTAACACATCCACCGTGAGATTTGTTTCCGGTCGGCGGTTTTGGCTCCTAAAGCCACCACCAGTCCGGCTCCCTTAGGTTTTATTTCCTGTTTTTTTTTCTCGTGTTTATTTCGGCATAGTTGGGTTTCCTTGAGCCGCTTGTCGTTTTCTTTTAACTTCCAGTATCGCATCTCCTTTAGATGAATATCTGGCTTTTAGACTCTGGGCTGCGCCGTTTCTTTCACGGTGGTGGTCGCCGGCTTTCGTTTCCATGGAAGTGCTCAAGCTGAGTGATGGTGGTCGCGTTGTGTTTGATGGCCGAGTTCGGTTGAGTTATCGATTACTTCGATTGATGATTTCCGAAGCTGCGGCGGATCTGTATTGATCCTGAATCCCGATATTTCCAATACAGTCGTTGGAAATAGCGTTCGGTGGTCCTGGTGGTGTCCCGGTTGAATCCAAAGATTATTTGACTTGATGTATCAGCGACGAGTCTCAGTTGGAATTGAAATCGGTGGCTCGTGTTTTCGGTGGAGTTTTGGATAGCGGCCCCGGCAGCGATGACCAGGTGGTGGAGATGGTGACTCTGCATGTTGCAACACGTGTGTCTTCGTGGTCGGTTTCAACACGTGGAGCGGTGTTGGTATCGTGTGGATCGCTTTTTTCATTTGGGCTTGGTTTGTTCGGTAGCCTGTGAGCTTTTCTTTGTTTTGTTTAATGGGTTCTGCTCTCTCGGGCCTTGTTGTAATTTATGCTCTTTGGGCCTTTTAGGCCTTATTAATATAAGATTGGCAAAAAAAAAATTACTCTCCAATAAATTATTTTTTCTTTCCCTCGCGTAGTCGCGTGTGTCATTCTGAGTAAAAAATTAGGGGTAAGTTGTAAAATCAATCATTGACATTTAACAAAACACAAACTTGTAAAATGACAGCCGCCGGTATTTTACGTCCTGAAGAAAAATGTAGCTGTTTTGATGTTTGCATCGGTCGTTGAAAGCCTAGGTATTTGGGAACTCATCGGATTTGATCGTGTTTTAATTAGATTTCCAAAATTTTGATATATATATTTATATAAATCTCATTTGAGGATTTATTAAATTTTTAGGTCAATTAGTTTCGAAGCAGATTATAAATCAATATATAAAATCATCTAAAAATAGTTTTTTTTGAACTTACAAAATTAATCAAAAATATTTATGATATATATGTTATTCAAAATTTTAACTAAAAACTAATTAAAATACCTAAACTAACTAACAAATATTCATAAAAATAAAATAAACTTTAAAATATTTTAAAATATCAAAATTACGGAAGTATATAAAAATTAATATATTTAACTAATTTCAAATATTTCTAGATTTTAATTTGGATTTCAATCCAGTTTGGGCTATATCTGAACCCAAATATACCAAATGTTAAGGAATATCAATATTTCAGTTTAGGTTAAAAATTGAAATTCAATTTAAGATAAAACCTAGCAAACCAAATGCCAACGATTCCATTTCAGGGTCATGCATGATTTATTAGATCACATAAACAATAGTCATGTTAATTGGCGTTCTCATTACAAAACAGATCTATTAAAATATTATCCTATGTACAACAACATTTTAAATAAATAACAAATCAGTTATTTTTATCAATACTATTAAAACATGAATATGATTTGAAGATGATGTTACGCGGTGTTCAGAACCAGTCACACCTTCAAGACATCCAGGAGTGATCTAGACGAAGTGGGACAAAAACTAGCGATTTGGGAGAAATAGTGATTTATCAATACCATGGATAAAAAATTGGAAAAGACAGACATAAAAAAGATGCGTTTTGATATAGGTGTAGTCCAATTATTTTAATATAATTATTAAAACCTTTTATTAATCATTTTTAAAATATTATACAAATAAAAACATATAATTAAAAATAAATATAATAAAAACATAAATATAATTAAAAACATAAATATAATTTTTTTTCTTTTTTTAGAAAATGTAAAACAAAAATATATCCGTCCTTTTAAAAACGGATTAGAATCTAGTTTAGTTTTAAAATATACTAATCAGGTGACATTTTTTGCTCTTATTTCTTTTAGTTACTGTACAAAGAAAATAAAATGCACAAACAAATCTACTCTATAACCCAGACAGAGTAAATATATTACTCTACTTTACTTTTTACCATATTCTACTTTTTCCTCTTATTTTCACCTTTTTATCTTCCTTCGTTCTATATTTTCAATTCACACTTAAACTACTCTTTCAATAAAAATGCAAACTTTACTTCTTTCTTGGAGTAAATATGAACTTTTATGAAAGTTTCAAAGAAAACTCGAACTTTTATTTTTGTCCTTTTGCTTCTTAAAAGTAGAAAAGAAAAATAAATTGCAAATTTTTTTTTTTAAGTAAGGTCGTGGAGGAGAAACGGCAAAAGGAAAAGAGATAAAAAGAGTAGGGAGTAACCGTTGATTTTGGCTGCTTCTTTTACGTTTGACCTCTCTGATCTTCTTCTTCTATTCATAACCTCTACCTTAGTTTGTTACCGTAAACCCCCACTCGCTCTTAACCTCAGGTGAACTCCACTATTTCCTTCCTTCCCTAATACCTTCTTTCGTCACACGCGCTGAATCTTGGCAAGCGAGGAAGCCCGTTTCCACGGTAAGAAAAACAGTTTTTCTTTTTGTTTAATATCGATAACATTCATATTTACCCTCTCTTAAATCGTTTCGAGAAACGGATTATAAATTAATAATTCTATCAGCAATGTTTCTTCTTTCTCGGGTTGTTTTTAATTGTTTGTACTTTGTAGTACCTCGACTGATATTAATATTCGAGTCAGAGGGGATCATCAATCTACGAAAAAAGCAGACGTCTGGGTCAACGACGTTTGACCGGAAAATATGACAAAAGTACAAGGGTAAAGTAGTCATTTGAACACTAACGCAGGGAGGAGAGAGACACAACACAACCCAACCACTTTGTATATATATTTATAGGCCAAGAGATAAAAGGGGACCAGAAGCGAGAGAGCTTTGTAATCCTTTCAAGACCAAAAAAGAAAAAAAGATTATGTTGCCCGTTAGACAAACCAAGAGAGTTTTAAACTCCTCCGGCGTCTTTATGCCGACGAGGAAAAGACGGCGATGTGTTCCTTCTTCTGTTTCTCCGGCGCTGGAAACTAATACCAGACCCGATTTGTTAGATTCAATCCCGAACGATCTTGTTGTTTCTATCCTCTGTAGACTCGCTTCTACATCTCGGTGTCCTGCTGATTTCATCAGCGTTTCGATGACGTAAGCTTTCCGGTTTTATCATTATTATTTTTTTTTTTCAATTCAGACAAAAGCTCTGTTGTCTAATTTTTTTTTTCTGTTGTCTAATTGATAACTGGTATGTGTGTAACAACAGATGTAAGAGATTAAAGAGTTTAGCTACGTGTCCGTATGTTCTGTCGAGACTGTCTCGAAAAGCTATTGCCGTAAAAGCTCAGAACTGGTCGGAATCAGCTCACCGGTTTCTCAAACGCTGCGCCGACGCCGGAAGTCTCGAAGCTTGCTACACTCTCGGAATGGTTAGTCCAAAAATTAAAATCAATAAATATTCTCTATCTTTTTTTTAACAGGTGTAAATATATTAAAGGCTTGTTTCTTGGTTTGGTGTAGATTCGGTTTTACTGTCTAAAAAACAGAGGAAACGGCGCGTCGCTGATGGCTAAAGCCGCGATTAACTCACACGCGCCAGCTTTGTACTCACTAGCCGTGATTCAGTTCAATGGAAGCGGCGGTTCCAAGAACGACAAGGATCTTCGAGCCGGCGTGGCTCTTTGCGCGCGTGCTGCTTTCTTGGGACACGTCGACGCGCTTCGTGAGCTTGGTCACTGTCTCCAAGACGGTTACGGCGTTCCGCAGAACGTCCCCGAAGGTCGGAGATTCCTCGTTCAAGCCAACGCTCGCGAGCTCGCCGCCGTTTTATCCCCCGACGTCGAGGCTCGGTCGTGGCTGACTTTGTCGCGGACTCAAACCCACGGCTGTCCGTTGCTGAGCGATTTCGGATGTAATGTGCCGGCGCCGGAGATTCACCCGGCGAATCGGTTTTTAGCGGATTGGTTCGCCTTGCGCGGCGGAGGTCCTCCCGGAGATGGGTTGAGGTTGTGTTCTCACGGCGGATGCGGACGACCGGAGATAAGGAAACATGAGTTCCGGAGGTGTTCTGTTTGCGGCGTTGTGAATTACTGCTCACGTGCTTGTCAAGCTCTGGATTGGAAACTCCGACATAAGGTGGACTGTGCTCCCCCGGCGGAACAAGATGCGGCAGGTGACGGAGAAGGTAACGTTCAGGTTGAGGGAAACGTTAACGGTGATAACGCACTGGTGCCCATGAGTTAACGGCAACAAGTAACGGCTGGTTAACGGCAACAAGTAAGGAAGCTTAATTAGTTTCCTTATTTTGTTTTAATTAGTGGAAAGATTAGATGTGGCGTTAGAGTAATTTTTGTATTTTAATCGCTTGTAAAGAGAAAAATATCATCAAATCATCATCAATGAACGGCTGCAGTGTTCTTTTTCTTGTTAGATTTTAGTTTTGTTTTACTTTTCTTTATTTTTGTTTGGCTTCTTTTCTTAGATATCCTTGGCAGTTGGCACGTTTATAAGGTAGAAATTCAAGAAAAATTCTCTCTCACGTTCAATCGTTTTCTCAGGATATGGTTGTTTTGGACATAAAACGAGCTTGTTTGGTCACTAAGAGGTTGCCTAATTATGCAATAAAATAAATAAATAAAAACAAAAAATGCGATTAGGCATACAAGGAGCTAACAAGTACCAAAACATGCAAAACCATGGCCCTCACCGTGTCTATTCAAAGACTATTATATGAATGTTAGATCATTCTATTAACATACGAACATGGACATGGTTTTTCATGGTTTTAGATCATTCTACTAACGAACATGGACACGAGCGTTTTTCCGATAAAGTTAGAGATATAAAGAGAAGGTTATTTGGAACATCTTGATCCCACATTAATCTCTTCTTTTGTCATGCATATTTTTTATGGTTATTGCTATTCGTTAACTACATAATCTGTCATGTCTTAGGCTAAACCATTTTGTAAACACCAGTCGTCAATTGGTTTCTCCACGCAAAATTCTAAGGGCTTTACTCTTTCCACTCTCTTTTGCCTTCTCTCGAAGCTTACACCGACACTCCTATATCTCTCTTGCGCTCTTTTATTTGTGTAAAAATAATCTTGTAGTTAAATGAACATTAAAACAAGAAGCTTGGCCAAACAACAAGGGTAGCATACGGCAGTCTCCGAGTCTGGTGGTGGATCGACCAAAATCCCCGGAGCTCTTCACTCGGTGATCACTGGGATGGGCTATGTTGGTCATCAGAATGCCACTTTCCATCCCCATGGTTGTCTCAGCTCTCATGGTGTTTCCTCCAATCCGCGATTTTCGCCTAGAACTCTACTCTCACTTTATTTGTCACAACAGTTTTCATTTTGCTAGTGTTCATACCTTATTTGAGTTATTTTCCCGCAACATCTGATATTTTATGCTTTTTCAGTCAATACATTATAAAATGTTTTCAGCAAATTCGGAAATGTACTTTTAACTTGTCACGTCCCTTGTTAGTACTAATGTGGCAGTCGTAAATAAGAACACATGCATATGCCCTGCTCTGCTCAAATTTGAGCAAAATGACACGAATGATGATATAGAAACTCCTAAAACAACTTTCTCAATAATAAAAAAACTCCTAAAACAAAAACAAAATAAACGTTCGACGATAGTGAACAAAAGTAAACATGTTGACAAATAAAAAAAAAGAGTAACCACATATAACTGAGAATAATATGCATAAAAATATAAAGGTCTGAGATAAATGTCTACTAGATAATGATATGTTTCAATCAATGTGTTAGTGAAAAAAAAGATGGTCATGTTGCACACAAAAAAGCTTGTAGATAACTGGCGTCAAATCTTAAACAATTATGGGTCAAAAGATGTTTCATTATAGATTTCTAATGATTTTTAAAGGAAGTATCACAATGATATTGTTTGTATAACTTAGGTATCTTAAGGCAAAAGTTAGTGTATGTTTTCTTAGCTATCTTAAGACACGTTAGGTACTTTGTCTACATGCTTTTTCGGAAACACAAACAGAATTAATTCTTCTTTTTCAAAATTAAGTTTTGCTTTCTTTGTTTTCGACGGCATGTGAATTTTTGTATCTTATGCACAAAAGTATACATTTAAATTTCGATGAACTTGCACATTTTCTTTAGATGGTTGATGAGGGATAATTTGAGACTTGAGAGTACACCTAATTCAAGATTTCGGGCATAATTATAGGCACATGAACGTGTCTTTTTTTTTGAGAAGGACATGAACGTGTCTTAATAATTGAGGTTTAGCTTCCAAGGTAAAGTTGTATCTTAAAACTGAACATTGCAGATACTCATTTTTGCAGGCAGCAATTAATAATCATAAGAAGTGATTAAGTAATAAAATTAAGATTAGTGGGTGAAAAAGCATCATGGGGTCTGCGATCTATGTAATTAAGGAGACCGGGAAATCCTCTCAGCAGATCAAATTTTTGGATTAACAGAAAGTGTAACGTCTGATTTATTTAAATGTGGACCCTCTTTGATACGTTATTGTCTCTGCAACCACAATATTAGCATAAAAAACCTTTGATTGGCGTTTAAAAAAAAATCTTTGATTTTATTGGCCCGTCATCATTGGTTTACGCTTTACAGTCTGCGTTCAAAATCGTTATTGCATTTATTCTTTTACCACTAAGAAAACACAATTTTAAATGGACAAATCCCATTAATAACATTATTATTTTCCATAAGAAGAACTTTCAAAACACAAAATATCATTTATTTAACAAAAATACTAAATTACCATAAGACTACGAAAAATACACGTTGGATTCTGACAGAATGTCTGACCAAATATTTTCCAACGGAATTTCAATGATTTTCTAATAAAAATGTGTGACCTGTCCGAAGTTTCTGACGCAAACAAATATCATTGCATACATATATCTCATTGCATAGGGGTGAACCCAAATTTTGTTCTATATATTTCTAATCCGAAGGTGAGACACAAGAAAGCGAGGGAGCACATACATGAGATGCACGAGAGGTGAAAGAAGATTTAAGGAGATGTGGGCTTTGCCTATTCGTCCTTATGATTTCTAGACATTTGAGCGTCACAACGCTCAGTTTCGTTGGGATCCTCAGACAACGTTCGCATAATACATAGGTGCGTTTTTGTCTCTGTCGTTTAGAACGAATTGGTTGGAGGAGATGGAGTAATACTGTGAACAACTATTTGCACTTTGATCAAATTATTTGTGTAATCTATCTTGATTTTTGCTGGTAAATGTATGAAAAAATTACCTTCCAAGACACATTCTGCCTTTTGAATTACACGCTTAGGCACATTCCACTTGTGCAACACATTGTCTGTATAGAAAGTCCTTTCTGCCCTCGTTTTAGACTTCACCTCACTTTGCTAACTATAGGAGAAGTAACCATGGTTAAACTTTTTGAATTTTTTTTTCTTTGTGTCGGACAAACCTAGAGACTCTTTCATTTCTTTTTTTTTTCCAATTCAGTCACGATTCCAACTCCACTCTTCTTCTTCCCCCCCATTCGAACAAAACCCTTATTTCATCCATCTTCTTAGCTTCTTGTGTTTCCCAGACATCGACGAAGTCTAGTGGCGAAGAAGAAACCGGCGCCGTCGAAGAAGAAAGCCCCTCATCCTCCGCATTCCGAGCTTCCGCCGTCCTCTTCAGGTTAGTTCGAAGCAGTTTTTTTGTTGATTTCTTCCATAAAGCTTCTTCCTTTGTTTTATCCCAATTGATTTCCCTGCCATTTATGTTTTCAATTCTAGTGTTTTTTTCCCTCAATTTCTAGGGCTTTTTCTCTTGCGTTTAATTTTTTCAAAATCGATCAAGGGCTTTTGAAGATGATTACTGACTATTTCTTGTTTTTTCTTATCATAATTTCAGCAATCATGCATCCCGACAAGCGCCTCCCGTCGAGGCTTTTTGCCACCGATTGGTTTCCCATCAGCAAACTTAACATATGCTTGGGTTAAGGCGAGCCGGATCGAGCGCTCCTGGTTATCATCTTCATCGTTTCAAGCTTCACGATTCATCCATGGCAATTTTCTGACTTTTTGCATCTTTGGTCCTTGAGTTTTGGCAAAATTGTGATTGGACCCCAAAACTTCTAATTGTTACAAAAATATTCTTAATTTTACCCCAAAGTTATTTGATTGTGCATTATAGCCTCTGTGTATGCAAAATGTACCAATGCAACATCTAATGACACCTAATGCAACTCCTAAACACTAAATTGACTAAAATCAATAGCTAAAAACATCTAAAAATCAACTTCTAAACAGTTATCCACATCCACAAATGGCAACGGCGAATTTTCTTCCACGTCCACAAACACGAATACACATATGCATATGCATATGCATACGAGAGAGACTCGCTCTAATACAGTAACTCATAAATCAACCAATACATACTAACCATTTTTACTGATTGAGATTAGAACTTGAAAGATGTTGCTTTGCGAGGGTTTGGAAATTAGTGATTTGGAATTGGAAAATGATTTCAAATTGATTTTAGGTATGCTGGTGAAACTGATGGCCAGAACTGATCACAATAATCCACATCCACAATCTCTCTATTTTTATTTTTCGACAAATCTGACGTCCACACCTTGTCTGTCCACAACACTTTTTTCTATCTGGTTTGGAGAGGATGTGACGACGAGCATATCCGACCTCCGTTGTGGATATCAGAGAGACTCGCTTCAACACGGTAACTCATAGACTCGCTTCTACACTGTAACTCATAGACATATTGTCTTTTGTCAAGGTTCAAAGACTCAAAATACGATCTTGGTTGATTTAGTTAATATGAAACCACATTTCTCAAATGAACACTAAGTCATGTACAATTTTGTATACGTTTTACGGTGTCCATGTCCACAATTTTTTTCATATTCAAATTGTAAAAATATATCAAAATGGATCTTAAAATGTAGAGAACAAAAAGACATAATTTATGATAACAAATTTATTTATTTATATATTTTAAATATGTAAAAATAATCACATAAAGAAATAGATGAGATTGATAAAGTAGTATTAGAAAAATTCAAATAACTCTGACCATACGATCTACTTGCACTTTTTATATCTAATGGCTCAAAAAAACATAAAGAAGAAGAGAAGAAAGTGAGCGAGTGGGAAGAAACTAACTCAGCTATTTCATCGCTTAACCAAAGGAGAAGGATATAAGTGTCAAAACACAAGGGGAAGAGAAGGAGAAAGTGTTTGGCCAGCTGAAAGTGCCTAAATGTGATAAAAAAAAAAAAGAAAATTGTGTCTCTTGAAGTAATCAACTCTAAATGTATTATGTTTCAGTGGTGTACCCTTGGTTCATCCGCATAGTGGCGTGGAGTGGTGTATATTGTTCATCGCATATTAGCATGTGTGTACTTAGGATCTGCAGTGCTTGTTTATGTTCCAGCTTTATTATTTCCTTTCTTTAAGCATTACTAGCTGCTGTTAGCAAAAGTAACTCAGTTTTGAACCACTTACTTTGCCTGTTGCAGGACGAAGATGTGTTATAATGCTGCCTGAGCGGAGGGGGTGCATTTCTCTCTTTTTTAATACCCGGAGTTGTATTCCCTTTGTTTCTCATGTGTCTTAAAGCATGGTACAAACTCAAATAATGACTCGACTTGTTGCTTACAAATGAGAGAAGAGCATTCATTGGTTCTTAGCGAGGTTGTTTTGATTCTCCATATGCATCTTTGAATATGAATTTACTTTCTGAAACGTGATAAGTGTTTCATGTTCTTTAACTACTTCTGTTGCTCAATATTATATTTCTCCTGGTTTGTAAAAACATATAAAGAAACGCATCACATTGTCTCACCACCAAGAAATGAAATACCAGCTAAAAAACTACAAGACCAAGTTCGGCGAACAAAAAGGAAAACAAGAGAGGGCCTAATAAGACCATTTACACGAGTAACCAAACCCAACCAAACCAAACAGCTTTAGTCACACAAGCTTTTTTTAATCAGTGTCCGAATCAGACGACAATTTGTTTCCATCAGTAGCGTCTCCTTTCTTTTGCGCTGTATCTTCCTCCTTTCCATAAGCCTTGACAATGTCATCAACAGGAATTAAAGGAAGATAAGCAACCACAGGGTAGCCAATCTCAGTCATGTCCGTCACCAAATCGTTGTAAATACCGTACAAAGCCAAGGGCAAAGCTTTGTCCCCCACTGCATTTTATTAGTGAATTATGTTTGTTCCAAATAGATGATGTTTTCTGTTTCGGAAGTTTTTTTTTAACACCAAAAGCTTCATTGTATTAAGAACCACTACCAGTGGTAGCAGCACTAGAAGACAAGTACAAATGAACTGAAAAAGATAGCAGAAGTTTGATCGGGATAGGCCTGATAGCAGTAGGTACCATAACAGATGGCCACAATTATATAAAAGTGAGGAATTAACCATGACGCTTCTCTTCGTTGAGAGTTTGGGAAAGTCATTGAGGACCTCCACTAGCAACATAGGACTGTGTACGATTATCTCTCGTGACACTATCAGCAATCCTACTTGCAGGGATGTTCCTTGAAATGTTTACATGTGCAAAACGCCAAGACTCCAAGTCACCAAGCAGAGCAAGTATCGTAGAGGAGTGGCTTCCTAGCCAAGGAAACCTATTGGGGTTGAGGAATACCTCTCTAGCCTGTTCAAAATTTGCCTCGAAGGTTATGTTCTTTTGGAGTGGCTTCGGGCTTGATAGTTAAAAAAATTATAAACAGATATAATATAAACTAGATTCTGACCCGTCCTTCAAAGGGCGGATATATTTTTTATTTTTAATTTTTTATTTGTGTTTTATTTGTAATCATATTTACTATATTTAAAAAATTATTAGTTAAAATTTTGGATAATTATATTGAATTTGTGATGTTATATAACTATACACTTGTACACAATATTTTGAAATCGATTCGGATTTGCGATTAAACCGGCAAACCCGTGGATCTGGTATGTAATTCTGTTTGAGTTTTAGGAAAAACATCATTGTTTAATAATCTGGTAAAACCCACGAAACCCGGTAAAACCCACGGAAACCCGGTAAACCCCATGGAAATCCGCTAAAACTCAAAACTCGGTTACCAGTTGAACCACTGGTTAAACCAATACATAATTTTTAATTATTAACTATTTGGATTTTTAATTATATTATTAGAATATGTTTGTATTCTAATTAGGAAATTAAATTTTTGGTTTTTATATAAAAAATATATATATGATCTTGTGGATTATGAATCTATTAACAAATCTAATTGTTGTGATTTGGTATTAGTTATTTTTGTTATCAATTATCAATTATAATTTTATGTTTTACTTTTAGATTATTTTAGATTTAAAATTTAATTTTATTATTTACAATAGACATTTAAATACTTAAAAAGTTATTAATATTTTGTAAAATTTAGTTCAAGCACAAGAGCCTTTCATAGAAAACCTACACGTATACATACATATCCACTTTCTATATTTTATAAAATAGGAGTAAGGAAAAAATACATAAATACAGTATATTAGTCCATATCGTATATGTAGAAGGCGGTTATATTTTGATTCCTGAATATTTTTGGTTGTTAGATAAATACTATGATTTTGGAATTAGATATAGGATAATTAATAGGTGAAGTAAAAGAGTAAGGAAAATGAAACAAAAATATATATATTCGTACATTTATGTTGCAATATTTGTAGCCCTTAAAAATAGGACTTAGTGGTTATGGAGGTTGACTATATATTAAGTTAGGCAGTTTTCTTATTATTATTATTATACGGTTACTTTAGTTAGTTATATTTGGATGCCACTTTTTTAAATCGGACATAACCCATATTAATTGGACATTTTGAAGAATTAATAGTATTGATTCAAAATCTTAGAATAATTTTCTTGTTTTGAAATATTTAATAATTAACTAAATATTAATTTTTATACTCAATATTTATATTTTAATAAAATATCTTTTGTTACGTAAATAAACTTAAATTATTTATATATACATAAATTGTATTTATTTTTAAAATATATGATGTAAAATATTTTAGATAATATAATATAGAATCTTTTAGATAATGATGAATAATTTATGGGTAATTATATATTAATAAATATAACTTAATTATTTATTAAAATAATAAAGATTTTCGACGCTCTAAATTTAAACGTGAGAGCCAACAAATTATTTTACAAATAATAGTATAAATAATTTTGAATTTTCTGCCAATTGTTTTTAAAAAATGTCATAACAAGTGATTTTAATTGTATAAAAATATCATAAAAGATAAATTATTATTATTTTCTTATGTGATATACATATTCATTAAAATATAGTCAGATTAAAATTACTAAACCAAAATATAATATAAACATATATGTAATACTTTAATATTACTAAATTATAGTGTATAAGTTTGGCTATGATATTTTCTTTAGCAAATTTATATTATTTTCAAAATAATAATTATTATCAGTTAAATCACTAAAAATATTTATTAGTTAATATTAATAATTAAGCATAAAATATCACTAAATCTATAATTATGGAGAGCATAACAAATAAGCAAATTCACTTCTCAAATAATTATTATTTTATGATAACAACACAATATATAAGAATTATCTTATTTTAAAATAATTAATACTATTAATATAAATTCGTCTTTACACAATATATAAGAATTACCTTATTTAGAAATAAATAATATTATTAATATAAATTTGTTTTTAACTATATAATAAATTCACAAATAATAGTATATATATAGATAAATTATTATATATTTTATATTTTAACTTTCATAACAGAAATTATTATCTTAAGATAACAACACAATATATATGAATTATCTTATTCTTTTAAAAAAAAAATTATATATACAAATTCATTAAGGTTGGAATCGATATTAACCATTTTAACTTTTAACGTGAGATCTCCGTTGCAAAAAATCACTTTGCAAATAATAGTATAGATTAAAAATTAATACAAAAAAAAAAATAGTATGTTTTCAATTTAAAATAAATTAATAAAAACAACATGTTAATATAGAAATAGTACAATTACATCAAATTGCATCAAGTTATATTTTTTAATATAATATTATGTACAACAAAATATTATACATATATATTATATAATAATATATTTTACTCTATGTAAATTTTAAAACGTAAAAATATACATGAGATTTTATGTAAAACCAGCGGTTTATAAGTTTACATTGAACACAAGTTAAATCAAATATTTGCATGGAAATCCGGATCAAGTCCTAGTTGATAATTACAAGCAATGCCACTCATATATTTGTGGTACAAACTTTAATTATTTTATCTAATATATTAATTTTCATTTACTAAATATATGGGTCATATTTTGTTCTCTATTAAAATCACAATTAAATATTAAAGGAATTTTAATATACATGGGTCAAAATTTTCATTTAGAAATGTGTTGGCTTTATCATTTAGAAATGACCACAATTTTTTGTCATCCAAATTTTAGTTTAAATTAAAACAAAAACGACAAATATCTTATTTTCTAAAATTAATTTGTAATATTAAAAAAACTATTTAAAAAATTTACCGCCACTCATAATATTGAAAATATTTTATAATCATAGAAATAACTATTTTCTAAATCAATATGACATAGATCTACAAAATATGCATTTACAAAAAAATAATTTATATAAATCATAACTAAAAAAAAATTAATTATTTTAAAATTAATATTTAAAAACCTAAAATAACGTCGACTGTCCTAAACTGCTAAACTAATCTACGATTAACAAAAGAAACTTTTACAATCACCATTTTTAAGTTATTCCATCAAATATGTAAAATATTTATCAAGTATAAATGGGTTGAACAAATAGATTTATGATTTTTATTATGAACTAACAAATTTTTATCAATAAAATATAATTTTGCTCTTACGAATCATGGATCAAAATCTAATTTAAATATAAAACAAAGTATTTTTAATTTGATTTTATCCAAATGAAAGTGGGAAGCCCATTAAGCATACTACTACGGCCTTGCTGCGTCTCTATTAAAACGATATCAACGGGGAAAAATATGTAGAGAGGGAGAAGAACTAGGGCTTACCACCATGATCCGAAGAAGTCTCCCTCTTTGCAACAAGAAGAGGACCTGTGTTATTCCTTTGGATCTGCAGATCGAGATTCTTAGCTGGTTGCCTTCAAAATCCGTAACTGGGCGCCTAAGTTGCAGATTCTTCTCTTCTTCTTCGCTATCGTCGTCATCACCATCGATATCAACCACTTTTCTATCCAGAATAACATTTCCTCTCCGTAGGGCCTGGTGCCCTAGTTATTACGTCAATGGTCTGATCAACATGGGTGAGATCATTTGTAACCCTTGCACCGGAAAGACCATATCTTTACCAATACTTTGTACTGATTATTGCCTGGTGCCCTAGTTATTACGTCAATGGTCTGATCAACATGGGTGAGATCATAGGTGCCCTAGTTATTGACTCGATTGTGGAATTCCTCACAGCCCTTGGTGTAACGGCTGTCTGTGTATTGATGGATTTGTGTACTACATTGCGTTGACGGACACAGGAAAGATGTGTCTGATGAGATTCGATTTGAACTCTGAGAAGTTTAACATCTATGCTAGAGTATCTGAGGAAATGAAAGCTTTGTTTTTCCGTGGCAACAGTCCTAGTACTTTGATAAACTACCATGGAAAAGTAGCCATAGCCATTCAACCTTCTCGCTCAGTGCCTTCAATTGATTTGTTCGTTTTCGAAGCAGGAAAACAGGATTACAAAGAGAAGTCTTTCTATAATCTTCCCCAGCTTCATTTACGTATGAAATGTGTTATTAATCATATGGGTGACATTATTTTTGCACCTTACTGTTCCAGAAGTGAGTTTAGTGTTATCCACCATGATGTCAAGGGAGCTAGTTTTACGAAGATGAAGCTTGAAGTTGATGTAAACCAAGATTGGTTTCATGAATCAAGCTGTTTCGTGGGTTACGTGGAGAGTCTCATGCTGATTAAAGCTAGGTAAAGTTATTATTTCCTTTTTTTTTGTTTTGGGATGTTGCCACTAAAGCTCATGTGTCTCTTATCCCAAAATGTTGTTTTCTTTTGTTTTTGCTTTAACTTTGGGGTTTTCTTTTGGTTGCATTCACTATTTCCTCTTTTCAAATTTATGTCTACTTAAACTATTTCTAATCCCAGATGCGGGTTTTCTATATTATTATATCACGACCTGTGCTATGAACACAACTTTTGAATCCGATTGTCTACAACTAGTTGATGTACTTTAAGATGAAGACTTTTGGCCAAAACTATAGAATTTCTCCCTACGTTCTCAGTTACTTATTGCTCAATATTTTTTTGTATCATGTTCCTTAAATGTCTGAACCGATAGTCTTTCAAAAAGTACCAAAACTCGCGGTATTACTTTCTCTCATGGAAACTCTAGGTTCTAAACTGGATGGTTAGACCATCATTTACATTATAACTTTTGATGTAAAAAGAAAGAAGAACACAGGCTTCACAACCATGATCCAATATAATACTCTGCATATTTTACCTGAATGAAAACTTGTCATGTGAGTGGTTTGGCAGAATAATTAGATGAATCCCAATTCCCATACGACCAAAAGGCCCCTCATCTCACAAATGCACTAGTTTCAACAATGAACTTCAAATTGGATGAAGAACCAATTACACACACTAAAATAACCACTTGATGAAGAATACTAATCTCAAATCAAACTGCACCCAGTGGTACATCTCTGCAGCTTGTGTGTATATTTTATCTGAGATCCAGTAAGATCCTTATTGATGAACCCTAGTATACAAAATATATGAAATAACTTAATTAAGGGTGAAATATAAAATGTACAAATTTTTAGTATGTGAAAAATCTTAAACTATAATTTTAAAAAGTAGAGAACCTTTTATTGATTTTAAACCAGAAACCAAGATATCTGAACCGAACCAAATGGAAGTGGGAAGCCCATTTATCGTACTGATGCTGCTTTGCTGCGTCTCTATTAAAACAACTACGAGGTTTTCCTGCCAATGCGCAGAAATAAAAATGTAAAATATAATATTAATTTATTTTAAAAGAAAATTTTAGTTTATATTGGGACACTATAATTTTTGTTTTTATTTAATTGGTTGAAAAAAATAAAACCACAAATGTATTTTTGTAGGTTTGTTCCTTTTGATTTGGTTAAAAAATTTACTTTGATTTTATTTTAATATTAATAGAGTTATTGTCAAATTTTTTTAGTAAATATTACATTTTATAAAAGTAAAATTTTAATTTATATTATTAATTATTTATTTTAAATATGTCTCTTATCATATAGTTTTAAATATGTCTATATATCGACATATAAACAATTTAATAATATCATACTCATGTACAATACAAATAAATAAATAATTTTAAATATAATAATTTTATTTTATTTTTAAATTATTTAAATTTTAATATTATTATTTTTATATTTTAACTTCATCGGTTTGAAAAAAATATAACCATACATGTATTATTTGTACTAATGTGATATAGAATTTACTTAATGGTGATATATAGTTTAACTTAGGGTTTTTTTAATTGAGTGTGTTTTTGGAATATAGTATCCAACTTAGTGTATTTCAAATAAATTTTAATAAATTATTTGATTACTGTTGCTTCAGTTTTTTTTTTAATTATTGATGCACACTTACAACTAATTTTGATTATATATATATATATAAGTTGATGTAAAAATATATTTGTAGTTATATTTAGTTTATTTTTATTAATGTGATATATATATGTATATATATATATATCAATTTAATGGTGATATCGATCTCCCTCAATCTCAACTCCACAAACATTTGGCTGCGCTCAGATTGCCAAGGGCTTGTCCAAGCCATCGAATCGGACCGGAGACCGGTGGAACTCTACGGAATATTATCGGACATCGGGACTCTTCAACTATCGTTCTCTTCTCTTCTTTTCTTTTTCATTCCTCGAGAGCGTAACGGGCCTGCAGATGCTCTTGCAAAAGCATGCCTTTGTAACAAACTCAATAGTTTGGTCTTGGGCCCAATCTAGATTTAACTTTTTAATCAAATGGTTGTTCAAAAAAAAAAAAAACTACTGATATATTTAAACATTAAGAAAATATTGCCAAAAATATAGATTTTTATAAGGACAATTGAACATGTCGTAATTAGGTATACACCATGTTATCATCGTTATGTTATCATTTTTAAAAGTCATGTCTTAAATATTATTTGTGAAGTGATTTGCATATATATCATCACCACATCCAATTTAAACAAAAAGATTATATGCTTTTGAAAAATGTGTTATGGCACTAAGGAGTGTTAAAATGAGTTATAGCTCATGAGCTGGCTCATCTCAACTCAAATTTTCATGAGCATGAATTCTATTTCGTCGGCTCATTTAGTGAATGAGCTTAATGATTGAATTTAAATTAGATCACAAATTGTATAAACGATATTTAATGAACATGACCTAACTCATGAACTTGATTGTTTTTATACTATATAAATATTGATGACTTCTATTTTTCTTATGTAAAACATATAGTTTCTATATTAGTCATATTTATCTTTTAAAATTAAAATCTAAAACCAAAAAGTTTTAAATATATATAAAATGAAAAAAGAATATTGATATCAATTTTCATATCATATATCTTTAGAATTAAAATATAAAATAAAATATTCCTAAGACTCCTATACATAATATATATAATTACGATTTGAATAGATGAAAAGTTTGAAGATGAATCATCTCAACACTATTATATGGAATAGACTTTTGGATCACTGATTTAGCTTTTATTTAATATATTATTAGGTGTTGGCTTTATTCGCTATTTAATATCAAAGTTTTAGATTTTTAATATTTAAAATTGAAATTATATTATAAAATAAATTATTCTATATTATATTTTATAATTTTTATTTTTTTATATTTGATCGGGAGTTAATTTATTTAACTAATAATCTGGATGATCTGAATCCGAATTTACATATTGAAACTCATTTAATAAATGACCCAAGTTGAGATAGCTCATGAAAAACCTAAATTCACTATGAGCTAAGATGAATTGAGCGACTTATTTCATTTTGACACTAATTGTGAATGTATAATTTTTCTTATAAAATTTATATGTTTGTAAGTTGTTAAAATATGATAATGACTATTAACTCCTATGTGATCATTAATATGTAAATTTTTTATACAAGTATTTATTTGAAAAAATTACCTTCCAAGACACATTATGTCTTTTGAATATCATGCTTAAACACTTTCCACTTGTGCAACATATTGTCTGTTAGAAAGTCCTCTATACCCTCTTTTTAGACTACACCACACTTTATTAACTATAGGTGAAGTAATCATGGTTAGACTTTTTAAATTTTTTTTGCTTTGTGTCGGACAAACCTATAGACTCTTTGATTTCTTTCTTTTTTTCCAATACAGTTACAATTCCAACTCCACTCTTCTTCTTTCCCCCATTCGAATAGAATCCTTATTTCATCCATCTTCAAAGCTCCGTGTGTTTCCAAGTTCCAAATTGACGAAGTCTAATGGCGAAGAAGAAACCCAAGTCTTCTCAGGCGCCGTCAAAGAAGAAAGCCCTTCCTCCTCCGCATTCCGAGCTTCAGCCGTCCTCTTCAGATTAGTTCCAAGCAACTTTTTTGTTGATTTCTTCAATAAAGCTTCTTTCTTTGGTTTCTCCCAATCGTTTCCCCTGCGATTTATGTTTTCAATTCTAGGGTTTTTTCCCGCAATTTTTAGGGGTTTTCCCTTCGCGTATGTGTTTGTTTAATACTCAGCCGTCGCGATTTGTATTGCAGGGTTTTTTGTTCCCAATTCATTAGGGGTTTTTTTGCTTCTCTTTTCTGGTTTCGTTTATTTCGATTTGTGTTTATGGGTCCTAAGTAGACTACCCACTGTTTCTGTTGTTGTTTCTGGATTTGGAACTGATCGTGCTTTTACCTTTTTCTTTTGTTGTTTCTGGATTTGGAACTGATCATTTTAGGGTTTTTGAATAACATTTTTCTATGTTTTTAATTTTTTTTTGTGGTTTTGTTTCTGTTGATTTTGTTTATGGATTTGGTTTTGATGTCGCTGTGGATTACTAACAAATTTGTTTCTTTTTTTTGGTTTTGATTCTGTGTGATTTTGTGTTTTTATCTTCCTTTTTTTTCTTTTGATTTGGCTTTAAGACCTTGGACCTGACTCACGGTTATTTGTTTTCCTACTCACAGTTTCAGGTGCCTTGCAGCCTGATCCGCGTCTCCCGGTGAGGCTGTTTGCCTGATTTGTTTGTTTTGAACACTGCTGTTGCTGGGAAATGGCTTGATGCTGTTCTCAAGGACAATGTTCCTGAAGTTCTTCCTAAGATCTTCTGGTGGATTCATGAGATGAGAGGTCATTATTTCAAGGCGGATTTAGTTAAGCATCTTCCTTCTGTTTTGTCTTTTGTTTTGGTTTGAGTAGTTGTCTCTAGACCTTTGTTTTCTCTTTCAAGTAATGAAAACGCTTTCGTATGCAAATTTTATTCTACATGTGTCGTCCACGTTCACAGATTTGGTTCATGTCCACGTCCATTTAGTTTTTTGTTAATGTTGATATATATTTATATTTATATATATCATATATATATAAATTACTGTAATAATTATATTTATTTTATAACTCTTAAATTTTGAAATAAAATCAGTTGAAAACATTAGGTGGTATAAAAATAATAAAATAAATAAACAATCATTTGAAAAATAGATATCATCCACTCACACCAACACTAAAATAGGATCTTAGTTAATTTAGTTAATATGAAACCAAATTTCTCAAATCAACACTAAGCCATGAACGATTTTTTGCATACATTTACTGTGTCTATGTCAATATTTTCTTCTATATCTATGTCCATATTTTATTTGTTCACGAACACTTAATCCACAATAATTTTCTTCTATATCTATGTCTATATTTCATTACTTGTTTACTCACTCGTGTCTATATGTATCTCATCCACATCTTTCACTTGTATATAAGATTTTTTTCACTTTTTGTAACTATTCTTGTCCACATTTTCTACTCATGTTTTTTATCTGTATATGAACAAATTTTTCTGTCCATGTTTTTATGTACATACATTTTTTATAACATTTTTCTGTTCACATTTTTTATGTCCATACATTTTTATATAATCTTGTTAATTTTTTTAAAAATATATATAAAAGTGGATCTTGAAATGTAGAGAAAAGAAAATTACAAATTGTTGTAACAATTATTTTTGTTTTATGTATTTTAAATTATAAAAAAATAAAAGTTAAATCATTAGATATAATGAAAAGAACAATGTAGAAGAGGATAAAGCGCTGAAAATACAATTGGTTTTCATAAAGCGTGGAAACTGATTGGCTGTGTTTGGTCCCACAAAAGTGACATTTTTTTTCAATAATAAAACTAACTCACTTCTTCAAATCGTTAACCAAAGGAGAATGGTAGATGAGTATAATCACTTAGAGGGGAAAAAGAAGAAAGTGTCATTCAAGTGGGATGTGTGAGTTAAAAAAGAGAAAAAAGTGTCTCTTTGAATATTTTGACGCAAACAAATATTATTGCATATATATTTCGTCGGGAACTTTTGACGCAAACAAATATTATTGCATAAATATTTCCAATTCGAAGGTGAGACACAAGAAAGCGAAGGAGCACATATATGAGATGCACCAGAGGTTTAAGAAGACTTGAGCAGATGTGGGCTTTGCCTATTCGTCCTTATGGTTTCTGGACTTTTGAGCGCACAACGCTCAGCGATTCGTTGGGATCCTCAGATCAGTAAGGTGTCTTCTCTACTGCATAATCCATAGGTGCATTTTTGTCTCTGTCGTTTAGAACGAATTGGTTGGAGGAATGGTCCGAACTGTGAAGAACTATCAGTCTTTGCACTTTGATGAAATTATTTATGTAAGCTATCATGCTTTTTGGTGGTAAATGTATTATGCTCCAGTAGTGTATCCATCATTCATCCGCAAAGTGGCGTATATTGTTCATGGCATGTGTGCACTTCGAAACAGCAGTGCTTGTTTATATTCCTTTCGTTAAGCATTACTAGCTGCTGTTAGCAAAAGGTACTTAGTTTTGAACCACTTGTTTTGTCTGTTGCAGGACGAAGATGTGCTATGTAATGCTGCCTGAGTGGAAGATAGAAACAAACGCATCACATTGTCACACACACCAAGAAATGGAACACTTGCTAAAAAACTACCAGGACCAAGTTCTGTGAACAAAAAGGAAAACAAGAGAGGGCCTAATAAGATCATTTACACAAGTAACCAAAACCCAACCAAAAAACAAACAGCTTTAAATCACAGAAGCGTTTTTCAATCAGTATCCGAATCAGACGACGATTTATTTCCATCAGCAGCAGCAGCAGCAGCATCTCCTTTCCTCTGCGCTGCACCTTCCTCCTTTTCATAAGCCTTGACAATGTCATCAACAGGAACTAAAGGGAAATAACCAACCACAGGGTAACCCATCTGGGTCATGTCCGTCACCAAATCGTTGTAAATACCAGACACGTGCGCAGCCACGGGCAGAGCTTTGTTCCCCACTGCATGAATCGGTTTATATCGGTTGAGTTTAGCCCAGACTTTAACAGAGCTGTTCACAAGGAAACACTTGTACTCGGATGCAGCATAGTTAAAAGCAGCTCTGGGACCACCGGTACGAGCCTCTTTCACAAAGGACTGAGCCTTCTGGATCAACACATTAGCTTGTTTTGCTACTTTCTTAGCCATCGTTGGAGCATGCTTATCAAACTTGTCCGAAACTTCACCGACCTAGAAAGCAAACAAAAAGTAAGAAAATTAGGTCACCATCAGATCTAATAATCAAATCATGAGATCAAAGAACATGTTGTTTACCTTGTGATCTAGAAAGAGGAGGAGAGTATCTGGAACATCCTTGAGTTTGTTGCAGACAGGGGTGACGACGGTGGTGACGGCTCCTTCCACCTTCCCCACCGCCGGTTTAAGAGGACCGGAGTTTCGTTTCGCGTAGCCGTAGAGGCTCGAGAGGCTAACGAGAACATGTATCGCCGCGACTCTCACGAACCCTAGGTGTTTCAGACCTATCTCCTTGCTATTTTTCTTCTCCGTCTCCATCTAGGTCAAAGAGACTTATGACGATCTGAGTTTCTACCAACAATAGAAAGAAGAAGAAACTAACGAGTGATCTTTTACCTGATCGTTTCTACCAACAAGTCTTTTAATAATATCTCTTTGCTTCGGAGTTATCGCCTGTCTTCGCTAAACAGAAAGTATCTTCACAACACGTTGGGGAATGAGAGGACTGGTTAAAAGAAGGGAGAATTGGAAAAAAGAGACACTTTGAACTTTTGTTTGTCCATTTAGGATTTTTCATACTTTTGGCAATTTTTGACATGTTTTGCCCTTCATTCATGGAAAAAATATTAAACATAACTTTAAAAATGTAAAAAAATATGAAAATGATAGGAAACATAGGTATGATAATTTATATGTTTAAATTTATTTTTTTTTAAAATGGAGAATCATATTTTATTTTCTCTTCTAACCAAAATAGAATACACATTCTATTAGTCTACTTAATCCAGAAAACGGATACTAAGTTTAATACATAGATATATCTAGGGTATATATCGTAAACTAAGGTTTCTTCTACCTTATATCTGAGCTAGAATTAGTTACGTCACAATCTAACAATATGTCTTCAGTGTACCAGCATATATATAACGACATATAACCTGAACTCTATGATGTACCTTACTTAGATGTTGTGTCATAGACTCTTCTGCCTTTTACCTTATGTGACGCCTAAGGAAGAATAGGCGTTGCATGTGTTGTATTGTGTTATTGGTTAGGTATATTGCGTATTTTAGTCAAATACGAAAAATATGGAAACTTCCATTTTCGGTTATAGATATTTACTAAATTTTATATCAAATCTTCTTTAAATCTCTCACGTTTTTTCTCTGCCACAATCTTTGAATTAATTAAAATTCGAACAACATTAAAAAAGGATACTCTGTGGTTTTGAACCCACAACCTATGACAATTTTACAAGGGCTTTAACCAATATGACACAAAGACTTTTGTTATTTTTATCCAGAATTTAAATATAGTTATTCACTAAAATATGTTTGGGTTATCTTGTGCTCCTTCTCCATCATCCAAATTGCTACCTATGATCAGATACGTTTGATGTTAGTGGTTTAGTTTGCTACAGTAAATAATGTAAAGGGCCAGTGATGGTTTCAAGAACAATGGGAGGTTTCACTATAAACATCATTGACACCCCTGGCCTTGTGGAAGCTGGTTACGTCAATCACCAAGCCCTCGAGTTAATCAAAGGGTCAGTCACTAGTATTCTTTTTAATTCCCTCATATGTATAAATAATGTAATGGATGATAGACGTATGAGCTCATTAGATTCCGCTCTGTTTTGGGCAGATACACTAGGACTTGCATCAATAAACTGACATTTGCTACTAAAGAAAGTCCCTTTACTTTGTGTCCATTCTAACGTTTTGATAATGGTTTTCACTTATATTTTTTAACTGATATGTGGGTTTGATTGTAGGGAGCATGACACACTAGTCCAAGTCCAAAAAACCAGAGGAGAGAGATATGTCATGTTACAAAGAGGGATTAATGGACAACCTCTTGAACAAGAAAATTATTATCAGAAGACTTAAGCCCATACCAGCATTTAAAGCAACATAATCATTACTGAGACACACATGATATAACAGTGCACCATAAACTAAAACTTGTCAGGATTGTAATACAAAAACCAAACCCAACGTCATGTTCAGTAACATCTGCACAATACAGATGTATCATATAGTTCCTTTCAAGATATACATGGCAGAAGATCAACGAACAAAGAGTAAAACGAAAGTTTATAGAACAAGAAACAAAGCCCTAATCTCTTACCCATGGAAGAGGGATCAAAGTTGGAACATACACGTAGCCACAAATGAAGGCGCAATACAGTTCACGCATATAGCTTTGTTCTGTCTCCCCTTTACTCTTCACCCCATATTCATCAATCTCATACAGAGTACAGCAAGAACAAACCTTATCACCTTCTCCTTCAACTCCCACACCAGCCGATACACTCTTAGGCTTCACAAAAAAGTATACAGGATTAGCCTATAATACTTATCATCACAGATCCGTAACGCCGGAAGATCAGGACCGGACAACAGCAAGTCTAAGATTTCAAGTCCCGTATTTTCCCCTCTCCAAAAACCTTAATCAATATTCTACAAATACAAATCAAAAACATTAACATGCAAAGAGTTAATCGTGGTGTAAAAGATGATTAATCAATCCGAGAAACAAATATATTTTAAGAAACATGACAAATCGGGTTAAGAAAATATAGGTTAAATGGAAGAACACTTCGATTTCAATTTAGATGAGAATCAATAGAAGTAATCGAATACCTTGTGTGAAGATTTGTGAGATTTCGTCGAAATTGATGGAAGAAGACTTTGATTTCGAAAAGATGAACAACACTTGGACTTCATTGTATCTTCAGTAAGATCATAGAGAAAGATGAACAAAAACGAGATTAGAGATTATGGGCAGATGAAACACAGAAGAACAAGAATTTTCTCTGCTGAAACCTAAATCACCATGGAAAAGCATTCTACGGTGGAGAAGACAAGAAGGGTATCGACTACCCCTCTTTCCTTTTGTCTATTTTTTTTGTTTTTTAACTTTTTACTATTTTAACATTTTAAATCAATTACGAAAATTACAAATTATAATTATAAATCAACTTAATAGAAAAATTAAGGGTAATATGGTATTTAAAGAAAATCAAAATCCTATTTTCCTAAAACATCTTCTAAAAATCCTAAAACGACAAATCCAAGATGAGAATGTCTCTTATTTCTAATTTTCTCTTAAAAAAAGAAACCAAGGGGGTGGACTCGTCCACGTGATCTGGTAATGTGGGGCCTCCCAAGAAAAAAGAAAAAGAATCGTTTTCTCCAAGCTGGGGTCGTGTGTGGATGTTTCTAGTATTTATAGCCGGCTCAGATTGTTCTAGGGGATTCCGGCAACGACACCTGTCCGCTTCCAGATCTCATAGTAAGCTTTAAGTTTTTTTTTTGATTAGTCGTTATCTAAGCATTTATTATAATATATCTAATCATTAATATATTTGATCCAAATTTTAGATTATTCTGCTGTTTAATTATATTCTTCGTAATTCCATGATAATCTATCTATCTATATTTGAGCATTAGAGAAACAATGACAGAAAATTGACAAAAGGATTTACACTAGTGTAACTAATCTCTCACAATAAACATAATTACATTCCAGTCTTTAAGGCCAACATTATCGCAAGGTCCTTAAAAGGGACCACAAATCGCAGGGACTGAAGGAGACCAAAGAGGAGAAGTTATTAAATAAGGGATGTTTTTATTTCATTTTTGCTGCGTTCTTTAAATAAAAAACAGAAAACAAAAAAAAAGTTTCTTAAAAACACTAAATGTCCCTACCATAATGATGTCCTAACGCAATACATTCTCTGACTCTCTAAAAGACATAAGATAAGATAGCAATACTAAGCATGAAAAATAGTATACATAGGGGTGAACTGAATGAAAAATGGGAGAAGAAACGATAAAACAAATGTGACCTTTAATGCAACAAGTCTCATACCAAAAGGTACATACATAATAATATAGTTATGCATGAAAATGGTCAGAAGTGTAAACAAGCATGAAATTGGTATATGTGGGAGATATAAGGATACTTTAAAGGGAAAACAAGCATGAAAATGGTATGTGGGAGATAAACCGTAGCAAAATGGGAAAAGAAACAATAAAGCAAGTGACCGCGTCTGATACAGATTATGGAGTTAATATCTTAGCCAGTGGTGTGACCTTTAATGAAATACTAGATCATGACCCGCTCGACCGAGCGGGAGTCAATTTTTTTTTATCTTTGTTTTTACTAAATGTTATACATGATCGCAATGTGTATTAATATAAATTTTTTATAAATAACAATGTGTACTAATGTGTTTAGATAAGCAATGTGTTTAATTACTAAATTTGATTTTTAAATTTTATGATAACGTAAAGTAGATTTTTTCTATATTATTTAAAATATATAGTGCTATGTATTTTGTATTTTCAACATTTATCATACAAAACTTACATTGGGGTATTATTTATATGAAAATATGTGTAACATAATATATTTATATATTATATAAACATATGTACACCCGCACATGTTTTATTTTTAAAATGTATTCTATATTGTTTAGTTTTATGTAGTATCGAGTTTGTATAATTCAATTTTGTGTTTAAAGAACAATATCAAAACTGTCTTTCGTATGTAAAAATAACACTTTGCAAGCGCGAGTTGTGTCTTTTTATTGTAACACAAAATTTTATATAAAACTTATGTTTTTTGTACATTACGAAATTTTTTTTTTAAATAGTTATTACGTAATTTCAAAGTGAATTTTATCTCTGAGGTCTAATATATTTTGTGTGTAATGGTTCAAAGCATTTTCGATATATATTATATTTCAGTTTGGTTTGTTTTTAGTATTATTGTATAAGTATAATACTATACAATATTACTATATTCTAAACAATATATGAAGCTATGTGTTATTTGTTTTAGAAAGTAGATTAGGCCCAATGTAGTTATAAGAATAGTCATATCTTTATGTATGTGTCTATGACTTATCTACCTAATGTTATTCGTACTAATACAATTAATATGGCCAATGAAAGTATACTGATCAATTTAAAATGAATTGTATAGGGTAACTATAGAACGATTACTATTTTTAGTATTCTTAGTATATATCTTATTTAAATCGACATGTAATAAATGTTAAAATCATATATGGAATATGGACAAAAAGAAGAAATGTATTTAAGGAAATACATCAATGCAAAGTTAGACTATGGTACATATAATATATAAAGAATGAGACATTTAATTTAAATATATGAGGTCCACTTTTAAAAATCCACCTAGAAAAAGTTGTAATGTTCCTATTTTAATAAGATAGAAGTCTAATACCAAAACGTCACAATGACAAAATAATATAGCTATGCATGAAAATAGTCTTTGTAGGAAGGAAAGTTAGTGCATGTAAAAGCGAGTGTAAAGAGTTTATGGAATTTTTTTTTTTTTTTTTTTTGATTAACATGGGGTATCCTGGGCCTATGGAAGAGCCCAGACTAATCCCCAAGGGGAGGTGCAGCCCACGGATAGACCCTCTCTCCGGATATGCAAATGGGCCCTAAAGCATAGGTTCATATCCGTGTTGGTGTCCAGAAATCATGACTTAATTCCCTCCAGCAGGGTTCGAACTCACAACCTGAGTGCAGGAAGGAACCCGTCCTTACCATTGGGCTATGATGTTCTGGACATAGTTTATGGATTTTGGTAGATAATATTATCATAACCACTGAGTAAGAGGTGGCTTTTGTGTCTCTGATACTTTGGTTCCATCAATTAGCCTGAGCTTTCTGGCGCTTCGACTGCTGCAGAATAGGGTCTCTCACCTGATAACAATAAACCAAAAGGGCATGGTTAGTTTCACCATGCTAATTCAAGTCGAAAACATAAAAGAGTATGTGGTTCAGTTATTAAGAGACCATGCTGGTTTTCCTGTAACGCTTGTCCTGTGATGCTTGACTACATGTTGTGTCGGCCATTCCTTTTGCAGCAAAACTCAGTACCATCTTTATATTTCTATCCTTTTGCATGTGTATTGAACATAGAATAAGAAGTCAGAGTTTCTCACTTTCATGTACATGTAGTCTTCAGGAGCTATAGGTTTTATGTACTGTGGAGCATTACCATCAGATTCATCTTTCACAAAGTTGAGTTCGCTCCATGGTGTCTGGTTATATACTTGGATTAGTTGATGGTGAAGATAAATTAAGAAGCAAAAAAAAAAAAAAAAAAAAAAAAAAAATTAAGAAGCAAAGAGAATGAAATCAAATCAGTAGAATATGACGAACTATATACCTCGTCTCTGTTTATAACGTACGTGTCCTTCCCTGTTTTCGAAAGAGAACCTTCTTTCTCCAGCGGGTCCATGATTTCTGAAAGTCAGGATGTGATCAGTTAGAGGAAGATAGACACCAAAGTTCACAGTGTATGGTAATTATAGAAAGTTTGTAGGTTTCATCAATAGATGCGTCAAGGATCCTTTTTGGTAGTGACTTCAATGAAGACTTGATATTACCTTCAGTCAGGGACTGGAATAATTAAACAGACTTGCTTAGAACTGCAGGAAACTAAATATGCAAGATAATCAGTACACTTTCTAAGATGGAAAAAAGACATTACTATTGAGAGATATCAGGGAAGTTCGGAAGAACATCTGTGAGCTCCACAATATCAAGGTGGCGGGAGTTGATCCAGTCCTTAACCCTTGCTAGCTGCTGTTGAGATTCAACTGAATTATGTGTATCATCTTGAAGCATTCGAAGAGATAGGTGAAACTAAAAGAAGTTTTCTTATTCAGCAAAGTCAAGCTTTTGCGCTAATATTTACATAGCATTTCACCTTCATCCACCTCTCCATTATTGTCATCTTGTTTTTCTGTTAGATTATCAAGTTTACTCAGTTTAGTGGAGCAACACAGCATACTAATATTTTTTTGTGAGTCAGATTATGTTACACACAAAGTGTTATGCAGGTAGAATGTAAAAGATCTGAGTAAATATCATATAAGAAAATAAAATGAGCTTGTTCCCTCTTTGTCACTACAAGTGTACAACAATAGGAACTCGATCATCTCAAACCTTAAAAGATAAAAGTACGTATCAGCCTATAAATAAATCATGAAACTCAAAGGTAACAAAAGAATAAACTATTTACAGTTTTGGAGGGTAGAAACAATGCAAAAAAAAAAAAACTTGCGAAGAAATTGACATTCTTCAGAGCCACCAATCAGGGACTTTCAACCTTCGGTTTCTATGTACAGCGAGCTTGACATCAGGGATCTTATGTTTCACCTGTCTCCACAACATGTTAACCGCGTCTTCTCTCTTGGGAGGGAACTGGAACTCGAAATGATGAGATACATTCTTGAGATGCTCCCACATTTTCAGCCATTTCTCCTTGGGAAACTGGCGGAGGCTGTCGAGGATGAAGCCTGGCTCGAGCGCCTCGTCCGCAGAGAAAAAGACTGAGAACTCCGAGTAGTCTATCTCGTCTTCGAAAGGCAGCTCGATTTTGTCGCTTATGATTACAGGAACGCAGTGACTGACGATGGCATCGAATAGTCGGCATGAAGATGGAGTGTCTCCAGCTGGATGCAGACAGAATTTTGATGATCTCATCCCTTCCGTAGACTGATGATGACAAGCAAAAAAAAAAAATACAAGAATGATTATCACAGTGAAGACTGTTGGGATTGTGTGAACCCATGTCCAACTCTTTATTATCCATTTTGGATTCGAAGGCAAAGCCCGCATGAATTTGGTTTTTAGGTTCCTTCGCAAAAGACCTCGTACTAACCCACAAAAGCAACAAAGATAAAACCAAGAACTAACCGATTCGGTCCGAACCTCCATAATTCAAAAAAAAAAAAAGATAACCAAAGAACTTACCACTTGGATGTTTTGTGGTGTTGCGGTACTTTTCTCATAGTGAACATCAGAGTTACCAGCTAGTAACTTCTCCAAGCGTACACGGATCTTACCTTCAGCTTTCCTCGCTGTATTCCCACGGAAGTAAACAAGCGTACTGCGAGCCTCATAGGGATCCAGAGCATCATCATCTGTGAAGGACTCAACAACATGTACGTAGGGTGAAACCACGTCTTTATCGAGATTCGCCATCTCTTTTGGGTAACGCCCAAAATCAACGAGAACGAGGATCGACGCGTTCACTCGTTGCCTCAAGAATCTGAAAGCGTTAGGATGCGTCATGGGAATCACATGGTCTCTACCTCCTGAACGTTGCCAATACTTTGAATTCTGGAGATACTCCATTAACTCAACCTGACACAACAACAACACAAACAAGACACATTGATATTGGGCGATTTCATAATTAGAAAGGTTTTGACCTTTTTTTACCTGTAATAGCCGGTCAAGTTCGGTATCAGGATCGGTCATGTTCTTGCCGTGAGTGTTGAAGCTCAAGGAAGAGAAGAAGGGGACGTAGAAGGCATCAGCCAATTCAGGATCAAAAACCCTAACCGCCTCTTTCTCTTTCTCTTCGTGGTAGAGAAGCGAGGCCATGAGCCAGTACTCGACGCTGTGCTGCCGCTTGACACCGGAGGTCTGGTGCCAGGAAGGGAGGTTCTTGGCGGTGATGGGGTCAGCGTCTGAGATGTGAGGATCCATCATGGCGAGATTGAATTTGCGGGGGAGATCGTACATGAAGACACGGAGAGGTGGGCCTGTGGTGGTGGTGCAGGGAGAGGAGGAGGGGTGTGACTGAAGCTGTGAGAAGTATGGTGTAGGGTCGATTGTGCCCATGTAGATTGAGTAGGAAGCGATGAGGGAGACGAAGAAGACGATGATGCATATGGTTTTTCCGTACATTTCTTCTTATTTTTCTTTGTCGAATTGATGAGATTTGGGGTTACAACGGTGTCTCTCTCTCTGTTGTGTTTTGATTGCAACGAGAGAAACGTATCGAGTGATATAGACCAAGACATTGTTTCAGTCGCTTGGTTTAGTTTTCGTTAGCTAGATTGGTTATTTTGGACATGACCATAACCAGACCATTTTAATTTGGACCAGTTAGTTAGCTCATGGTCATCATGTACAATTGATATCCCACTTATCCCTCCATTAAGTTGAAAATGTACAGAGGGTTCTTTTCCAAAGAATCAAGGCCCTCATTCAGTATAAAACATTCGCTAAACTTAAAAGACATCTTGTATATTGAACAAATGATTACATGTAAGTTCTGTGTGCAATACCCAAGAGGCGAGAGACTCGAGAGAGCGAAGACATTCTAAATAGAGGTGTACCAGAAGAACTTGTACGCCACAAGAAAAGTCGTATTCCTGAGAGTTGGGTAATTTCCTCCAGATATATTTCTATAAGCGAACTCGAACCTGCTCCATAGCACTTCTGATAGATTTAATTTGTTAATCATATCTTATCTGACTATCTGAGCATGTTCGAAAGCACGTCTGCTACAAAACAATTTGAATCAGTCATGTTCACGTTATGGTTATGCCATAGCGTGTCAGACTATATTACATAACAAAAACAGAAAAGCATATATTTTCAGTTTACTTAATTTGGTTACTCACTTCAATTTTCCTAAGTACAGAATTAGGAAAGCTGTAGCTAAAAAGAAGCGGTCAATTACGTAATTGATTAAAAGAATGTGGGGACTTTTTAAAGTAACTTTTTCGGACCCACCGAAAAAAAGAACATTTTCTTCTCCGACACACCCAGCGTCATCGACGGTCTGCACGTTCCCGTTCCCGTTCCGTTTCACCGTATCTTATTACATATAACAAAACTTTGATCCATCCTTGTCTTTTCTAACTCCGAAGATTCCTCCGATTTGACCATCTACACTACAGTAATCATGGCGTTTTGGAGGAGGCAGAGCTCTGGAGACGCCACTGCCTTCAAGTTCCTCTTCTCACTCGCTTTCCTCTACGCTTCAATGGCAGCCATTGCCTACTTCGTCCTCCATACGAAACACATCTCGCCGCTTCCCTTGGACGCGCCTCTCGATCGGTTCTCCGAAGCCAGAGCCGTCCAGCACATTCGTGTCTTGGCGGAAGAGAACACCGGTCGTCAGGTGTGATCCGGCGTCTTTTTCGTCCAACTATCTCCCTCTCTCTCTCTCTTTATTTCTGATGGGGTTTTGTACATTTGTAGGAAGGACGACCTGGGCTTAAAGAAGCTGCAACATACATTAAAGCGCAGTTGGAGATGGTCAAGGACAGAGCTGGTCCTAATCTAAGGTTCGCTTTTTCTCTTTTTGACCGAATCAAACAAAAAAGTGGTATCATGAGTTGTTTAATAAATGCTCACTCCAACTACATCTCTGCACTCAGTACATATATTAATTGATTCCAAGCTAAGCTACCAAAAAGAATGTTACTTTATTTCTCTGAAGCTGGAAATGAATGATTCCTGTGTAGGGTTGAGGTGGAGGAGGCTCAGGTGGATGGCTCATTTAGCATGATGTTTATTGGCCACAGCATATCACTTGGATACAGAAACCATACTAATATTCTTATGCGGTAATTCTTATGATTTACCCAAAGTTTTCTTCTTTGTAAAATGTGCTCTAGGCAAATATTGCACTTGCCTCTGTCCATTGTGTTAGATTTGTTATTTGTATTTATCATTCACTTTAGGCCTTCCTTGTTTGTGTTATTTTATTCAGTCATCAGTAGTCTGCAACATTCAATGATTGTGTCCCCACTTATTAATGCCTAAACATTTCATCCTTTTCCTGTTTCTTTGCAGAATCTCTTCGATGCACTCTCATGACACGGATGCATCTGTATTGATGAATGCACATTATGATAGCCCTATCAACTCCCCTGGAGCTGGTGACTGTGGGTCATGTGTAGGTGCGTTTGTTACATCTTTTTAGTTTTTTTTTTCCATTTATACCACTATATCATAGCGTTGTGTGTCTCTGTCTGCAGCATCACTGCT
Source organism: Raphanus sativus (assembly GCF_000801105.2). Taxonomy (NCBI): domain Eukaryota; kingdom Viridiplantae; phylum Streptophyta; class Magnoliopsida; order Brassicales; family Brassicaceae; genus Raphanus; species Raphanus sativus. The sequence continues at coordinate 10,117,168 of NC_079517.1, forward strand.
TGAAATAGCAAGACTGGTAGTGGATTCTGGATGGGCCCCGCCTCGACCTATAATTTTTCTCTTCAATGGTGCTGAAGAGCTTTTCATGCTGGTAACACATTTATGGTGCTTTGTACTCTTTCATGAATGTGATTGGTAAATAGGATGAGGTTTATAAATTATAGTCTAGCTGATGAAACTAAGCTCATACTTTACATGGTGGTGTGGCTTTTTGCTCGTGTGTTTAGGGCTCACATGGCTTCATGACGCAGCATAAGTTGAAAGACACCGTTGGAGCTTTTATAAACCTGGAAGCTTCTGGGACAGGTGGTATTGGTAAGCCTCTGGCCTATGTTTTATGAGCATTCCCTTTAAAAAATCATCCAGATTTTGCGAAATTATTAACGAATAAAATCTTTTTACTTATGCTAAGGTCCTTTTCCCTCATACATTATTTATGATGTTAATGGCTGGCAGATTTGGTCTGCCAATCAGGGCCTGGCTCATGGCCGTCCAATGTCTACTCTCAAGCTGCAGTGTATCCAATGGCGCAGAGTTCTGCACAGGTCTCTCTCTCCCACTCTTTCACTCTTTCTTGCTATAACAGAGACATGGGCACTTCTACACACGTTTACTCTGGTTTTGCCAAGTGATTTTGGGTTAAATGATAAACTGTATCCGACCATTTTGGGTTCTAGTTCATCTCAGTAATTTACTATAAGTTGTCATGTGATATCCCCCAGGATATTTTCGATGTATTTCCGGGAGACACCGACTACAGAATGTTTGCACAAGATTATGGTGACATTCCTGGGCTAGACATTATCTTCCTTCTCGGTGGTTACTACTACCATACTTCCTTTGATACTATTGACAGAATCATGTAACATTTATGTCTTTATTTTTCCTTGCTATTATTTTTTATTATTTAGTACCAACCTTGCTTAACAGAATGTCTTTAAACCAGACCTGGAAGCATGCAAGCACGTGGTGAAAACTTAATCAGTGTGCTTAAAACCTTCACGAGCTCTTCTAAGCTGAAGGTTGCAAGTGAAAGAAAGTCTCTTGACGTGGATGCTAACAGTGACATGGTTGAAAGAGCTGTCTTCTTTGATTACTTAACAAGGTTCATGGTGTGTGCTTTTGCCTTCTCTCTGTTCATCATTTTTTCTTTCCATAGCTTGTTTACAGTCTCTCTTGACAAGCTGAAGTCATGAAATATATATCAGGTGTACTATCCGAAAAGAGTGGCCATGGTACTTCACAACATTCCATCTGCTCTGTTTCTTCTTGCTCCTTTCTTTTTGTATATGCGGGAACCTGGGAGACACCCTTTCTTATCAGTCTTCTGGGCTTTCTTGAAAGGTAATAATAATGTGCAGTCTTTTATTTTCTTGATATTTTTTATTGTCATGTACTCGTTTCCTCCTTGTGGAGATCTAACTAACAATTTAAATGGTTGCCTGATTAGGAGTTATACACCACACCGCTGGGATTTTACTTGGTGTCATCTTCCCAGTTCTCTTTTCAGTCATCAGATTATTCTTTGCTTATCCCATGAGCTGGTTGGCTTCATTTTACTTTGTTACATTTTAATTATGCTAAATAAAGGTGTTTAAATTGTTGGTTGGGGGAGGCTCACTAAACTTGTTGTGGAAATGCAGGTTTGCTCATTCATACTTAGCTTTCTTGATGTTCATCCCCTGCTCATGTTTTGGTCTTTTGCTTCCAAGAATTATCTCTGATCGCGTCTCACATCGCCACAGTGTTTCATCTAAGAAGATTATGAAAGTTGTAAGGTCCTTATTCTTCTCTTGCCTCAGTTGCATTGCATCATCCCTGTTCTATTACTAGAACATGTCTCATTTTTGTAACTAATGATCTTTGTAGGATGCATCTGATGAAGCAAGGTTTTGGGGAGCATTTGGGCTCTACGCTTTTATAACTTCGGTATGCGCTTTTGTTTGATCAGTTTTAATTTACTCCTTACGACAATATCTTGTTATTTTTGTTAAGACTGATTCATGACTAACTGAAAAAACATTTTCCAGGCATATTTTTTTGCTGGATTAGGTGGAGGCTTCTTGACATTTGTCATCTGCGTTTCTATGGTGTTGGGGTGGATTGCTTTCTGTTTATCTGCTAAGTCATATGGCTATGATTCCCTCAAGTAAGACATCTAGTTTATTGTTTTGTAGACGATATATCTTTATTTTAAACTGTTGTGTGATAAAAGTTCATCTTATCCAGGTCACCGATGTTTTATGTGACAGCTCTTGTTCCATGCCTTGTGTATTCTGTCTATTTTGGTGGTTTTCTTGTACTGTTTTTGATTGAGAAGACAGGAATGATTGGAGTTCCACCCCCTTTTGGTAATTAGTTTTACTGAACTCGATCATAATACTTGTTTCAATTGCAAGTCATTAGGTAAAAGATAATTATTGTACAAGATGTTGCTTTGCAGGGTTTTATCTCGCAGATGTAGCAGTAGCTGCAGTCATTGGCATTGTCACTAGCTTTTGTGTGGGTCCAATAATACCAGTTTGTGATCGTTGGCTAGCCAAAGCTTCCATCTTGAAATTCTTGCTGAACTTCACCGTGGTTATGTTTGCGGTATCATCACAGTTCTTTCCTTATAGCAAAGATGCACCTAAGAGAGTTGTACTTCAACACACAGTCTTCTCTGCAGGTAAACTTTAATCGCCCATCTAATATGGAACTGTTATCCATTTTTTGTATATATTTGTCCTAATGTTTTAAATGTGCCTTTTGTAGGTGGAAATGAAATTACAGACTCAACTTACGATTTAGCCATCGTTGATTCAAATTCTATGGAGTTTGTTTTCAAGCATACTCCAGAGGTGGCGGAGAAACTTCATGCTGGCCCTTCTTTTTCATTGGGCAACGCCGAAGTGTCTCCTCAAGAAGCATGGTTGGTACGTTAGTTAATTAGATTATCTCCTCCTTACATGCAGTTGACAAGACAGTAAGTGTTTACAGTTTGAGTAAAGATTTGTTTGGTATCTGCAGGCACTTTTCCCTGTTTCTTGTGTAGTAACAAAGAATGGGAGGTTCCCTGCTAAAGTCAACAAGATTATGGATCGATATAGCCACTTCCCTCACTTGAAAACTCACAAACCACCAACTACATTAGAGAACAGAACTCGCCGAGTTCATCTGGAACTCTCTCTCGGGTTAGTTAGATCCAATGTTTAAAAATCACTAGGCGATAGTTAAGAGCTTTGTAGAGGTTGGATCCATAAATAAACTCTCTGTTGGCCTTGTTTTGCTGTTAACTTCTGCTAAATATTCATTTGCAGCTCGTTGGAGGAGATTTGGGTCACAGTTCTGAACATAACTGGGCCATTATCAGGATGGTCCTTTGCAGATGGGAAACTTCCAGGTCACGCAACGGCCCCTTCCTTTTTCTTCTCTTTAGCCATTTACTAAGAAAAATTGTAAACCAAAATGGTCTTAATAAATGTTGCAGCTCCTGAACACCCAGAGGGCGGTCCTCCGTCTTACATATTGAGACTGAGTGGGAACAGCAGTGAGAAATGGATCTTCTGGTTAGAGGTGAGACCACGCTTCTTGTTCTAAAATCACTTTTGTTAGTATTCATAATGATTCCAAGTTGATTATGGCAGGCTAATAGCGAAGAAGAAGTGAGAGTAGATTTAGCTGTTCTTGATCAACGTCTTGACGAAGAAACTAGACATTTGAGAAGTCTTTTCCCTGGATGGTCTGATGTCATTGCCTACACTAGCTTTCTTTCTACTTACTTCTTCTAATCAAAATCTATATCTCTCCATTTTGTTGTTTCTTCTAAAATAATAGAGAATAATTCGTTCTTAGCATGTGACATATTGTTCAATGTTTTTTTGAGTATGAGTTTTAATAAACATGTAATAGATGAACGATATATATGATGATTATCTTTGTTTATTAGTATTTGTGTAAATTATTAACTTGGTTCTTTAATAATGCATATATGTATAATTTGATTGGTTGAACTTTAAGCCTGAAAAAGTCTAACAACAATTCAACAGTGTGATTATCGTAAAGTTAATTGTCACCATCTTAAGAATATTGAGTATTCTGCTTTGTGGGAGATGGTATTAGAGGCAGCATGGATATTAAACGGTGTATGATGAACTAAAGCGATTGATCGTTTGGAGCATAATGAGAATCTAAATCACTCTACAACACTAAGGGGTTCCTAGGGAACAGTTTTCCACCAAGGGGTCCGTGGAACATTTAATCTTCCTCTACTTATGAACGTGTGATAGTAGTCTTTCAATTTTGTTGTTGATTACTCTATACCTACCCCATATAATCTTATTCACAGATTACAATCTAGGAAAATAGTTGATTACATATGCTTTGAATTAAAGATCACGATTGAAATTTGCACTTTTCCAGGATAAATGTCAGCATATTCTAAAGTTACACAAATGAAAAAGGCATTGTTTAAAAAAAAAAAGGCATTGTTTGAAAGTAGGGAATGTCTCAGCTCAAGAAAATAGGTTGAGGAATGGAAGCAAAAATGTAATATGTGCAGCAGCTAGTAGAAATATATGAGTTAGAAAAGAATTGTGTGAATGACTTTTAACTCTTTAGTTTAGTTAATAAAATTAATGTAGTTGATAAAGTTAATTTATAAATCTGATTTCGTGTTTTAATTTTGGTACAGTTAGTTACAACGTATTTTATTACGTCGCTGGTCACCTAAAATATGAGTGTTTTTGATCATATGCTGACAACGTTTTGTTAAGTAAGGTAACTTTCTCTAATTTAACATTTAAACCAAAAATGTAACTTTCTGAACAAGTAGAGGTTCGGCCCGGGTTTTTTTGTGTCGTAGAGGATTCAACAACAAAGTAGAAAATTTGAGACAGTAGTAATGCAATATTATATTGGCTTGTTTTTTTTTTGGTTTTAAGTTTTCAAGTTTAAGCATAATCATTATTAATCAAACAAATTGAGCTTTGGAGAAAAAATGATTTATAAATAAATAAGGTCGGTCCCTCAGTAACAAAAAGGAAATAAGGTAGGTTTCTCCTCATATACAGTGAAACTTCTATAAATTAATAATGTTGGGAATACACCAAAATTATAATTTTTTTATTAATTTATAGAAATTATTATTTTATCGATATACTCCCTCCGTTTCATATTATATGTCGTTCTAACCTTATGCACACAGATTAAGAAAACATTTAATTTTATATATTTCCAAAATAAAAACACTATTACCAATACACCTAACCATGTATCAACCAATAGAAAAATAGAAAAGAGAATATTCTCAATAAATTTTGCATTGAAAACCGAAAACGACACTTATTTTGAAACAAAAAATTTCCTCTAGAACGACATATAATTTGAAACGGAGGGAGTATTAATTAAACCAGCAACTCAGTTTGAGACTATAAAATTATATTAATTTATAGAAATTTTTAGTGTATATTAATTTATCGAGTATTAATTTAAAGAGGTTATACTGTATATATAACCAATTCCTCACCCTCTTTTACATCAAAAAAAGTATCACTTTCTCTTTCGCAAGTACGCAACGATGGCAAATGTTTATAAATCAATTAGGTTCATTATTGCCTTCCTCTTGATCACTTTATCAGACCTGTTTTCTGAGGCACGTGTTCGTCTTAGTGTTCGTCTTACACATACCTGATCAAAGTGATACCGTCAACAAAAACAAGAAGCAACTGAAGCCACTCGAGAAATTTTTTAAGATTGAGAAAGGTTCAAGACCAACGTCAATTTTTTCATTGAATCTAAAGATCTATTCTGTTTTTTGGTTCAATTTATTCGATTGTTTCTTCTCTTTCCTTACCATGCAAATACAAGTTCATGATGTTGCCCGAGTGGATTTTACGGTTATGGTTCTTGGGGTTTGTCTAAGAATCTGAGATTACCAAGTGTATATACTGTGCATAATAAAGCAATTGTCGTCAGTTATATAGTTGGTTAAGCATAATTAATAGTCAATTATCGCTTATACAATTCTGACTGGATCAAGAAATCTAGTATACTAATATATTAATATGAAAAATATTTAACTAAACGCCAAATAATAAAAATATAAAAATGTATTTATAAGTTGAATTTACAAAATATGAGAAGATAATCCAACAGAGCATTTTAGTGGATAGTTTTAGTTTGGTGTTTCCACTTTCCTCTTAAAAATTATATATATATAACTTTTAACATAATATTACTAGATGTTTTATCCACACATACATATATATTTTTTTTTACAAATACTTAAATAAATGTATTGTTGAATTAAATATCAAAATTTTTAAATCAAACATTGAAAATATACTATTTTATGAAGGTTTCAATTTCTTAATTTTTCACTTTTATTAATTTAATAGAGTTTGCTAAGTTGATTTAATAATTCTACTGATAGTAAACCATCACGTCTAGTGTATGCTAAGTCGATATTTTTGCTCTAGTAAGTGGCAGATGCTTCGATGGCGGCATGAGCATTTTCAGCCTATACATAAACAAAGATGTTACCCAGATATGCACAAGCTTTGTAGATTCTAATCGAAGTCAAATAGAGCCACTCGTAAAAGTCATCTCCATGCCAAAAAAATGAACAATAAAGAGAATACATATAACCAAAGCAACAACATATAGGAATTTGAATGTTACGGTGGAAATCAGAGAAACGAGAGAAATGACACCATCATTAAAAAATTGCTTCAGACTTTTATATTTACGCAAATTTTTAGTTTTTCCGTAACATATCTATTTATATATAAATTTTTAAATTAGATACAAATATAAACTGAAAATATAATTTATCTAACTTCAATATTTATGTAAATTATTGATGTATTAAATTTGTTCCTCTTTTTATTTAAAGAGTTATATTTTAGATCAAAATCTTTTCTATTTGAATCAAATTATCATTAGACGACTTAGATTTGAAATCAAACACCTAATATAGTTGTGGATTGAAAAGAATATCGTTAACACTTAAAACATTAGAACATAATTAATATAAAATAATAATTAATAGATATCATATATTATCAATAATTTAGATCTTAAAAACTGTGAAACAAAAATATATAATTATAAATTATAAACTATTACCTCTGTATTCACACAAACAAATCGAGAAAACATACAACAGTCTCATTAAATTTTGAAAAATGATACTTGCTTGCATACTTAAACCACAACATACATGTCAAAAGCGTATCACCGAATTTTATGAATTCAAATCAGCATCAAGTCACAAAATAACAGTATAATATAAATCGTTGTATAACCTTTATTATATAATAACCGCTTTATACACTAATAAACAACAATCACTAATATCCCCTAGACTATATTTGAGAAATGATTTTGCCACATGTCTTCTCTACAATCATTCTCACAAAAATAATATGACATGACTACTAAAATTGATGACATGTCTTATAGATTAATATGACATGGACAATTTTTGCCACATGTCTTCTCTACAATCATTCTCACAAAAATAATATGACATGACTAATAAAATTGATGACATGTCTTATAGATTAATATGACATGGACAATTATATTTAATGTTAATTTATATTTTTGGTAAACTTTTTAAAATATGGTAATAACTCATATATTACATTTATTTTTGATTTATATTTTTGGACTTTTTAAAAATATGGTAATAACTCATAAATCATCATTAAAATAAATATATTCAATTATAGCATTTCAAATTTCGAAATATTATTTAAATTAAAAATATTTCAAAAATATATACATATTTTTAGAAAATTACAAAAATTAAATCATAAAATCAAATTAAATCGTAAAATCATTAGTTTCTTATATATCTACAGATTTTATAAATATTTTTTAATTTTAATTTTTGAAAATTATGAAATTTTCATCCCCTAGACTATATTTGAGAAGTGATTTTGCCACATGTCTTCTACAATCATTTTCACAAAAATAATATGACATGGCTATTAATATTAATGACTTGTTTTATAGATTAATATGACATGTACAATTATATTTAATGTTAATTTATATTTTTGGTAAACTTTTTAAATATGGTAATAACTCATGTATTACATTTATTGTCGATTTATATTTTTGGACTTTTTAAAAATATGGTAATAACTCATAAATCATCATTAAAATAAATATATTCAATTATGGCATTTCAAATTTTGAAATATCATTTAAATTAAAAATATTTCAAAAATATATACATATTTTTAGAAAATTATAAAAATTAAATCATAAAATCAAATTAAATCGTAAAATCATTAGTTTCTTATATATATATATATATCTACAGATTTTATAAATATTGTTTAATTTTAATTTTTGACAATTATGCAATTTTACATATTTAATTAAAATAAATAGATTGAAAAATCTACCTAAGATTATAATTTTAAATATATACATGCACATTCTTAAATATATTTCAAAATAAACAAAATTGTTTTTATCTTAATTTTAATGTTCAGTTAAATCAATTTAAATTAAAATATTAATAAGAAAAAGAAAATTTATAATATTAATAAAAAATAAATATAATTTATATTTATCTGTTGGAAAATATTTTAAATTTTTTTTACTGTACATGGTGCAGGAAAACACCTAGTAAATCCATATATATATATATTAATAAAATACACTAATAAAATGAAACACAATATGATCTAACTACACACCAACGAAGAGTGATTTTAATAGATTAGATATAAGTTTTCTTAAAAGGTAGATGATATATTATACACTATATGGTATAAGACCGTATAGTCAATGACAGTAAAGTTACTCAGAACAAAAGAAACACCTTCAAATAATTTCGATCAAAGGTTACAAAGAAAATGTTCTTCAGCAGATCATATACATTCTAATTTCTTTAAATTAATACTCTATAAATTAATATACACTAAAAATCTCTATAAAATAATATAATTTAATAATTTCAAATTGAGTTTTTGGTTTAATTAATATATCGATAAATTAATATTTCTAAAAGATGTAGTTTTGGTGTAATCCCAATATTATTAATCTATATTTCACCGTAAGTAGTTACACATATATGTGAATACAATCCTTTAATCTTCGAACAATTTCTTTTTAGTATAAGCTTCATGATTATGAATCAAAATCTCTAACTCATGCCATTTACAAATCATTTTAAGTATCTCCTAAATTCTGATGTGAAATTTCAACACAAATTCTGTAAACCAAAATTAGATCAGAGAATCTCAAAACTCTCGACAGAGAGGTACATGGCCCGTGAAGATATTTGCTAGGGACGAAATAAGGCCTAGTTCATCAAGTCTTGACGGGCTATTAGAGAAAGCCCATGAGTTTATATATCATATGAGAAAAAGGCCCACGTTGAAAGATAAACTAGGTTTCTGCTATATTTTAGGGTTTCACTCTATAAAGTCTCTCCACAACTTTTGTCGGATCGCTTCTGCCGCCGATCTCTTCCGTTAGCCGCAGCCATGGTAACTGCCTTAAGTTCTTCTCTCATCATCATATCTCTCTATCACGAATCGTACTTCTCATTTTCTTATTCTGCGTTGCTATTTTTTCGCAGGTGAAGTACTCACAAGAACCTGACAATCAGACCAAGTGTAAAACCTCCTTCTCAGCTCCATTTCTCGCTCTTTTGTATTCGATTCTTTCTGTTATTTATTTGATTTTTTTTTTCTGCTGTAGCTTGCAAGGCTAGAGGATCCGATCTTAGAGTTCACTTCAAGGTATGAACTCTCTCTCTTTCGATGTGGTTAGATTAGGGGAATGGTAGAGATTTAACCTGATTGAGAAAAAGCAGAGATCTGTAGCTATTTACAAATCTCACGTATACTTCAGGGACATTGAATTGGTCATCGTGATTGGGTGAATCTTAGTTTCATTTTTCTTATAGCTATAAAGATTCAGTACATGATGGTACATTGATTCTAGTTAGTGAGTGACTAATTGTTTCAGTTAAATGATGATGTCATATTCTTGATTTAGTTCTCATAGTGTTTTTGTTTTGTTTTGGTTGTTTTGAAACAGAACACTCGGGAAACAGCGCACGCCATCAGGAAGCTACCATTGCTCAAGGCCAAGAGGTACCTTGAGGATGTGATAGCTCACAAGCAGGCTATTCCTTTCACCCGTTTCTGCAGAGGTGTTGGAAGGACTGCTCAAGCTAAGAACAGGCACTCCAACGGTCAAGGACGTTGGCCTGCTAAATCTGCTCAGTTTGTTCTTGATTTGCTCAAGAACGCTGAGAGCAATGCTGAGGTGAAAGGTCTGGATGTTGATGCCCTATTCATTTCGCACATCCAAGTGAACCAGGCTGCGAAACAGAGGAGAAGGACTTACCGTGCTCATGGAAGAATCAACCGTAAGTTTTTTTTTTTTTGAGATTTTGTAAGTGACTTAACATTGGTCTCTTGTATGATGGACTTATTGGTTCTTTTCTCGATTTGCAGCTTACATGTCCAACCCATGCCACATTGAGTTGATTTTGTCTGAGAAGGAAGAGTCTGTCAAGAAAGAGGTAATATACTGTGTCTTAATCTCACGATGTGATGTCTTAACCAGAGTGATTCTCAATTTGTTTATTATTTTTTATTATTGTAGCCGGAGACCCAGTTGGCAGCCAAGTCGAAGAAATCAAGTGCTTAAGCTTTCTTTGTTTTTTAGTTTCTACTTTTTGTGTTCGTGAAAGAGATTTTGCTCCCTTTTCTCCCATCTTTGCAAGACAATGGATAGATTTTCTTGGATTATTATTGTTGGTGTTATGAAAATTAAACTATTTAGAGCATCTTTATAAGTGTAACTCTAAAAATGACTCTTAAACTTTTTTTTTTTTTGACTAAAAAAAAATAAAAAATTTAACCAATCAGAAAGAAGAATAGAGAAACGGGACCTACAAAAAGCTTAAAACTTGCCTCTTGCATAAGAAGAGAGAGGGAAAGGTTTTAACAAAAATGTGGGCCCATATGATTAAAACTATCTCAAGAGTTACACCTATAAAGATGCTCTTATCTTTGCGTTTGTAGTATTTAATTCTATCTTAATATTTTTGCTAAAATTATATCCGTCTTCTAGGACATTTAACTAGTGTGGAAATAGACAGTAACAGACCACTTGTCTTCCTAAATGTTCTTCGTGTCTCTTTGTTGTCCTCGGACCTTGGTCGCTTGGACAATTAGGTTGTCCTCTATGTCGCTGTCTTCATGTTATACTCGTCTACCTCGGAGATCATCATCTGTATCCGGGGTTCAGCTTGTTTCACCACCCATGCCTCTGATTCCTGATTCGTCCTGTGACCAAACGAAATATTTTGTTCTAGGAGAATCAAACAGTTACCTGACATCACCTTTTCCCCTCCAAAAGTCCCAAGTTGAATCTCCTCCCTGACTCTGATCTCTTAACCAGTAGTAAGGGGTTACCTTTCCCACTTCTCCTTTCACAACATATCAAGCAATTCTTGAAGCCACATTTCTCCTTCTCAGTCTTTTGTATCTAAGGCAAGATTTAATACACACGCATTGTCACAATATGGAAAGTGATTGAAAAAAACGCAAAACAAAGGGTACAACACAGGGAGACAGAGGGAAGGTGCAGCGAGATAATCACCTTCAGAAACCAACAGCAATGATGCATTTCGAATTCTATGTTTGGTATTGTTTTACGATGATCATTTCGTAAAACGTAGTCGATACTCACAAAAGCTATTTAATTTGTTAAGTTTTCCAGAAAAAAATTACTCACAAAAGCTATTTATACTTTTATATCACCGTTAAGTTTGGCAGCACATCGTATGTAGATTTACTATCTCATCATTTCCGGTTGGCTCCGTTCTTTTGAATGTTTCGCTGTAATGAAGCAGTCGCGCCTTTCGATCTCAATACAATGGGTCAAAAATTCTTTTAATATGTTTGGGAATAGTGAAATAATTTTATTAATGATTTAAAAAAAATCCCATGCCGCCCATAGGAAGTGCGTGTGCAACTCCTATGTTACATAGTTTTGACACAAGCAAGACTTGCTAAACCACATGCCATTGTTTTCTTTCTTTATATTATAACTATTTTAGTTTTTCTATCTATTCAATTCAGCGGCTCCCACAGAAAACTACTCTCCTCCACCATTTTTATGTCTATCTGTTCCCAACAATTATTGATTATATATTGACGCACACATGCATTCTCCATAGTCCACAGATCAAAAACAATCACCAATTCTTTATAGTTCAAAGATTTTCTGAGCCCTCATCAATGGCGCCATCAGCTGCAATGCTCATACTTTCGCATCCTCTGATTAGCCACAAAACGACAAATCAGTCTCCATCACCGCCAGCCTCTAAGTCGAGACGTATGTTCGATCTTCTTTTGCCGTGGAAGTCATCGGACAGTGAGGAGGTCGGTCTGGGCCGGCTAGTCTTTGGCGATCCCGCTACACTGGAGAAGCGTTTTCAAGAAGCTCTTGAACTTAGCTGCTGGTAATTTTTCACAATGTCTAGTGATATCGTTTCACTGGCTGCATCTTCGTAATTATTAAGCATTTTATTAATATTGTCTTGTAGATGGAAATAATGTAAAAGTAATGGTTTTACCAAACAAAAAAAAAAGAAGAAATGTAAAAGTACTGGTTGGTTTTATAAATAAAAAACAAACGAGAAAAGTCATCCGCTCATCAGCAAAATAATCATTGCAGGAATTGTTAAGAGACTCCTTAAACTAGCTATTATTAATCAGACAGAAGTGGTAATTGGTAAACTGGTAATGCAATTAGCAAAAAAGAAAAGGTTTCTCCATTATTGACAAATGAGATTGATAACATGATTTACATGTTAACTCTCACCTAGAGAGGGGATCTGTGAGGATTGATACCTTATAACACAAGTTTACTTTGATACCTTAAGAGAATTTGTGAACAACAAACTAAATAAAAACAAAACAAGTTATGGCAATTTTCTCTTTTACTTTCATTTGCAGTTAACCAAAATTTAAATACAAAATAGATAAACGAACCAACATGTGAACTGGCAACAAGCACATCCACTAACTAAAGGAAACACAATTCCACTAGAAAAAATAGAATAGAAATAAAGAAACTATTGAAACAATTGTTTTGATCTATGGCGACGTCATCTTCTTCTTCACATTGTATCTCATCAGAATCAAACAATTCACTATCACAATGTTAAAAAAAAAATCTAAAGCTCCACAATTTGACGAGATCAATCAAGGCGAGATGGCTCTTAATTTAAGAGCAGATGAACATCTCAAAATTCAAGACACATTTTTGTTTAACTTGGAACATGTTTCCATTCAGTTACATACTCTGGTAAGGAGCACCAGAGTAAGAGAAAGAACTGAGAGACTCTCAACTCTCAAACAAAGGCCCACCTCAACAATTTTGTGTTGTAGAATCAAAGCACAACATCTAGAGATTTCATAATGACAAAATTACTACCGATCAAAGCATGATCGCACCAGGACTGATCAACTCTACCCCAAATCTGACCTCCTTTGCGTCTTTCCAGCGAAATCTCGATACAACAAATCTCCCCAATGATTTCTAGGCTACGAAAAAACAAAACCAGTTTGCCAGCGTAATTACTCATAGTCACTTCCAAAAAACTATTAACACGTCTCATCCCAGCCAACAAATCATCCAAACCTTTCACCACTCTCCAGCACTTGCGCTCTAGATCATACGCTCTCAATTCGTTGCCACCAAAATCATCATCGTAAAAGAACAAAACATCATCAACAACACACCCGTTCTCAACCCAGTTGTTCGAACGCAGCCCCTCGTCCGTTTCACATTTGCCTTCCTTTGGGTCGTAAACAAAGCAATTCTGAAAACTCCTCGCGTACAACTTACCACTCATCACCACCAAGCTTATATACGTACAAAAGTCATCAGACAACTCCATCCATGGCATTGTCACCCACGTTTGTGTTTCTGTGTCGAACACCACCATCGCCTTTGACTCTGACTCTGACTTTGAACTGATACACCCAATTACATAGATTCTCCCGCAGATGACGTCAGCGGCTGTATTAAACATGGGGACAGGCATCCTCGGGAGATGCTGCACAGTGTGGGATGTACAGTCGATGAAGAAAGAGTTAATCTTACAAAACACATATATCCTTGAACCCACAGCTACAAAGCTTCCATCACTAGGCATATCAGGAAGCCCAGGGATTAGGACCAAGCCCTTGTCTCTGTCTTTGAGGGTATACAAACGGTCGACAATGTTGTCCAGGTCAAAGAGGACAACATAGAGACAATGTTCAGTGCAGCCCAACGAAGATCGTCTTGCGTATATCTCACGCGACGAAACGAGTGACCGGAAGTGCTTTGAAACGAGGGAGACTCTTGGATACTCACGTCTCGGTACACGCGCCAAGATGTCAACCATGATGTCCTCTGGAAGTGACATAATCGGAGACGACGACGATTGATTCTTCTCTGCCCAAGACATGTCTATGATTGCAAAAACCCTAATCACCGAGAGAGAGAGAGAGAGAGAGTACCAAAATAGTTGAGTTCCTTCCTCTTATATAGCTTATGCTATGCGTCTCGTAAACCAGATCTCAATTTTAAACTTCAACCGGCTTTGGTTTCTCTGAATCATCGACTTCTCTGATTGAACCAATTTTCTGACGACCAGGTTTTTTTTTAATCACTTATCCTACAACAACGTATGCGGTCAGTTAATCTCTCCTTTTTAAATCTATAATACTATATAAAAGTTTCTGCTATAAATCATTGAGATCGTACACATATTATTTAAAACGATCAATTGAAATATGACAAATCAGATTTTTATTTTATTATTTTTAAAAAATGTTCCACTATATCCAAAAAAAATAAAAATGAAACTAATATTATTTATATAACTTAAATTAATAAAATAAATATTAATATTTGACAACTTACTTAAATAAATGATAATTATTATAGAAAAATGGAAAATCAAAATAGTTATAGTAATAACAAATATTTTTTCTTAGATATAATAATCTATACTATATAAAAGTTGAGGCTATAAGTCATTGAGATCGTCCACATAAGATTTAAAACTATCAATTGAAATATGAAATCAGATTTTTAATTTTTTTTTTTAAATGTTAATATTTCCAAAAAAAATAAGAAATTAATATTATTTATATAACTTAAACTAACAAAATAAATATTAATATTTGACAACTTACTTAAGTAAATGGTAATTATTATAGAAAATGGAAAATCAAAATAGTTATAGTAATAGAAAATATTTTTTCTTAGATATAATAAATCTAAAATACAATATTTTATACCAAAATAAAATAGAAATTAATGTTAAAATATTCAAAGTAGAAAAACGGATTATTTTATTATTTTTTAAAATGTTAATATCTCCAATATATAAATGAAACGAAATTAATACTATATATATAACTTGAACTAATAAAATAAGTATTAACATTTGACAACTTGCTTTAAATGGTATTATTATAGTAAAATGGAAAATGAAAATTAGAATTGTAATATTAACAAAAAAAATATTTCTTCTTATTATATGTTGAGGCTATAAGCCATTGAACATATGATTTTAAACCACAAATTATAATATGCTAAATCATTATTTTAGTTTATTATTTTTGAATAAAAAATTCCAAATATATAATTTTCTAAAATAAAATAGAAATCCATAAAAATACAGTTACTAATAAAACAAAATTTAATATAGATCAATTAATATGTATGATTTTTCAGAAACTGAAAATATGTTCTTAAAATACAAAACTTTGTGAAATTTAAATATATAGTAATTTAAATCACTTATAATTTTAAATTACATTTAAATAACATAAACCAACAATATGTTTTTGAATATATATAGTTTTTATTTAGGAAAATTAATATTTTTAAATAGAATACGAAATTTTTTAATCGAAGCTATAGGAAGTGAAAACACATATGATTTAAAACCCGAATCCAAATATGACAAATCATCATTTTAATTTACTATTTTCAAAAATCAATATTTCCAAAAAAAAGTTGTCTATATTGGGTTGGTCGATACCATGAGTTACTTAAACCCCTACTCAAAAACGTTTTATTATTTTCAACGTGTTCAACAAAATTAACATTTTGATTTTACTCTTGTGACATAGGCAATTGAATGAAAATTGCTAAAAATAAATTATATTCAATACTTTCAATAATATAAAAATAATACATTGCAGTGAAGACTTTGAGTAATGTAAAACTAAATGATAAAAATCGAAAACTAGGCTAAAAAGTAATATATATTAAAGGTTTCAACAAAATTTCCAATTAGTTTACTTCAATGGCATGTTGTCAATTTATATATATGTATATGATCTCTTTGAATAGATTGCTCTTATTATAATTCAAGAAAGAGAGAAACAAAACAAAGAAATAATGTGTGTCTAGATCAAAAATTAAAGCAGCTAAAAGATTTGCTACTATTTTGGTAAAAGCAACATTAAATACAAGTGAAACATAATGGCTTTGTTACACAGAGATAATATAATAAATCACAATAGTGATTATTATATTTGAGCTTAACAACAAGCCGAAGAGCTGAAGAGAAAGCTGTTGGGAGAAACCTATAAGTAGTTAAACCTCGACTCAGTGTGCCAATTAAAGGCAATGGATGTGAGAACAGATGAGTGGTGAATCTTGACGTTTTTCGAGAAATTATAAGATCGGTTGATCTTGGACTGGATCCATTGCACCAAGAGGTGGATTTAGCAAATTTCACAATATGGATAGACTTGATAAAATAACAAAGTATAACCAAAGGTGTATGGAGGTATTGAAGATTATAAGCCATTTAAGATCCTTGATTATCAATGCAACTAATGGAAAAAAAACATTTCTCTTATGACACTTGCTCCACCTAGGACTTGCCTAAGTCTATCCATGTTGCACAGACTGTGAGATTAGGAAGAAGATTGACTTTGATTTTAATAATAGTTTTCTCGAATGATGATGACCACATTGAATTTGATAGAATCTTTTATGAAATGAGATAAAATAAAATGCCAAAAATTTCCAAAAACCAATTGTTTAAAATAAAATAATTTTTGATATAAATTAATATAAACTTTTAAACTCTTTACAAAGAATTAACTTGACCTATATAACACTTTTTGGAAACTTAATATAAAACTAACTAAAATATCTTTTAAAATATAAACTTCAAGAATTTAAATTATAAGAATTTAAAAAACACTTATTTTAAAAGTTGACACTACATAATATTAAAAATTTCCAGAGAATTTAAAAATATCAAGATTTTCAGAATAACATATTTATTTTAAAAATAAAAAGCAAAACAATATCAAATAATAAAAAAAATATAGGGGAGTTTATTTAAAAATCAACATAACATACATGCTAATTATTGGTAAAGAACATCAAAGAAATTAATAAAACATTGTGTTCTAAATATGTTAAAGCATAAAATATTGTATATATTATAATATAATAATATAATTAAGATAAAAACTTTCAAGACTAATAAAAATAGAAGAAATTTAACATGAAATTTAATATAGATTTTTAAGTAGTTGTATAGAATATAAATAATTATCTAAATTTATAATAGGTTTTACATGGTTTTTAAACAATTTTAAAACAATGGCTGGTTTCAATTTTTTTTCTCTCTTTCTACGGAGCAGACGAACATCTCAAAATTCAAGACACATTTTTATATAACTTGGAACATGTTTCCATTCAGTTACATACTCTGGTAAGGACAACTATCTTTCTTTCAATTGTGACTTTTGTTTTATTTGTAAAATGTATTTTACTATTCCATTTTAAAAATAATAATAACTCTGAAAGTAAATATATATAGTTAAGAATAAGATAAAAATAAAAATAGTGAATTAGGTTAGTTATGTCATAAATTTCATAGTCCAACAAAAAGAAATTCAACAATTTGAGTACATCACCGCACCGATACATTGCCATAGCAAACTCGCAAAACTCGTCGAGATAAATTTTTGGGTTTAAGTTCCTTTCAACAAAATCCAAGATGGAGATGAACTCCCTCATCTTAATGCAAGTCTTAAAGAACGCAAAGAATCGAGACACAGTCGCCATCTAAAAATATCTACTAATTAATTATGCACAGGCATCATCTCAAATTTCCCGGATAAAAACAAGTTTATAAAAAGGAGAGCATTGTTGAATTAAAGCACAACATCTAGAGATTTCCTAGGGTAAAAATTACCAGCAGTCAGAGCATGATCACACCACTGATCAACTTTACCCCAAATCTGACCTTTTTGGCATCTTTCCAGCGAAATCTTCACAGAACGAATCTCCTTGGTTACTCCTTTAAGGAAAAAAAAAACAGTTTGCCAGCGTAACTAACAGTCGGTGCCCAAAACCAATCAACACCTCTCACCTCAGCCAGCAAATCATCCAAACCTTTCACCGCTCCCACCCACTTGCGCTCTGGATCATACGCTCTCAATTCTTTCTCAGACCAATCGTAAAAGTACAAAACATCATCAACAACACAAGCCTTATGATTCCAGAACTTCGAACTCAGCACCTCGACCATTTCCCATTTGCTTTCTTTTGGGTCGTAAACAAAGTTCTTCTGAAATTCCCTCGCGTACATCTTACCAGCTATCACCACCAGGCAACCATTACGTATCTCCATCACATTTTTCATCCCATCCTCCCACATTTGTGTTTCTGTATTGAACACAACTATCGTATATGACTTTTGGTCGGTACGGAGATATCCAAAGACGTAGATCCTCCCGCCATTGACGTCAGCGACTACCTCAGACATGGGGAAAGGCATCCTCGGGAGATGTTGCACAGTGTGGGATGATGCACAGTCGATGAAGAAAGCACTCGATGTCATCGACCCACAAAACACATATATCCTCGAACCCACAGCTACATAGCTTCCATCACTAGGCATATCAGGAAGCCCTGAGATTAGGACCAAGCCCTTGTCTTTGAGGGTATACAAACGGTCGACAATGTTGGCCCAGTTATAGAGAACAACATAGAGACAATGTTCAGTGCAGCCTAGCGAAGATCGTCTTGCGTATAGTTCAGGCGAAGAAACGAGTGACTGGAAGTACTTTGAAACGAGGGAGACTCTTGGATAGTCATGTCTCGGTACACGCGCCAATATGTCAACCACGATGTCCTCGGGAAGTGACATAATCGGAGACGACGACATCAATTGCTTCTTTTCTTCCCTAATACTGGAAGACATGTCTGGATTGCAAAACCCTAATCGTCAACAATAGCCTGTTCACAAAAGTAAAAAACCCTAGATAGAGAATATATATAGAATGGTTGGGTTTCACACGGTTCCAATAGTTTCTGCGTAACTGGTCATCCAGCAATTAACATAACATAATATGTATTAGTATAAATTTTACTTCTATTATAGAATTTTTCTATTTTAGAACAAAATTATCAAAAATACTTTAAAGTAAACTTTACATCTATCATTAAAATTTCGAAATTCATGTCAAAAACAAATATATTTTCTTATTTTCTTACATAATTTGGTTCAGTGTCAAATGAGATTTATATATAACGTACCTAAAAATATAACAAAAAGTGAAATATATAGTTGAAAACTCAAAATTTACCAGAAAATAATACAAAGTTGAAAATTCCAAAAAAAAATACGTGAAAGATAAAAAGTCGGATATATTTTCTTAATCTTCATCTAATCATATTTTCTCTGTTTTATTCAGGTACGAGACTGCAACAGCTTGGACCGCAAAAAACCCTGGAAGCTTATAAATAGTAAAAGCTTTTGAGCTGACAGTTTTGCTGATGTAAGTTTTGTTACAGTTTTAGAATCTTTATAATATGATACAGTAGGTTCTTGTCCAATTACAATAATAAACCATTGTCTGAAGCCATGGTGTTTGTGAAAGAGAAACCACTAAAAGTCTATAATATTTATCATTTAAGCTTGGCTAGAATTGCTGCTTAGAATTTTCGCATCATTAGAATTAGTGGTTAGTGGTAAGTGCAGGCAGCATTAATAATGTGCGTGACCTCGAAAGTCCTCACACCAATGATTAATGAAAACCATTGAACAAGTTTCATAAGTGACTGTATTCGTTCCAGTTCAAGTCTCCATCATCTCTACATATCCTCGGCGTGCAGAGTTTTCTTCCACTGCCACACAGCAACAGAGAAAAGAACAAAGCTAAGAAAAGTGATGAATCTTATTCCAATACACCAAAAAACAGAGAGACCACCTTGATTAGTAATTGAAAGATACTCAACTCTTAAAACCAACGTGCAACTGCTACATATAGTAGAGATAAGAGCCTAGCTGGTGGATTTGGTATCGAACTCATTTACTTGTTACAAGCAAAAATTCATATAAAAGGAAGGTTCCGGCATCAAACCATAAGAAAAAAAAATTATCGGAAAAAAGATTAAAAAAAAAATGTTGACCAGACAAAATCAAACTATCAGTTTGTGGAACAAGAAAGGCCTAAAGATGTTATAGGATTATAGGCCGGTTGTGTCTGCTGCATGATCAAACTGACTGGAAACTGCTAGAAAATGGAAGAGGAATATATCAAAGTTGTTACAGCTTGTCGTGCCTAAGTTGCCCCGAGTAAGTAAATCCAAGTAATTACTACCATAATCTTGATTACAAGGTTGTTCAAAAGGCAGAGGAGTTGGGCAACTGCCTCACAGCAGACAAACATCTCTCAATTCAAGACACATTTTTGTAACTGGGAACATTGTTTCCATTAATTGAGAAGCAGATACATACTGATAAGGAACACAGGTTAATTAAGACGAGAGAGATATAATTTTGATTCCAATACACCAAACAAATGCCCTCCTCACTTACTGCTCTCTAACAAACCCCAAAATCACAACAAAATTATGAAAAAAATGAGAGTGCTGTTGAATCAAAGCACAACATCTAGAGATTTCGTAATGTAACAAATAGGAGCAATCGAAGCATGATCGCACCACCACTGATCAATTCTACCCCAAATCTGACCTCCTTTGCGTCTTTCCAGTGAAATCTCCGCACAACAAATCTCCCCAATGATTTCTCGACTACGAAAAAACAAAACCAGTTTGCCAGCGTAATTACTCATAGTCACTCCCAAAAAACTATCAACACGTCTCATCCCAGCCAACAAATCATCCAAACCATTCACCACTCCCCAACACTTGCGCTCTGGATCATACGCTCTCAATTCATTGTCACGAAAATCATGGTAAAAGTACAAAACATCATCAACAACACACGCGTTCCCATCACCCCAGTAGTTCGAACTCAGCATCTCTTCCGACTCCCATTTGCCTTCCTTTGGGTCGTAAACAAAGTTATTCTGAAAACCCCACGCGTACATCTTACCACCCATCACCACCAAGCTTCTATACGCATACACATCATCATCATCATACAACTCCATCCCTGGCACTGTCACCCACGTTTGTGTTTCTGTGTCGAACACAACCATCGCCTTTGACTCTGACTTTGAACTGATACACCCAATTACATAGATTTTCCCTCCGATGACGACAGCGGCTGTATCAGACATGGGGACAGGCATCCTCGGGAGATGTTGCACAGTGTGGGATGTACAGTCGATGAAGAAAGAGTTAATCTCACAAAACACATATATCCTTGAACCCACAGCTACAAAGCTTCCATCACTAGGCATATCAGGAAGCCCAGGGATTAGGACCAAGCGGGGGCTGTTCTTGTCTTTCTCTTTCCGGCGAAGCGTATACAAAACGAGTGACCGGAAGTGCTTTGAAACGAGGACAGCATAGATACAATGCTCAGTGCAACCCAGCGAAGATCGTCTTGCTGCGTATATCTCACGCGACGAAACGAGTGACCGGAAGTGCTTTGAAACGAGGGAGACTCTTGGATAGTCTCGTCTCGGTACACGCGCCAAGATGTCAATCACGACGTCCTCCGGAAGTGACGTAATCGGAGACGACGACGACGGCGATTGATTCTTCTCTGCCCTAGACATGTCTAGATCTCAAAACCATAATCACCGAGAGAGAGAGAGAGAGTACCAAAATAGTTGAGTTCCTTCCTCTTATATCGCTTATGCTATGCGTCTCGTAAACCAGCTCTCAATTTAAAACTCTAAACCGGCTTTGGTTTCTCTAAATCATCGACCAGGATTTTTTTTTAAATTATTTATCAACTATGCGGTCAGTGAGTCTGTCCTGTTAAATTGTAAAAACAAATAGTACAATTTTTTCACTCTTCTTACATAGTTCGATTGAGTGTCAAAAAAGATTTGCACATTTATCATCCAAAAAAGTATTCAAAATCTCCTTGGAGCGCCCATGGAACAGACTAGAATTTAGTGGTTAGCCTTGATATCAATGATGTGACCTAGAAAGCCCTCATACCAATGAACATGCTCCACCACACCACTAACAAAGAAGCTTCATCTATAGCTGACTACTGTATTCTTTCCCATCTGAATCCATCTCTACATATTCTCGGCGTACAGAGTTTTTTCTTCCACTGCCACAAAGCACATATAACACATGTGAATATTTATTGAGAACCAGTTAGAGACTGATAAGGGAACAATCCTTATCAAAGATTCAACTTCACGTTATTTTCTAAAAGATTGACGGTTACAGAAGTAAAAACAGTAATTAGTTAGGTTCAATTCATACATGGAAAAAGAACAAAAGAAAAAGAAAAACATGAGGCAAGAAGAATGTATAAAAAGAATTAACATTTAAGGTTTTCGACAATTACAAACAATTGGACAACTTTAACATCGATCTATACTCAAGCCAAAAGAACACAGTTATGAAATTAGAACCGAACTGATAGACAATAATAGCAAACAGACACAAGATAATTAAAAAAAAAAGTGTTGACCCAAAGTCGAACTATCTGTTCTTGAGACCTCCTAAGAGAGCATCGGCCCAAAAGATGGATCATACGCCTGTTGTGTTTGCATAAACTGCTGGAAATTTGGGGTTTGTGTCTGCATCAGAGGAGCAGAAGGAAGAATGGTTGATGACGTAGTGGGAAGAAGATCAAAGCTGTTGCACCCTCTCATGCCTTGCTCGCCAAGTAGTAGATCCAAGTAACCGTAATCTTGATCACACGGAATCTGCGGCTCTTGTTCAAAGCTTGGAAGAGCAGAGGAGTTGGCTAACTGAGTGAACGTACCATCGTCGTGGTTATACAACAAGATCGAGAAGTTGCTCTGCGGATGATTCATCGACGTGGTGGTGGTGGTGGTGGATACATCATCGACACAACTCTCGGTGGCGGTGCTACTACTCGGATAATTAAGTAGCGATGATGCTTGGTGATGATACGCATTAATTAGCGTGGAATCATTAGAAGATAGATCAAGAAGAAGGCTTTCTTGGAGAGTCTGTAAGCGACTCTGCAACGAATCCTCGAGCTCTGACACTTGTTGGAAGAATTTGTTATCCCTTTTGCTCAAAGACTCCTTCTTGTCGCGGATCATCTTCTTGTTTAGAAACCCTGAGAGGTTGTTGCTTTTCTTGTTCTTTTCTTGTTCGCTTAACATGCTGTATCTCTCCGCCATGGCTCTAACCTTGCCTTCTTCCTTCTCAGGCCAAGTCATCACCAGGTTCCCTTCGCGGTCGTACCAGATGATGCAAACATCGATACCGCAAAGCTCTGATAGCTCGAACGCTTTCTTGAGAACCGTCGCCGCTCGCGCCTTGTGCAAAGAAGACGAAGGTTTCTTGAAGACTCTATCTTTTCTCACTGACAATTTGTTCTTTGTCGTTGTCGTCGTCATCTTGATTCAGTCTCTCTCTCTCTCTCACTCAA
Organism: Raphanus sativus; assembly: GCF_000801105.2. Classification (NCBI taxonomy): domain Eukaryota; kingdom Viridiplantae; phylum Streptophyta; class Magnoliopsida; order Brassicales; family Brassicaceae; genus Raphanus; species Raphanus sativus. Next base: position 10,141,019 of record NC_079517.1, read on the forward strand.
AAGAAACTTAGGGTTTGGATGCGCGTAGAAGAATGAATGATGATTGTTACTAAATTATGATTGCTCACTACATATTATTATATAGGAAAAAAAATGCTGTAATTTCCATTTTTATTTAATTCCACGAGCAGGTAAATAAAAAATAGCCGTTATATATGTTGTGACTTGGAAGGAACGTTTCTTTCTGTGTGTCTCGTTGCAAATACACCTCAACTGTACGTACATACATATTCGACAAGTATAAGCACACGGATTTACAGTGCTCTATCGTTATTATATCTTCTCAGTTGTAAAAAAAAAAAAAAAATCGAAACCAAATATGCTGTTAGATAATTTACTAAATTTCTTGAATTTTCCGAAATTTTTTTTTACAATCATATATATATATATATTTTTTATTCATCAAAAAAGCCTTATTATATATTAAAAAAAAAAAAAAAAAAAAGAAAAGCCTTATTACAACAAGTGCATCATGTTTGCTTATAAAAAGCTACTGATCAAAACTTCTACTACAATCAGAACCGAAAAACAAGAGAATTCCTAATTACATTCTCGCATTAAACCAGTATTGTAACTGACCCTCCATTCCCTTCATGCTTTTCCCCCTCATAAGACTCATCTTATTTCTAATCCCCTTTGTAGAATCATATATATAAATGACTCCTTTTTGTTGGGTTATATTTCAATTTGATACATCACATTCGGAGTCAAAATTTGTGTTGGTGTGGTAATTATTGGATTAAGTTCAAAGATATAAAATATATAAAAAAGCTAAAAAATATTTTATCTAATACTGTAATCTATAATACTTTATTTGATTTATAAGAATTATTTTTCAAGTCGCTTAGTTTCAGTGTTTAGAGTTTAGACATAAACCGAACATATAACCTAAATAAAACAAAATGTATTTTGGAAAATTATATATGCAACACTATCCGAATGAGATAAATTCATGTATCTGTTAATAAAATAGTCTTTAACTAGTAAAAGTATGTTTGTTAGTATATAAAAGTGGTGCTGTACTTCTGAATAATTATCGTTTCATAAATGCTTCTATATATGGTATGGATAGTTCTAGAAAGACTCTTTTTTGACAAGAGACAGATTCCACTTCCACTGCCACACAGCACACAAACATCTCAAATCGAGACACATTTTTGTAAAACTTGGAACATGTATCCATTCAGTTACATACTCTGGTAAGAAGCAGAACTTAAGAAAAAGAGATATACAAGTGAGAGACTCCCAACTCTGAAACAAAGGCCCACCTCAACAAGTTTATAAGGAGGAAAACATTGTTGAATCAAAGCACAACATCTAGAGATTTCGTAATGCTAAAACTACCAGCAATCAAAGAATGATCACACCACTGATCAACTTTACCCCAAATCTGAACCCCTTTATATCTTTCCAGTGAAATCGCCGCACAACGAATCTCCTTGGTTAACCACATGAATTCTCCTTTGGCAAATATCAAAACAAGTTTCCCACCATAACACACACACTCAGTGCCGGCCCTGGGCTAAAACCCATGAAGCAAGGATTTTAGGCGCCAAATATTATAAGTAAATTGTGGGGCGCCTTCTATGGAGAGTTTCTTTGGTACATATGGTTGAGCATTTACAAATGCTAAATGCTCTAGCATTTACAAATGCTCTAGAGGTCAGGGGTTTGATACCTCTAAAGGGCAGTTTTTTTAATTTGTGCTTTAGGCATTGAATTTTTTTTTTTTTTATAATTCTGGTATCTGGGCAGCTACATTCCCAACTATCCTTCGAAAAAGGTCCAGCGCCCCAACGGAAAAAGATGTTAAATCCGTTGTGGCCAAAACTCGAACCCTGTTGACGGGCAGTACAGCTGTACATCCTTTACCACCAAGCTACGAGCGCTTGGTTTTTAGGCGTTGAGTTGTTCTGGACCAGCAAAGATAGTTCTTTGTGACACATGTAAGCTCAAGAAACTGGATGTAGATCCGATGAATGGTTAGTGGAAATCTGTTATGAGTTGATCCATAACAGTTCGGTTTAGTTGGTTCAATTTGTTGAATGGGTCAAACAAATTTTCTTTTTTCTTACAACCAACTTGTCTTGGCCGTTGCTGTTAAAGATGGCAACATAGGTTGTTTAGGTATGATCCAAAGATTAAAAGGGTCACCGTATGTCTCTGGGAGAATATTACAGAAATTAGTCATTGAATGAATAAAGTGTTGTTTAGTTAGAAACATTCACGAACCTTTTTGTTTGTATTCTGTAATGAAGAAAAGCAATAATAAAATTTAAATAAAAAGTTCTTTGATTATTTTTAATACATCAAAAAAAAATACAGATGTTTTACGGAGAAGCACAAGCTAAGCTATCGATGAGCTTCTTGGATTGGACCAACCATTTTCTAATAATGTAAGTTTTCACTATCTTCTCGTCGTCACCAAATACATTGCACAATGCTTCGACGTAGTAAGCAGGGAACTTGCCGTTCACTTGCAAAAAATACATGACGATTCGTGTCTCGTCTCTGCATAACTGGTCTTTCAGGACATCGAAATGAGATGTGTTGGGAACGTTCGAAGGAGAAGGAGAGAGCGACTGGGCCATGTTTCTTCTTATGCAAGTTTCCACATGGCTCTTATTCTTGACTACCAAGGTGGTGGTTCTTCTTGTGCAAGTTAAGCTATCGAGGAGCTTCTTCGAATGATTCAACCATCTAGTAGTAACGTATCCCTTCACTTTCTTTTCATCGCTTCCAAATACATTGCACAACGTCTCGACGTAGTATGGCGGGAAGTTTCCGTTCAGTCTCAAGAAGTACATGATGGTTCGTGTCTCATCTCTGCACAACTCGTCTGACACATCGAAATCGGGTTTGTTTGAAGAAGGAGGAGAGAGCGACCGGGCAATGTTTCTTCTAATGCAATCTTCGAGAGGACTCTGCTTGGCTAAGGAGATAGCAGAAATGGAGAGAAGGACTACGAAGAAGACGATGGTGCTCATGGAGGTATTCATTATTGGTTCTGGAATATCTTGGTGTTATAAGAGAGAACAGTGCATGAACATATATATATATATGTTTGAGATTAGCTGAAACTGTAAGTTGTCAAGGGTTGAAACTTGTTTTCAACTTCATGTGTCCATCGGTTTTAACTTGATATCAGTTTTAGTTTTTTTTTTATTGACTAAAAGGCTTTCATCAGTTTTAGTTTCATTTATGAAGTTTTCATCCAAACCATCAATGCATACATGTTAGTAGACTGTAAAAAATTATGAAATGGTAAGCTCACTCTCGCGAGGCATGAAGTGTCTTTTTATAGGGAAAGAGAGATTGACGAAGAACAGAGTTATGAGAGAAGGCAGAGGAGAGGAAGTGTTTCTTTTCTCTCTCCAAACACAAAAGGTTATTCAAAAACAAAAACGGCAAAGATGATCTTCTTTTCGTGTCAAAACTATATATTACAGAGGTTTTGGTATTATGCTCACGTGTAATGTTTCGAAACTGCTCAATCATTTTGTAGGCTCTGGAATAAAAAATGAATTATCAGTAAAGACCACAATAATCTCAAATGATTCTCTGCTATATCTATGCCAACATTTGATAGTCATTTTGGGCATAAGTCTGAGACATGCCTTCACCAAAGTTAGATCTGTGACAGCACCACCTTCTCTATAAACCAACTCTGAGTCCGAATATAGAAAGCCCTAAACACATCAAAACTGTTCTTCTAACTAACATGTTTGTAGTATTTAACTTTCTTTTCCTCGAGTTTTGATAAAAGAGATTTTCAAAAAATAGGATATTCTTCGGACATTATTAACAAGGTAAGTGCAGACCAGCCAGTGAAGAGACGTGTGCCTTTGCCTGTTCCCTTATCTTGATCATATTGTTCCCAGATGTACCCCGTCTCATAATAGTTTCTTACCACGTTCCTGTATTTTTGTGACATGCTTCAAAGTTAAATATCATACAAAACCTCTATCGCAAATACCACGTGCATCTATGTATATATATTTACCTTATCAAATTGCTCCTCAGTTCCTTGTAAATTGCTCTTGCCTTTTCGCTATATGGCCCATCCACTTCAAGAAATTTTACACAAGGTAAAACCAACATGTATTGATGATGTAAGGAAAAAAAAGGTAGAGGCCTTGTAGTCTTCTTTACTATGTTGGAGTATAGGAAAGTACCTGAAGAGTAATGGTGCAGAGATGAAAGAATCATGTAGTTCATGTTCATCCATATAGGACCTCTCCAGTATGGTGCATCATGCTCAGTGTTACGTTTCATATACATCGAACTGCACCAAAACAATGTTCTTTCTTATCATACAAGAACTCAAATATTCTGAACTGGTTATGGTTGTTCTTGTGAGCTCACCTGGTTTTGGCAAGCGAAACTAGTCCATAGTCACTCCATAAGATGCTCCTGTTTGAAATGAGATCAAGCTGTTTCTCCAGGATTGGCGATGCCTTTAATCGACCAAAAATATGTGAAGATTCAGATCATAAAGTAACTGGTCCCATAAAGGTTTCAAAGATACGGAATACATATTTAGCAGAAAAAACTCACAGCTGGGATGATTCTAGACATGAAGGGAAAGAAACTGACATAACCGACTTGGGGAACCAATCTTAACTTGGGTTTTCCAAAACTCTTCCTTATAAGCTGCCGAGAGAGGTGACCATTTTCTGAAATTACCTCCTTCCATACTAACTTAACCTGTTGATCAATAGAAGCAACAGCTGTGGCTTAACGAAAAGACTAAGAATCTATGACACAAATGATACTAAAGCCTATTAATTTATAAAGCTTCTCTTACTTTTTCTGTATGATTACCAAAGTCAAAGTAAGCCCCATGGTCCTTATCATAGTGCATCTGCGCAGAAAAATGAGAAGAGAATATGGCAAGAAGAAAAAGTTAATGCAATCATGGGCTTGAAAATCAAGTTATACATACCAACTACAGCGTCACTATTAACGAAAGAGAAAAGTTTGACATGAGAGAGAGAGAGAGTAGACCTGATTCAGAAGATCGAAATTTGAAAGCAGCTTGGCAGTTGAATCGTAATGCTCCTGCAGGATTTACGCCAGTAACATGTGAAGGAAAAAAAATAAGGGAGACATCCCTTCTGCTATCTATCTTGGGCTAACCTTTGAGATTTTATTTTCTTTTCCCAAAAGCTTTGTGATGGAATTCATGCAATCTGCAGCGAGATACATCCAGCATCTAAGATCAACGTGTCGCTCATCTTCACTTGGGTGCGAAGCCCGAGGATAATCATCCAGCCCGGAGGAAAGCGTCTGCAGGAAATATAAGACATCATATTTATCTCTGAAAAATCTGTCAATCGAACTGCCAAATCCGCAGATAAGACACTTAACTAAGTAGTAAGCCTACTATAAAACATCGCCCGCACGCAGAAGAATTCTGAGACATTTTATCACTAACAGGGATATATGGTACCACAGCAAAAACTCTTCAATCATTGTTATATATTCGCTAAAGAACATAAGCAAGAAGCTTATTGGGAGAAAACCTTATAATTGACACTCGAGACTTGCAGTATGATAACATACCTTAGGGTTAAGTTCTCGAGTTGTTGTGTTGTCTCTGCCATGCCAAAAGTAGCTTCCTCTCTCCTTTCCTAGCGTTTAATTAAGTCATAGGAAACAATATATGAAGTAGCCCAATTAAGAATGTAAGACCAGTTGAAGACAAGAGCTCTTCAAATATAGCGATCACGATTTACAACTAGTGATCCAACTGTTACTACAAACTCTAAAAATAGCCACTTAAGATACTACAAACTCTAAAAAGTTAAAACACAGAGCACTTGAATGCTAAAACGATACTGTAAATCTAAAATGGCGTTACACCATAAAACTAGTGGACAACCATGCTGTTACCTGTCTGGGAAGTATTAAACCACTGAAACCATGCATCTAAGCGTACGGAAGCCCGCTCAAGGAATGACAATATTTCATCCCTTTCTGATGCCATAAACTTTTCCGTCTTTATACCATCTATCAGATCTGGAAAACGAATATCGTCACTACATGGAATTATATTGATTTCACACATTCAATCGAGAAATTGCGAAGCTAGGTGATAGCACTAAACATCTAATTGTAATAGGAAGCTGATAAGGATATTGCTGACCAAGGATTGGCATTAGAATAAACTAATAGTATCGCACAAGCGCTTACAGAAAAATTAATTCTAGAGTGATGATCAAAAGGCAGGCATAAGCAAAAAAGATTCTTACCACGTATAACCAAAAATAGTGTTGGTGGATTGCCATTACTCGGGTACTGAACCACGAACTCCTCTGGAACCTTACTGCAGTTAACGAAACTCTCAAAAACATTTACAACAATAAGTCAATGACCATTACTACCAGGGTTAGTGAGAGAGTGTAAAATACCTTAGCGCTTCAGCACCTAAAATTTGCTCACGTGGAATCCATCCATCTATGTTCAATAGGTCTAACCAATGTCCAACGATATCCAAAGTCATACGAAAGTCCCAGCGCCTGCTCAAAGCACACAGAACACAATCCAAAGAATGATTAAGCGGTAAGATGATTTTTGCTTTTTACTCTGTAATATGCTATTTTCTAATAAAACATTGTTTTCAGAAAATCCATTTAAGAATGAATTACAATAGCATTATATCAGAAATCTTCAACATACAAATGATCAATAAGAACATACCAGATCAACAACTGATGGAAACCTTCGTCCCACAAAAAGCCCCTAGGAAAAAAGGGCCGGCTTGGAACGGCTGTGTACAGTTCGGCTGGCCAATATAGCAAGAAATTATCCCGACTTTCAGGCTGCAGTAGTAGATATTAATTGTATGATTATGTAAGAGGTCCTACCTATTTTGCAGATGGGAAGAACATCAAAAACTAATACACAATAAGCATGATGGAAATACTTGCCTCACTGCTTTTAGGAGCATAAATTTTTGATTGACCATAGAAATAACCAATGCCACCAAGCATGTTTGCAATTGCAGTCTTGCCAACCCCTACTGTTTCTGAATCATGCTGGAACCACGGGAAACTGAGATTGAGCATCGATCGGATAGATGCGAATTATCAATTATAGGTACGTTATGACAACATATGCTCGACATTGAGAAGAAACAGAAATGCATATAAGCAGAGAGAGAAGAACTATTCCTTGTGGAAGGAGACTCTGAACGGTAAAGAATAAAAGAGATAAAGTAAATACAGAGAGGTTTCAGCAGTCTCTCTGTTTTCAACTACACATCCAAAAGACTTCTGGGTGGGCCAAAGATTATCTATTAGCATGGGTAACTGAAGTCCGTACATTTGATAGTAATAAATAACAGCATACCTCTTCAGAAAGGTTGAAGCATTCCGTAAATTTTGCATCAAATTCTCTATGTTTTTTCCTAAGTAGATCAGAGAGTGGTAAACCTACATGAAATATTTATATGAAACTCAGCGCAAATACAATAAAAGTGGACAATATCAACGACATTAGTGATCAGAATGTTTTCTTTGCTGTCAGAGAACATTTTCATTACTGGAGCAGAAAAAACAGACAACAGCAGATACACATGATCAGCAATCCCTATTGAAGCAGATACATATAATTAACCTGTGAGACTTGTTAAACGCTTTTCCAAGTTTGAACTTTCTCCTCTGATACCGGAGACAAAGGGAATATCTATTGTAAATGGAAGCTTCCCAGAAATCTGTATGACAAACGAAATGTTGGCACTGGACACTTGAACATATTGATCATAGATTCCATAGGAATTAAGAACATTAATACACTGATTACCTGAAAGACGTAAATGTTGGAAGAATCCTCTGATGTGTCAGAGAGCTGAAGTCGTCCAAGCTTCCTAGCCTGAAAACATACAAGCCAAGATATATTAAGCATTGCCATCTACATAGAAAATAAAATAAACTACCCTGGGCCCTTTCAAATGAGTAATGAACTGAAAAACTAGCAGACCTGCAGAGCGAGATTTCGCTGAACTAGATCAGATAGATTATATATGTGAGGCGTCTTGAAACCGGAATAATGTGTCTCCAGCTGATTCTGCAATTGAAGAACAATTAGAATGGTTAGATCCAGATGAGCATCAGGGGAGTGAACATACGAAACACAACAGAGAATGTCAAATCACAAACAGATCCACTTTCAGCAGAGACAGCTACAAAAATCCTAAGATCTCTAAAGAGCACTTCAAATAACGAAAATACCTGTGATCTTAAGTGTATCTGCCAGTCTCCTACATCTTCACGTGAACCCGAAACCAAAAGAGAGCTCCCTTGAAAATCTAAAGCATCTTGGCCTAGATTCAGAACACTGCCACCTTCATCAGCTAAATAGAAGAAGAGATGCGCACTTCTCTTTGCATCACCACTCAACCTAGTTAATAATGTCAACGAAAAACAACAAAAAACTTTGTCACTCAGTCCACAGTGCAATACAAAAGCCGAACACACTAGTGTAAAAATCAGAAATCACCCTTTATTTTTAACATCGATCCGAACAGACCAATCCCCTCCATAACCAAAGCTACCATCATCATCACCCTTTGACTTGACAAAACTAGTCTCCAATACCATATCGTTTTCAACCAGCTCCTGCCTCCCAAAATCACGCCCGTTGTGCTCTCTCCATCCAAACGAGCTTAAATCATCAGAGTTCTCACAGAAATGGCGCATAACATACATCTCATCCTTGACACCGAGCCACATCAAGCCAGCTACAAGTGACTGTGGAGTTCTGCATTCCCATTAATGTAACAAAATAAGGATTCACATAAACACAAGAACCGTGACTCTCTCTCTCTCTCTCTCTCTCTCACCTCGCACGAACTCCAAAATAAACATGAGGACGATACGTTCCCCAGTACAAGCTCTCCTTATGCTCTCCCTGGAACTGTTACACACACATATACGATTCAACTCAATTTCTCACAACAAGAAGGAAGCAAAATCATCAAATATAAGATTTGTATTTACCATAGACAAATCCATGAGTTTCGGAGCAGGGAAAGGAGTGATAACCCTAGGCAGCTTCCTCTGTGACTCGTGGCTAACAACAATCCGATTGATGACGAAGTAGATGACTGCGATCCCTAGAAGCATTAGCACAACCAGTATCTTGAGATTCGACTTGAAAGCGCCGATCGACACGAGCTCCTTGCCTTTGCCTCCTCGGCGGATACTCGGTGGATAACGAAGCGAATCGCCGCCGGAAGATGATGACGATGATTTGATTCGACCATGCGCGCTCCGACGGCTCGCTCCGGTCATGATCGCAGTATCGGGAGTCGGAGAAAATGCGAATCGGAAACTTGTGAATGATTTGGGTCTTGTTAATTGATTGATTGCTACGATCAGTGGAGACTGGAGACGGGAGGGAGAGTGAAGGGTTTGACTTTGACCAATCGTGTTTGGCCTCTAATTAAACTCCTAATTACTAATTAGTCCTAACTCCTAACTAAAAAGATCAGTTTTCTCGGCAAGATTATCATTTTAAGAGCATACCTATGACACCAAATTTGATGTTTAAATTATACCAAATTTTGTATTTTAGTGTCAAATTTATTTTGTCATCTCTAATCATATATCAAATATTATCACCAAAATAATATTATATATTATATAATGTTTTCTGTATTAATAGTTTTTATATTTTTATCATTTGAAATTGATAAATATTTTTTATCACTTTTTGATTTAATTTTTATTAATTTTTCGTAATTATATGTTTATAAAATTTATTTCCGTTTATAATTTTGGTTTAACAATATTATACATGTATTTTATTTTATATAAAATACTATATTAAATTTACAAAACATTAATTATGAAAATCACATAACAAAACAATATATTTATTTTAATAAATTTATATTAGTTAATAATACATCTTTAACTATATTATAAAATAAAATAGTATTAAATATAACTTAAATAAAATTTTAATTAATATTTTAAATATTATTTTAAAATTTGGTGAATTTGGTGAATTTTAAATAATATAAACAAATTTATATTATTTTAAAATTTGGTGAATTTAATAGTATTAAATATAACTTAAATAAAATTTTAATTAATATTTTAAAATAAAACAAATGATAATAATCATTGATTTCCTATTTCAAAATAAAATAAAATAAAATATTAAGTTCTATAATATTTATTTACAACATAAAAATGATAATAATAATTTAGTAATTTCTTAGTTGAAAATAAAATAAAAATATTTTAACTATGTAAAAATAATTTAAAAATATAAATAATACAATATATTTATGTTTAGTTACACATTTGAATTGATTAATAATAATAATTGAAAGAAATTTGAACTAATTAATAATTATTATTATATTATAGTATTAATGAAACATAATAAAATATATATATTAAATATTTGATGTGATACCTAATCAATAATTTTGACCAAAGAACTTGTTTTATTTCATTTTCATCGTTTTGACCTTAGTTGGTTTTTTTCCATTTTGCTTTGTTTAGCTTCAAAATATTTTCCTATTTACTTAGATCATGTAATTTTATAAATTCCTAAGTGTATTAGTTTTTAATTTTCTGTGAATTTAGTTATAAAATGTGATATAATACACCACTTAGTTGTGATATTGTTTGCAGATTATGTTAATTGGTACATGTGAAAAAATGAAGTTAACCTCTTAGCTTTTGTCCCTGTCTCTTAAATAGCCGCTTCATTATGCTGCATTCGTTATAGATTTTCAGTATCTGAAGGTTTATTGTCATATTAGTTTCATCCTCTAATTACCAAAGCTCATTACAGTATTGGTTCAAATATCTGCATTCCAGGTTCGAACTTCTGCCATACAAAAGTAATAAAAACTAGTGGACTTTTATAAACATAGAATACAATTGTTCAGCCTAATATACTCGTACTTACACAACAACACAGAGATCTACATTACACAGAGATTTACATCCATGTCCACAAGTCCTTGACGAAAAATGCTTCATTGATCACAACATATAAGTAATAGATAAGCAATCAACTTTGAGGTCAGAACCACTCGGCCATGCATTTAGGGTAAAGCTCACTCTCAGTAGCAATGGAAGAGAGGCCACGAAGCTCCTTCTGAACTTTCCGTCTCTCGTAAAAGACTGAGCACGCAAGGGAATTGCATTTCACTCCGCACTGCACCACCCAGTCTCCCCCACCACAGTGTCTGCATATCTGCAAATAAAGATAAATCAATTAAAAAAAGCAAGACATATGGACCAAGAAAGCTGCAAATGCATCTACAGAGATTGAACTGAGCTCTCAACGTACCGTGGCCAAGTGATGCATCTCTCTCTCCAATTTCGAAGTCTTCCAAACAATGGTTGCAGCAGCACCACCGTTTTTTAGGCACCGGTTACATAACTGAGCAGAGTCCCGAACCACTTCCCCACACAAGAGGCAATGTTTCGAGAGATAAAAATAATCAATCCTAGTTCTGTGCGAGTTTCTAGAGTTCAAGGGGCGCTGTCCAAGTGAGCTTTTGGTGGGACGTGGCATCTCCAGAAACCACTGGTTCAAATCTGCACCCACAAGTCCAAACACCCTCTGCAGAGCTGGTATAATCTGTTTGTTGATGTAGTACAAGTCGTTCAATCGGTAAGGCGAATCGATGTCCAAAAGAACCAGCGGGTCCACCACCATATCAACAAGCCTAGCTCCTGGCTCCCCGTGGATCACAACGTAAGGCACTCGTTCAGCGTATCGTGGCTCTGTCCGGGGGTCCGCTCTCATCGCCTTGGTTGCCACGATAGCTGCTGGAGGAAGGAGCGAAGAGTCTCTTGTGCTATAAGTCCCCAACCGAACTTCTTTTGCAAAGACAAAATCTTGAAGAGACACTCTCCCTTGTAGTATCCGTTTCCACTGTCTATACAAGTACGACTTAACCTGCACAATGAAAAAGAGAAAAAGCAGATGTAAGCAAGCCACTTCAGTTGGTCAGCTGATAATTTAAAAAGAGGGAGAGAAATCAAATTTTGTACCGTAGAGATGCTCTTCTTTTCAAAGAAGAGTCTCAATGACTGCTCCATAGTTTTTGCAACAGCTTCACAAGTGTCTCTTCGAACAGTTTCAATACCTTTTGCATCAAATGTAGGCTTGTTCTGATCTGGACTTTCGTAACTGTACCCAACATAGCGCTTCTTCGTGAGGAGGAAACAAGGTTGATAGACTTTCTCCATCTTTAGAGTGACTGGATATGGATTCATTTCGGTGATTGCAGATGCAATCTCTTGTCCGACTTCAAAAGCTTCTTTAACAGTTCGTCCTTTGAGGAGGACAAACATACTAACACAAAAAGGTAAATTAAAATGTATGAGGGCCACACGGAGAAAGCAAATAAAGAAACTGTGATATGGATATTACCTATCTGTGTCGCCATAAACAACTCTAGCCTTCCAATTCTCATTGGCATTGACGAACGAAATAGCCTTCTCAAGTGTGCTACGACCACACTGGACAATACTATCTGCCAGCTCCGCACAAGGCATTCGACCACTGAAGCCAGCAGCAGTGTAGCCATAAGTCACATTTGCTATCAGCTTTAAAGCAAGCTGCCTCGCATTAAATATCTGGAAGAAAAAACAAATACCATCAAAAATTGCAATTTTTATTTTTTTAGAACAAAAAACTGTAGAAACGTTTGTAGATGAAATCAGAATCCCTAGTCATAATATTAGGTATGGACTCTGATCAAGATAATAACCATACCCGACCCAAAACTGCTTCTGAAGGAGTCAATTTTTTCATTGCTTTTTTCACCATTATTCTTGTAGATAGAATTTCCTCCAGGAGCCTTGGTAATATTCCTCTCCGCACCTACATGTAAGAAGAGGATGTAACTGTTATGCTTAAGCTAATGATGCTTTAGGGAAATGAAATCATTTTGTTTGTATTGAATATGATGTGACTTTAGATTCAAGGTTTATTTTTCTCAAGAAAAGCAATTTGCTTTACCTCTGGTGGCACGTACATAACACTGTTTGGGGTCTGCAGGATCTGATTAAAATCCTGAAGAACATCAAGGTCCAGAGAGTATGAGCTGACCCCAAGGGTGTTCATTTTCAAATGTGCAAGTTTTCCGAGGCATGTACAAAAGCACAGGTTATATGCTATAATCATTGAAGGGTAAAGAGATTGAAAGTCCAGCACAATAACAGGATCCTCGTAGAAGGCAGATTCTGGTTCCATCACAAGAGGTACGCACTGCATAGCTGGCTGAGAAGCAACCTACATAATCACATGATCTAGTTAGTAGAATCTAACCAGGAGTGAAAAGGTTTTGAAGATTAACTGCAAGGCATCTATAATAGATGCTGTCAAGAAACGTCAAAAGTAAATCACTTGGAAGTAGCGAAGGCAACGAACCTGTTGGTTTCCTGGAGAAATAGCAAGATAATTTTGTGTATGTGCTAATCTCAGAAGCATAGACTCCACTCTGTATTGGGAACCTCGGGAGAGAACTGAGAAAAAGTCGATGCCAAAAACACGAGCAAGCTCTGACGTGCGATTTATCTGTAAAAGATGATTTAGTAAGGATACAACTTGCATACCAAATCAAGTTCGAAAACGTTACATACCATACCATGTCAAGTTGGCTCATTATCTCAAGGGTCAAATTTGCTCTGCGTATCACATATTCTATGCATCGGTATCTCGCACCTGCAGGACCGCTTGAGAACCACTGTGTCAATACTTCATAAGGGATCGACGGAATCTTCTGCCTCAAAACAGCCTCCGACACAGCTTCAATAGTGTACATGTTGAGTTTCACTTCCCCACGAATCAAACGCCACGCGTTGAGAACAATTCTACCTCCAACATGAACACCACTGGCGTGTGTGCGTCCCCACTCGTCCTCAATCACCACTTCTTCCACTTGATCAGGACCGGCTACCAATGGGTCTGGCTGCAGACTGTTACCAAGATTTCTCGTATTATCTGAATCATTTCTCGTGGTCGGAGATGGTGTCCTGGATATGTTATTGAGAAATCTTACACCAAGCTGTGCAGCCCTTTCAGCTAAAAAACCAAGGGATCCACCCTGTATATCCCAGCCCACAAGAATATCTGGATCCCATTTACATACAATCTCAATAAAATAACTGAATAGTTGCCTCTCTTCAAGGAAGACAGACAACTTGCATCCAGAGAGGCCATCAACATTTCTGAGAAATATTAGCAATAGCAAGATCGAAAAAGCATATTAGAGGCCAAATGACTAAAGTTATCAGCAAAATATATATGAAACCAATATGAGTAGTTTACCTCTGAGAAATGATATCTGGACTAAATAAAAGTACAAATACTTCAGCTGCAAAACTATCATCATTCTGCACAACGAGAGCTATGACATTGACAGAGTCAAACCGTGGATCAGGTCGAAGGTCCCCTCTAGACTCTGCATGAACCTGTAAGTTTATAGATATTAACATATATCAACGAACCCTTTCCCAGAAAACATCATCTTAAAGTATGGGCATTCATTTTTTTACCACAGAGAGCATTTTAATATCAGCAATAACATAGTAGAATAGGCATTTTCACTCAACTCTGAAGAAATGAGCAACATATATCATAATTATTGTACTAAGACAAACTCCTTAATGAGCTGCGCATTTTACTAAGTTCAAGTATCCTCAAGCATTGAACAAACGATCATTATTCTTATTAACTGCAAGATCATGACAATGAAAACAGAATATCATGTTGCTCGCTATGAGGCTCGAGAAAGGGCAAATGTGGCATGGGACATTCATTTTTTTATCCTTGCAATGAATTGCTTAACATGAAGTTAGGGTATCATATATACAATTCAAAATGTCCATGACTAATTATGTGTGAAAAGGGGATTAAGTTAAAGCACCTCTATACTCAGCACTGTAAGCTGTTGTCCAGCCCCCATGCTCGCAGGATCTCGGAATCCAATTTGACTCAAGGGAGTGGCCCCTGATTTCCCATCAGGACCTGAAATCTGAGACATCTCTTGTGAAACAGTGGTCTGCAAATTAAGGTTAAGAAAATTTCCTTTGCTTTTCAGATCTATCTCAGACTCTGTATAAGCATCTGATTCTGAATTCACAAAAACGTTATCATGCTGCTCCCCGTGCTCAGACACAGACATTTCCTGATCATCCCCTAACGGTTGTTTTTCTGAAACAATATTAGAGTCCCCTGGACCTGGAAAATTCAAAAGTTTAAAACACACAGCAACATTTTCACTTGCTTTTACGACATCCAACACAGTCATTAGTTTATTAATCAGGAACAGTACCATCTTTGTACGTAAAGAGGCTTTAAGCAATGTATATTGAACCTTCTAGAGGATGTAACTCTGAACAGTACCTTTGTTATTCGATATCCATTGTGAAACAGAATCCAAAGGAGGGGGTGAAAAGGCAGGGGTCAGTAGGTAAAGGCTTGAGCCGTCATTGAGATGATGCAAGGGGATACCAAGGGAAGCTCCTTGGGAAAAGTGTTTCTTTTCGTTGACTTCAGTGTCCTCCTTGGGAAAAAACGGGATCTCCTTGGAACTCCCCTCTTCCAAGAGAAGAAACAGAAGGATACGTTCAGAAGTAATCTCAAGTTTGAAAAACATAAGATAAAGAGAAGATCCAACTTCAAATTTATTTAAGTCACATTTCAACCGCATTTGCATTGATTGTAAGTAGCACAAACTAGAACAGGAACAAGATTTGAGTAAAAGTACCATATCCATCACGCGAAGAATCTAGCAGTCCAACACTTAGGCAATCGAGTGAAGGAGGCTTCTTGCTTAAGGTTAGGCATATTAACTTTCCTGTCTCATCAGTTACATTGGCAGTTGACTCTTGCTCATCCCCAGATTTTTGGACGTTATTTATATCAATCCCAACAAGTTTATTGCTAGCCACCAATATTCCTGATTCCACAGTTTGTGATTCCTTACCAAGTGGAACACTGGCTGATGAAACTTTCCTCGAAGCTTCATCACTCTCTTGACCTGCTGTCTCTTTAGTCGAACATCTATCAGCAGAATGAAGTCCAGATGACTGAGTGGATATATTAAACTCACAATTTCCTGCGTCTGTTGGAGATAAATTTTGAGGAGCATCGCCAAGGTAGCGTTCACTAACTTCTGCAGAAAGAGCAGGACCTGGTTTCTTGTCCTCAGATCTCAAGGTAGCTATGCACTCCTTTTTCTTCCCATCCCCAGAGTCTCTAGTCACTGTAGTCCGTGGTAGAACCTTCCTAAACTTCTTATGTTGTGAACCAGGCGAGTCCCCAAGGCCTAATCGTTTTTTCCTCATCAGGTCCCGCAGCGAATATCCAGCCGAAACGTTTCCGTCAATCGTATTACAAACATCTGCTAGATGTTCTTTCACTGGAACATTAAAAGTGTCATTCATCTCATTCACGGGGTCGGAAGTGATCTTTGGTAAACCAAGCTTATCGCTAACGTTTGTACTGTCAAAGTCCTTCTGGAGATTTTTTGTCAAGGATAAAGGTAAAGGCCCCCATACAGACTTGGTAGACTTGCTACTCCTAGAGAAGCTCGTATTCTTATCCTTCATCACTTCACTCGTACGTAAATCACTCTTTCTGTATCTCTGGAATGAATTTGAAGCATCTGAAGTTGAGATATTGGGAACATCAGTAGAGACTTCCGTGTCAATAGATTGTTTGTCTGATGAAGGTACAGGTTCTTGGCTGTCCAGATTAGTTTGTAAAGCTCCTTTCATCGAACTCCCTAAGTCTAGTTGATCCTCCTGAGAATCAAGAATGTCTTGACATTCCTTTTGGGATTGGCTCAGATAATCTGTACTAGCCATTTCAAGAACCTTGTTCATAGACCCTAAAGGAACCAAAGGGCTAAGGATTGTTTCCCGAAGAATTTCATCATCGGAGTTTATGTCCTCTGCAGCCTGGGATGAGGCAAGCCACTTAAAGAGACCTAACGCTTCAGCATCTTGTACTTCAGCAGGTATATCTCTGTCCGTGGGTGTTTTCATATATGCATCATTTCCCAGCGATGCTTCTCCGCTCTCATCAAGTGGAGAAAGCTTTTCTGATGCAGGCAACTCACTCCGTGTACCAACCATATGGCTCAAAGCCTGCAGATCCGTAATTTCAGGTTTTGCATGCATCTCTGAAACGGCTGAAGACACTGCAGTAGGCTTCATATCAGGCGGAGACACGCCAACTTCGTGATACATTTCTTTTAGCATATTCTCAAACCCAACATAATGTGACATAGTCTTGAGCACATCAGCTGCAGAGGGTTTGCCAGGATCGGGAGGTATAGGTGCATCATAGACGCCAGTCCTTTCATACTCCTCCTGAGAAAACAATGACAAGGTTAGGTAAGGGAAGACCATAAAAATAACTTAAAAGTATAAAGCTAAGAAAGTTAGGATGAACCTCCCAAATTGCCACAAGCGACTGAACCATCTTAGTATCAGACTGTGCTTGGGAGAGGGAGTTGTACATTTTAAGTTGCAGATTGAGAATATCTACAAGAGAAGAAGCTAGTTCAACGGGTCGCTCTTCGTACATGAAACAGAGACAATTATACTTCGTTTCAGGACTTACCACTAACACAAGCATCTCCCTCAAGTTCACAGAGACTCTGACGTCTGTACTGGTGACTCTGCTGGCTCTGGCTCAACGGTGTATCAGATTCTTCAGAGAGATTCCACATCCATTGACCTGGGATTGTTGTCAAGCTCCAAACAGGGAAACTGCCGCTCGCAGCAGCACTAGAATCTGCCTGCTACATTGTTTCAGTATTGTGAAATAAAAGAAGATGGTAACTATCGAACAATATGTTGGTCAAGCTTCAAGTATTTGACGATCTACCGTTGTACTAGCCACTTCGTCAATCCCTTGTCCCACACAATCATCCAAATCAAATTTCCTTGGACGGAAATGGTGAGGCACTGGGCTACGGAACTTCATCTTTGATATATGCACATGACCCATTCCATACAAATTATAGTCAACCTATAGAAGTGAACCAAAGAAACTTCAGTAGTGCACTTAAGCTGTCAGAAAAAGTATAGTGTATTATCAGTCTGAAAGATATGTTCATATGTGAATACATAAAAACGAAAATTTACCAGAAACTGGAGAAGAAAAGGAATGTGAGACTCGTAAGGTTGCAAACTTCTACCAAGAACAGCACCAGCCTAGAGAGAGAGGAGACAAAAAAGAAAAATCGTTATAAGTATACTATTTCCACCGAGTTCTGTGCATTCTACATAAAGTTACAGAATAGCGGTGAAGTGGTCTCATCAAAATAAATAATACCAGAAGAAGACTGGCAGCACGAGACACGTCTTGTGGATGGTAGCTATTATACTGGTCAAGGTGAACAAACAAGAAACTACCAAAGAAAAGGGTAACTGCACCAGAAGTAAATATACAGGATACAGATAAATCTTCACAAACGCCTCCTCTGCTGCGTGGTACCCATAAAACATCTTTGCTCTAACAATCTCACAATCATGAACATGTTGCCTTTTTGAAGCAGCACTGCCCTTAAGCTACAAGTCCATATCAAGTAGACACATACATGGGAAGAGACAATCAGAAAGAAAAAAAACAGATACATAAACGCAGCTCATAGACTAAGAAACCATGACTAACTTGGTATGTAACAAAAAACAGACCTTTAGAGCCTTCTCCAAGTCAAGTGATACAGCAGGTATGATTGCATCAACTGAAGCAAAGAAAGGAAAAAACATGAAACATGTCACTGGTGGTTAAACTAGTCGATAAGTGGTGGCTTCATACCTCCGCTATGCTGATCAAGTGGAATATCCGAGCACGGGATATAGAGATATGGTAATGCCTGCAAGAGAAATAAGGAAGTGACAAACAATGTTTTTTTTTTTTTTGTAAACAAGAAAGTAAAATAAAAACCACTACCAAACTAAAATTTACTCGTTTCTGTATCTAATTTTCATTGCGAGCACTTGGGTCTATCTATCCCCACTGTACAGACCAGTAGATTAGTTGGGCCGCTCAGACACCTTGTTAGTAAAAAAAAGAAAAAAAGAAAGAGAGCTTACACGATGAATGTGCAAGCAAGTCTTCTGACCAGAAGGTGTGGAACCATAGATCCTTATAACAGGGACTTCCTTTACTTCGCCACCTTCAAATTCAAGCAACGAATCAGGTATAAGAAAGCTAAAAATGGTGATAGATGTTGGTGAAAGTGGAAGCTTCTTTTTTTTTTTTTTACCTTGGAAGGTGCTGTAGCAAAGATCATAGGCAGGGATGGGAGAAGCCATGTAATAGTCGATCGATACAATCCTTACGCTGAAAACATTCGGACCCGATTGAGACTCAGCCATCGCTTCGCCCGCCCTCTGAGAACTTTGACACCGGAACCCTGCAAATTGTGATTCCCGCCGGGTCTGGTGGGTTTAGGTCTCTACAAAAATCCGAAACTGACCGCTCGGTTAACCAAGCGGTTTGGTTCGGTTCTTTAGTGGAGTCACTTAGTGGGTCGGTTTGAACATTGTATGACTAAGGTATCAGTTGTTGGTCTCTGGATATCAAATTTCAGCCGCTGTGATTGCTTTGGCAATGTAAATCCTTTACATATCTATTTTGTAAATCTACTTTTGTTGGAAACTTCAAGGAAGTCTTTCTTAAACTACCATACATAGAAGCATTTATGAAACGATGATTATTCAGAATAGCACCACTTTTATATATAAAAAGATATGTTACAAACTAAAGACTATTCTATTAACAATTTCAAGATTTTAACTCATTCGGATAGTCTTGCATATATATTTGGGCAATGATATATTTTATTTTATTTAGGTTATGTTCGTTTTGTGTCTAAACTCTGACCATTGAGACTAGCTACTTGAAAAAAAAAAATAAAAAAAAAAAAGTATTATAGATTACCGTATTAGATAATAATATTTTTAACTTTTTATATATTTTATCTTTAAACTTAATCCAATAATTACCACACCAACACAAAATTTGACTCCAAATATGATTTATCAAATTGAAATATATCAAAACCCAACAAAAATTTAGTCAATTTATATTTGGTTTCGATTTTTAGTAAATTATCTAATAACATACTTGGTTTCGATTTTTTTTAGTTAAAAAACTCAGAAAATATAATAACGATGGAGCATTATGAATCCGTGTATATGCACATTAGAGGTGTATTTGCAATGAGAAACGAAGAAAGAAACGTTCCTTCCAAGTCACAACATATATATAACGGCTATTTTTTTATTTACATACTTGTGGAATTAAATAAAAATGGAAATTACAGCATTTTTTTTTCCTATATAATATGTAGTGAGCAATCATAATTTAGTAACAATCATCATTCATTCTTCTACGCGCATCCAAACCCTAAGTTCTTTTGAGTGAGAGAGAGACTGAATCAAGATGACGACAACGACAAAGAACAAATTGTCAGTGAGAAAAGATAGAGTCTTCAAGAAACCTTCGTCTTCTTCGTACAAGGCGCGAGCGGCGACGGTTCTCAAGAAAGCGTTCGAGCTATCAGAGCTTTGCGGTATCGATGTGTGCATCATCTGGTACGACCGCGAAGGGAACCTGGTGATGACTTGGCCTGAGAAGGAAGAAGGCAAGGTTAGAGCCATGGCGGAGAGATACAGCATGTTAAGCGAACAAGAAAGGGACAAGAAAAGCAACAACCTCTCAGGGTTTCTTAACAAGAAGATGATCCGCGACAAGAAGGAGTCTTTGAGCAAAAGGGATAACAAATTCTTCCAGCAAGTGTCGGAGCTCGAGGATTCGTTGCAGAGTTGCTTACAGACTCTCCAAGAAAGCCTTCTTCTTGATGATCAACCCCAGGATCTATCTTCTCATGATTCCACGCTAATTAATGCGTATCATCACCAAGCATCATCGCTACTTAATTATCCGAGTAGTAGCACCGAGAGTTGTGTCGATGATGTATCCACCACCACCACCACCACGTCGATGAATCATCCGCAGAGCAAGTTCTCGATCTTGTTGTATAACCACGACGATGGTACGTTCACTCAGTTAGCCAACTCCTCTGCTCTTCCAAGCTTTGAACAAGAGCCGCAGATTCCGTGTGATCAAGATTACGGTTACTTGGATTTACTGCTTGGGGAGCAAGGCATGAGAGGCTGCAACAACTTTGATCTTCTTCCCACTACGTCATCAACCATTCTTCCTTCTCCTTCTCTCTTAGGTCTCAAGAACAGATAGTTTGACTTTGCGTCAACACTTTTTTTATTATTATCTTGTGTCTGTTTGCTATTATTGTCAATCAGCTGGACTAGGAGGAGGTTCTAATTTCATAACTGTGTTCTTTTGGCTTGAGTATAGATCGATGTTAAAAAAGTTGTCCAATTGTTTGTAATTGTGGAAAACCCTACATGTTAATTCTGAGAGACTTCTTTTTATACATTCTTCTTGCCTCTGTTTTTCATTTTCGTTTGTTCTTTTTCCATATATGAATTCAACCTAACTAATTAATGTTTTTACTTCTTTAACCGTCAATCTTTTAGAAAATAACCTGAAGTTGAATATTTGATAAGAGTCAGAGATGTGTGTGTCTCTGAGCAGGAGCAGCTGAACACTAGTTTGAATATATGTATGCAGATCACATTACGAAATCTCTGGCTTTCTTTTATGGGTTGACTACTTTTTGGATGATAAATGTGCGGTGTTAAAAAAAAAGGATTGATAAATGTGTTTGTTTTTACAATTTAAAAGGACAGATTCACTGACCGCATACATTGATAAATGATTTAAAAAAAAAATCCTGGTGGTCAGAAAATTGGTTCAATCAGACAAGACGATGATTCAGAGAAACCAAAGCCGGTTTAGAGTTTTAAATTGAGAGCTGGTTTACGAGACGCATAGCATAAGCTATAAGAGGAAGGAACTCAACTATTTATTTTGGTACTCTCTCTCTATCGGTGATTAGGGTTTTGCGATCTAGACATGTCTTGGGCAGAGAAGAATCAATCGCCGTCGTCGTCGTCTCCGATTACGTCACTTCCAGAGGACATTGTGGTTGACATATTGGCGCGTGTACAGAGACGAGACTATCCAAGAGTCTCCCTCGTTTCAAAGTACTTCCAGTCACTCGTTTCTTCGCCTGAGATATACGCAAGACGATCTTCGCTGGACTGCACTGAGCATTGTATCTATCTTGTCCTCTTTGACTGGGACGACCATGTGAACCGTTTGTATACGTTCCGCTGGAAAGGTAACGGCACTAGCAGCAGCTTGGTCTTAATCCATGGGCTTCCTGATATGCCTCGTGATGGAAGCTTTGTAGCCGTGGGATCGAGAATATATGTGTTTAGTGGGAGGATGACATCGAGTGCTTTCTTCATCGACTGTGCATCATCCCACACTGTGCAACATCTCCCGAGGATGCCTTTCCCCATGTCTGATATAGTCGCTGACGTCAATGGCGGGAGAATCTACGTCTTTGGATATCACGGTACCGATCAAAAGTACTCACATGCGATGTTGGTGTTAAATACAGAAACACAAATGTGGGAGGATGGGATGAAAAAGCCAGGTGACGTGTATGCGTATAGAAGCTTGGTAGTGATGGCTGGTAAGATGTACATGATGGAGTTTCATAATAGCTATGTTTACGACCCAAAGGAAAGCAGATGGGAAATGGTCGAGGTGCTGAGTTCGAAGTTCTGGGATCATAAGGCTTGTGTTGTTGATGATGTTTTGTACTTTTACGATTGGTCTGACAAGGAATTGAGAGGGTATGATCCAGAGCACGATTGTTGGGTAGTGGTGAACGGTTTGGATGATTTTTTGGTTGAGATGAGACGTGCTGGTGGTTGTTGGCCAGTGCCTATGAGTTACGCTGGCAAACTCGTTTTGTTTTTCCATAGATATGAAATCGTTGGGGAGATTTGTTGTGCAGAGATTTCGCTGGAAAGACCCAATAGGGGTCAGATTTGGGGTAGAGTTGATCAGTGGTGTGATCATGCTCTGATTGCTGGTGATTTTTACATTACCAAATCTCTAGATGTCGTGCTTTGATTCAACAACATTCTCCTCCTTATAAACTTTTTGAGGTGGGCCTTTGTTTGAGATGTGAGAGTTTCTCATTTTTATATCTCTTTTTCTCTAGCTGTGCTCCTTGCCAGAGTATGTAACTGAATGGAAACATGTTCCAAGTTTTACAAAAATGTGTCTCGAATTGAGATGTTTGTGTGCGGTGTGGCAGTGGAAGTGGAACCTGTCTCTTGTCAAAAGAGTCTTTCTAGAACTATCCATACCATATTTAGAAGCATTTATGAAACGATAATTACTCAGAAGTACAGCACCACTTTTATATCCTAACAAACATACTTTTACTAGTTAAAGACTATTTATATATAATAGAAAACTGAATTTTTTAAACCACTGATGTCATCATTTTTAATAAGAAAAAAATAACATCCAACGGTGGAGTTTTATGATAAGACAATGACGTCATTGATTTATTTTACCAATCGACGTCTTCATCCATAGAGCATGATTATCCTAAATACATTTTTAGTCTTTTATTATTTTTAAGTAGTAAATGTGAGGTCAAGAGACATGGTTAAGAGACCCAAACATTTATATTCTTCAATGCAAGTATTTTATTTAGAAGTTACAAGAGACATGAAATCATAAAGAATAGAAATATTTCAAGCACAAAATGATTGAGACACAAAACATTAATATAAGAAGTGGATACCTTGTTGATCCTGAGCTTGAACAAGACCAATAATGGCAAAAGCTCCTAGTACCAGCAACAATAACGGCTTGAACAAGACCAAGCTTGCTCAGTGGAGACATGGCCAGATCAATCTTTCAAAACAATATTAAAACATCAGCAGACATCACACAAATACATCTCTTAGCTCTATTATAATTAGCCATAGACTGAGAGTTGAGAGTCTTTCAACTACTAAACAACGTGGTCTATCTGGTTAGGTGTTCTGGAAAAAAGATCATCAGTTTACTTAGACTTGTTCCCTCAGTCTCTAACTGGTTCTCAATAAATATTCACATGTGTTATGTGCTTTGTGGCAGTGGAAGAAAAAAACTCTGTACGCGGAGAATACGTAGAGATGGAGTCTTCAGATGGGAAAGAATACAATCAGTTATAGATGAAACTTCTTTATTAGTGGTGGAGCATGTTCATTGGTATGAGGGCTTTCTAGGTCACATATCATTGACATCAAGGCTAACCACTAAATTCTAGTCTAGTGCAGCGAGAATCGTAGGCAGCAAAGCTTGAAGTGGTCAGTGACCTGGAAGATTGCTTGTAGTAGCAGAATTCGTTGCAGGCTAGAACCATCCGGCATGAAGTGATGGTTCCATGGGCGCTCCAAGGAGATTTTGAAACACAACTTTGCTCCAAGGAGATTTTGATTACTTTTTGGATGTATAAATGTGCAAATCTTTTTTTTGACACTGAATGGAACTATGTAAGAAGAGTGAAAAAATGTTATTCGTTTTTACAATTTAAAAGGACAGATTCACTGACCGCATACATTGATAAATGATTAAAGAAAATTAAAAAAGAAATTCCTGGTGGTCAGAAAATTGGTTCAATCAGACTATGATTCAGAGAAACCAAAGCCGGTTAGAGTTTTAAACTGAGAGCTGGTTTACGAGACGCATAGCATAAGCTATAAGAGGAAAGAACTCAACTATTTATTTTGGTTCTCTCTCTCTCGGTGATTAGGGTTTTGCGATCTAGACATGTCTTGGGCAGAGAAGAATCAATCGCCTTCGTCGTCGTCTCCGATTACATCACTTCCAGAGGACATCGTGGTTGACATCTTGGCGCGTGTACCGAGACGAGACTATCCAAGAGTCTCCCTCGTTTCAAAGCACTTCCGGTCACTCGTTTCGTCCCGTGAGATATACGCAAGACGATCTTCGTTGGGTTGCACTGAGCATTGTATCTATCTTGTCCTCTTTGACTCGGACAACGGGCATAACCGTTTGTATACGTTTCGCCGGAAAGAGAAAGACAAGGACAGCCCCTGCTTGGTCCTAATCCCAGGGCTTCCTGATATGCCTCGTGGTGGAAGCTATGTAGCTGTGGGTTCAAGGATATATGTGTTTTGTGAGATTAACTCATTCTTCATCGATTGTACATCCCACACTGTGCAGCATCTCCCGAGGATGCCTGTCCCCATGTCTAATACAGCCGCTGACGTCATCTGCGGGAGAATCTATGTAATTGGGTGTATCAGTTCAAAGTCAAAGGCGATGGTGGTGTTCGACACACAAACACAAACATGGGTGACAATGCCAGGGATGGAGTTGTATGATAATGACGTGGATGCGTATACAAGCTTGGTGGTGATGGGTGGTAAGTTGTACGCGAGGGGTTTTCAGGATAACTTTGCTTACGACCCAAAGGAAAGCAAAAGGGAAACGGACGAGGTGGTGAGTTTGAACTACTGGGATGATGAGAACGCGTGTGTTGTTGATGATGTTTTGTACTTTTACGATTGGTCTGGCAAGTTGAGAGCGTATGATCCAGAGCGCAAGTGTTGGGTAGTGGTGAAAGGTTTGGATGATTTGTCGGCTTGGACGAGACGTGTTGGTTGTTTTTTGGGAGTGACTACTAGTAATTACGCTGGCAAACTGGTTTTGTTTTTTCGTAGCCGAGAAATCATTGGGGAGATTTGTTGTGCGGAGATTTCACTGGAAAGACGCAAAGGATGTCAGATTTGGGGTAGAATTGATCAGTGGTGGTGCGATCATGCTTCGATTGCTCCTATTTTTTACATTACGAAATCTCTAGATGTTGTGCTTTGATTCAACAACACTCTCATTTTTTATAATTTTGTTGTGATTTTGGAGTTTGTTAGAGAGCAGTAAGTGAGGAGGGCATTTTGTTTGGTGTATTGGAATCAAAATTATATCTCTCTTGTCTTAAGCTGTGTTCCTTATCAGTATGTATCTGCTTCTCAAAAAATGGAAACAGTGTTCCCAGTTACAAAAATGTGTCTTGAATTTAGAGATGTTTGTCTGCTGTGAGGCAGTTGGCCAACTCCTCTGCCTTTGAACAACCTTGTAATCAAGATTATGGTAGTAATTACTTGGATTTACTTACTCGGGGCAACTTAGGCACGACAAGCTGTAACAACTTTGATATATTTCTCTTCCATTTTCTAGCAGTTTCCAGTCAGTTTGATCATGAATTTATGCAGCAGACACAACCGCCCTATAATCATATAACATCTTTTGGAATGGTGTGCTCTCTTAGGCCTTTCTTGTTCCACAAACTGATAGTTTGACTTGGTCTGGTCAACATTTTTTTTTAATCTTTTTTCCGATAATTTTTTTCTTCTTATGGTTTGATGCCGGAACCTTCCTTCATATAAACTTGGAATGGTGTGCTCTCTTAGAGTATCATTATCGGTCGTATTTAGTGGGGTTCTTATGCTAATTATGATTTAAAAGAAAATCAAAAACAGAAATAAATAGAAGAGGCGTTCCTTATTTGGGGTAAGGAAGAGACGGTTATTAGTGACACGTGTAGGCAAAGTGAGAGGAGAGAGGAGGATGAGCGTGGCTTTGGTTTCGTGCTCTGGTTCTGTTTTCTCTCTTTCTCCGAAACCTCTCCATCTTCTATTCTCTCTCAAAGGTGATTTTCTCTCTCTCTCTCTCTCTCTCTCTCTCTCTCTCTCTCTCTCTCTCTCTCTCTCTCTCTCTCTCTCTCTCTCTCTCTCCGTGGTTCCTCGACGAAACAGCGGTACTCCCTGTCTCCGTGGCTGGTCGACGACACGGAATCCTGTCTCTCCGTTGCTCGTCGATGACTATTGTTGTTTCTTCAATCATGCATGTTTTAGATTAGACTTCTTGTTCTGATCGGAAGTTTTTATTTGTTTGTAGGTTCGATTCGGTCTGGCGGTGGCTCTCGTAAACAGCGACGGAGCTCTCTGTCGATGGCTCTCCGCGCTCAGGTAAAGCTTCTGTTGCATCTTCTTCAATCATACACGTGGCTTTGATCAGTTGTGATATCTTTGTTGCAAGTTTATCAATTTTGATAATGTTTTCTGTCTGTTCATTCTGTTGGCTTTAGGTGTAAAATATATTGAGTCATTCTCATTTTGTTTGTTGCAAGTTTATCAATTTAGATTTGGGTTCTTTTTGGTGATTAATATTTTTTTTGTGTTTCTGTTTTTGTGTGGTGAGATGAAAGGATCAACTCGTATTTGATATGTTCAGTGGAAAGAGAACTGAGGAAGGTTCATCAATACAGGTTGTTTATTAATCATGTTCTGTCTCTGTGTGCAAATTTAAATGTCACAGTCTTTGTTTATTAATCATGTCGTGTCTGAAACCTTCCTGTCTTTGTGTGTTCAGATGGATGGATCAAGAGAGATGAGCAACAGTCATTGGACAACGGAATACGTAGCATCACAGGTTAGTCTTTCTCTCTTTCATCTGCTCTGTCTTGTTAAAATATTTTGTGTGTAAAAATAACTTGTGTTCTTGTTATGATTATGTCTTGTTCTTCATATAGATATTATGTCTCTGTCTTGTTCTTGATACTGATTTCATCTCTCTGTCTTGTTCTTGTGACTTTCAGGAGCATTGAGAGTGGAAGAAGCTTTCAATTATTGTAACCTTGTAACTTGTGTTGTCTTCTCTAGTCTTGTCTTTTGCTTGTTTAGTAGTGTAGTGTATTCACGGACCTTTTGTAACCTTGTGATCACCACAATCTATATATAAAACAAGTTCATGTTCTCTCTTCTAACCATACAAAACGAGCAACACATTTGATCAAACAAACTTCATTTTCTATCCTTCTCACCACATTTTCCCTCTTCTCACCATACAAAACAAGTTCATGCTGTCATGGGAAGATTATGAAACCTTAAATTAGAGACTTGCAATGGAGGACATAAAATCTCAAGGTTTTTAACTAAGTCTCTTATTCAACTTTTCTCCTTAAATACTATTAAAAAAAATAAGAGACACCTAATGAGTTTCTAGGATAAAGATGCTCTTAGTACTTTTATTTTAATATCAATAAAATATAACTATAAAATTTATAAAAAATAGCATATAATTTTATTGTTGTTTCTTAAATTTTAATTAAAATTGATTTATAGTCGTATTAATAGTATTAATTACGAAATTAAATAATTCATTAATTTACAAAATCATTGAAATTTTTGAATTAGATTTAGTTAGATTTTTCTCAACTGATTTGTTATAACTAACAAAAATTAAATTTAAAGTTAAAATTGATTCATTAATATTTTAAAAATGATATATATTTTCTTGATTAGAGTAAATAATCAAAAATGTCATAATAATAAATCAATGAAATGGTCCTACTATGATTTTTGCATAGTAGATTTTTTTGTACTTTTCTTGTAATAGAGAAGATTATAAAATTATTGTGATATCAAAATTAGATACATAAAACAAATAAAACCAGACAAATTTGTAACAACATTATTGTTTAAATTTACCGTATTTAGAGAAATTTAGATCGATTTAAATAAATTTTTACCAATTTAAAATTCCATTTAAAATAGTTTAAACTAATTTAAATCTATAAATCCGTATAAACCAATTTTAAAATACAGTATTGGTACTCTCTCTCTGTTGGTGATTAGGGTTTTGCAATCTAGACATGTCTCGGGCCAAGAATAAGCAATCGCCACCGTCTCGGATTACGTCACTTCCCGAGGACATCGTGGTTGACATCTTGGCGCGTGTACGGACATGTGACTATCCAAGAGTCTCCCTCGTATCGAAGCGCTTCCGTTCGCTCGTTTCGTCGGCTGAGATATACTCAAGACGATATTCGCTGGGCTACACTGAACATTGTCTCTATCTTATCCTCTATGACAAGGACAACAAGAATAACCGTTTGTATACGCTCCGCCGGAAAGACAACAACGGGAATTGCAGCCGCCGCTTGGTCCTTATCCCTGGGCTTCCTGACATGCCTCGCCATGCAAGCTTTGTAGCGGTGGGTTCGAGGATATATGTGTTTTGTGGGATTAACTCTTTCATCATCGACTGTACATCTCACACTGTGCAACCCCTCCCTAGCATGCCTGTGCCCATGTCTAATATAGTCTCTGCTGTCATTGGCGGGAGAATCTACGTCTTTGGATATCACGGTACCGATCCAGAGTCAGTGGCGATATTGGTGTTCGATACAGAAACACAAACGTGGGAGGATGGGATGACAAAGCCAGTGATGGAGATGAGTTTATGTTTCCTGGTGGTGATGGCTGATAAGATGTACGTGATGGGTTATGAGAACAGCTATGTTTACGACCCAAAGGAAAGCAAATGGGAAACGGACGAGGTGCTGGACTCCAAGACGTGGGAGAACGCGTGTGTCGTTGATGATGTTTTGTACTTTTATGATTTTCGTGGCAAGGAATTGAGAGTGTATGATCCAGAGCACAAGTGTTGGGGAGTGGTGAATGGTTTGGATGATTTAAAGATGAGACGTGTTGGTTGTTATTGGACAAGGACTGTGAGTTATGCTGGAAAACTGGTTTTATTTTTCCGTAAACAAAAAATCATATGGGAGATTTGTTATGCGGAGATTTCGCTGGAAAGACGCAAAGGGGGTCAGATTTGGGGTAAAGTTGATCAGTGGAGTAGTGATCATGCTTCGACTGCTGGTAGGCTTTACATTATGAAATCTCTAGATGTTGTGGTTTGATTGCTTCAACAACGCTCTCCTTTTAATAAACTTGTTGTGATATGGGGGATTTGTTTAGTGTAGGGCATTTATAACTGCTTCCCAATAAATGGAAACATGTTCCGAGTTTTGAGATGATCATGCTTGTTGTGCATAAATCGGTTTTTAAGATGGCGAGTGTGTATCGAGGAAGTTCATTTCCATCTTCGAATTCGTTAAAAAGAATAAAAACTCAAAATTTTATATCCACAAGTTTTGCGATGGCGAGATGTCTCTGTGCGGTCAAATATCTTGAATTTTGAGATGTTTGTGTGCGTGGCAGTGGAAGTGAAACTCTTTACACCCAGCAAAATAAAAGCTCCACATGATTGAACTAGCCAACCGAGGAAGTAAGAACGATGATAACTGAATTGAAATGACCCAAAATGATACATTAAAAAAGACACAAGGACGTAGTACTGATCTTATCCGAAATACATAGAAGATTCCGTTGACATAGCACTCAACACACTCATGGATGGGTCTGATGCTGTTTTTTTTATTGGAAACCTTTTATTCATTGATTCAGCTTAATTTGCTATACGAAACATTTTGGCATGATAAAGTTTGAAGAAACAAGCGAGCCACAAGCCAAGTAAGGAGTTAAAAGAATAATATGGCATAATTCACTTGTCCAAAATTGACTAAGAACTCATGTATATAATATAGCATCATTATCAGTGGAACTTTTTAGCAAGTGCTTAGAGTTTTTTATTAATATTTGTAGTTTAGGACATTGTTATGAGACTTTAATGAAATTTGTGATTATTGGTGGGACTTTTGGTTGGTCCTTGGGTTTAAAAATTCCAAAACAAAACACATAACTGCACTGAGTTGCTAAAAAATACGAAGTTAACCAAAAAATTGTATCATGCCATGTACTGACCAGAACACTTCCAAATCCTGTCAAAATGTCAACACCAAGTGCCTTAATTGAATTGGTCAGGTTGTTTCGGATTTTGATAGCCAGATTGTTAGCATGGTCTGCCACACCCTGTCGATCATAACCAGCAGCTGATACCTGTT
The DNA here is from genome assembly GCF_000801105.2 of Raphanus sativus. Lineage (NCBI taxonomy): Eukaryota > Viridiplantae > Streptophyta > Magnoliopsida > Brassicales > Brassicaceae > Raphanus > Raphanus sativus. The sequence goes on from NC_079517.1 coordinate 10,171,803, forward strand.
TTCCAAGAGGAACCAGAAAATAACATAAGATAGTTAAGGCAAGAAGGACTGATCTCTACACTTGTTTATTGTCATCAAAACTTAATCATTCATCTCCAAACCATTTCTATTAGATACCTTCCGCACCAACCAAAGACAAAAGCTAATAACTCTTAAGGGTGTAAAGTGAAACACAATAAGAGTCAACATACATGAGTTTGATTAAAAGTACCTGAAGGCCAAAGGACTTCATGTGATGTTCGTTCTGAAGTTCCCGCATTCGACCACTGACAGCGAGAAGAGCTTTGAAAGGTACACAGCCTCGGTTAACACAAGTCCCTCGCAGATCAACTAAATTCAGTGATGATATTATAGCAATGAAATTCAGCGAGAAGATCAACTGAATTCAGTGTAGATTCACAATATCACAGAGGGTTATGATATTATAGCAATGAAATCATGACTATTTGCTGGGTATTTTTGCTCAAATTCAAAGTTAAACCAAGGACACGTCTAAGCGATAGCTGCTGATACAACTCTAGGTAGAGGCTTGAGCATATACTGAGTTTAAGAACTAATGTATGTGTTTCCTTACACGCTTATGAGCCTCTAAGCAAGTACTGAGTTCTCAACACTAAAACAATCGAGAAAAAATAGATAAAAAGAAAAGCTAACAAACCTTACCGACGGTATGAGCAATCCGATCAATGCAAGGCTCTGGAAACGCAGTCCCGTTGTCCCACATCAGCTCGTCGTTCACCAAAAGCTGAGAGACGCACATCAAAAAGGGAATAGAATCGAAACGAATTTCAAAATTAGAGAGAGAGATTTGACTCACCGGCTTATCGGGGACGATGTGTTTGCCGACGGGGAGTTCCATGCCGGCGCGTTGGCGGAGAGAAGAGGCGTTGGATTGTGCAACGACGCCGTTTCCACCCATTATCCTTGACGCCACACTGCTCAAACAGGAAAGAAAAAACTAACCAATTTGGCGTTGATGTTCTTGTTTCAAGCGGTGGTCATGATTGTTGATCTGAAGTTTGGGAGTCGAAAGAGAAGAAGAAGAAAGAGAAGGACCGTTTTCCATCGACAAATTGCGAGTGAACACGTGCCCTTAAGGACACAAACCAAAACTTCTTAAGCTTAGGACAATCCAACTCGTTTCTTATATTTTTCAGCCTTTTTTTATTTAAATTTAAGCCCAAAAACATTAAGATACACTGCTAAGAACACCGATATTAATGGTCTAAGAATGTGTGACCAAAATTGTTTGATTGTAATTCGACAAGATTAACATACTGTATCCTTTTTCAAGATCACATCAAGGCTGCACTAAAGTAGCAAATTCACAGAAATTGCATGCTAGAAGCATCGGTCATGAAGTGGTGAATTTGGTTCTCTCAAGCTTGGCAAGGATGGTTTTGTCCGCGCTCCTAGTGAGAATGTGATTACAGGAGTTTACAACTCTATTGATTTTGTTCAATGGTGGAGCCATATCTTTTGATGAGGTTGAGTACACTATCAGTATTAGTTGTTTTTCCAATGTTCACAATCTACTCAATGTTCCAAGTTTACAAAAATGTGTCTTGCTATCTTAAACTATTAAGGCTGAAATACAAATAGTACTTAGCCATTATCTTTGCACAAAAATTACACTAGAATGCCATTGAATTTATAATAATCCGAAAATTCTTTGTTAAAATTTTATTTTTGGTAATTTAACATATATTTACCTAATTAGTTAAATACTCGCTTGATTTAGTTTCTCCCCTAAATCTCTTTGTAGTCTTTACGAATCTGAGCCAAAATCCTTGATCAAAGAAAAAGAAGAGCAACCATAATATTCTAGATCTCACTAGCTTCCAATTCCGGTCTCCACAGTCTCGATTTGGTCGAATTGCCACTGACCCTGTCTGAACTCGACCTTGCAACGGAATTGGACTCGATGATTGATCGCTCTCTTTGCTGATGAAAATTTCTCTTCGCTATAGCCTTATTAGCAGTGGTTTGTTAATTCGATCCCACCTGTTTTTTTTGTTATTTTTATTTTACTGAATCCAATTGTAATTTTTTAATTGATGGTTTTGTATTGAAGGAATTAATGCCCAGTTTTTATACTTCTGTTTTTATCATGAGATAGATTGCTTCTGTAATTTTGAGCTGACATAATAATCAAGCGCAATTCTTTAGGAGCTGCGATGGTTTTTTCTTTCCATGATATTGCATTTGATGACTCTGGACCAGTGTTAGAAACGTTGCATTTGATGATTCTGAAAATGTTTCAGTGTTTTTTCAACGTGTAAACTTTGATAGTTTCAACAATGATCCTTTTTCAAAATGTTGTATGTGATTGTTCTGACGATGACCATTACTTCAAACTGTTATTTTGATGGCTCTGGTGATGACCATTTACTCAAAATGTTATCTTTAATGGTTTTGACCATGACTCTTACTTCAAAATGTTGTCTTTTGTTGATTTTAAAACGTTATAGTTCAAATTATCTGATGGTCTCTATCTTTCTGCCTCTCACAACTTTTTAGCCGTTTGTATGAAAAGTTTTGTTTTGCCAAACTCTGTTTCTTTGTGGTCTTATAGATGATCCCATCTTGAAGGAAAGCTAAGTATATTCATATTTTCATGTTTGATCTTTGTCTACCAATTCTAGATATTATCTCAAGAGTTTGGAGATAGTGGAGAAAATAAACAAAATCAGATGGTTTTGTATTGAAGGTTTTGGTAAATAATAAAAAAAATCAAGTATTGAGAGGTGAGAACAACTTTTACTTACTTTGTTAGTCTCTAATACTTTTTTCTGGTTAAAGGGTGTACAACGATGAAGCTGATCCTTTAATTGTCAGTATTAAGAATGTTGAAATATGAACTTTTTGGGCATTGACATTGTTTTTTGGATGCTTACTGTATGTTTTTAGATGGTTCTAAATCCTTACTGTTTAAAGCATTCTCTCTTGATATTTTGTATCAATAACCTGTTGACCAAAAAAAAAACCTGCTGAGATGAGTATGTAAAGGTGAATTTTTTTTCTTTTTGATTCTTATTGAGTTTAACAGGTCCAAGACAAAAAGATCAAGAAAATTTGTGATAGAAATTCAGATCCTTAAAGAACTGTTGGAAATGTGGGCGAAGAAGCCTGAAACGAAATCCTCATTTCCACCAACAAGCATCTCATTGCTTCGGGTTCCAGTGGTAGCTGTACTTTGAACGATTCTAACCTTGGTGATACCTCTTGTGTTGTAATACCAGCTGAGCAGAGTATATTGTTGTAGTTGGCGATGAAGTTGAAGTAAAGATTTTAGTGGCAAATAGTAAATTTGCAGAGCATATGAAGGAAGCAGAAGCTGAGAGTGAACATGCAAAGTCAAAGACCATGTCAGAGCAAAACAGTGTCATCAAATATTTAATGTTAGAGATGTGTTGTTGGAGGTCATAAGAGAGAACCAGGTGGTAGTGGTGGCAGGTGAAGCTGGTTTGGGAAAGACCACTCAGGTTACTTGCAGGTCGGGTAAAGAATAATAATAGATATGCAGTTTAATATATGTCCAAAGCACCATGTTATATTATTGAGGACACTGCACAAGTATAAAAACTGCCAATCAACTGAGAAGTTAAAATATTTTAGGTACAGATTTCTCTTACGTGTGTCAATCAACATTTAGTTATTGCCACATTAGTTCTTATTCAAGATTTCTTGAGTATGTCTATCTCTTTCGTGTCCTATTTTCACATTAAAGCATTCTAATTATATTGCACAACGAATGTTGCGGATATGCAGGGATAGTCGTTTGGAATGTTACATAAATACTTTATTGCATAACAAATATACAACATTATTAAACCAAAAAGGATACCCGTGCGGATGCACGGATCAAAATTCTAGTTGAGATTTAAATTTGAAATTTTGTAGATGATTTAACATATTACTAGATTTTGACCCGCGCTTTCAAAGCGCGGGTTTATGTTTGGTGAAAATTTTATATAATCACATTTATATAATCCGTCTTGTATATGTATTTATATAATCCGTCTCATATATGTATTTTATATCCAGATTTATGTTCGGTAAAACTATATTATACATATATTTTTAGGTTTTTAATTTTGAATTAGATATTTTAAATATAAATCAATATAACAGTTTTATAGTTTTGATCGGTGTTTTGAAATTCGATTGAGACCTGCGGTTGAACGGATTACCGGTTGATCAAAGATAAATTCAGTTCGGGTTTGAAAAAAAAAACAAAATTTAAAAATCCAATAAAAACTACTAAAATCGAAATCCAGTTATCGGTTGAACCACTGGTTGAAACAATAAACAATTTTTAATTTTTATAAATAATTTTTGTTAGATAGTTGAGATTATATTTAGGAAAAAAGCGGTTTAAAACCAAACCATTAAATAGTTTGAGAAAAAACGATGCAGTTTCAAACATGTCCGGTTGGAAAAATATTAAAATGATGCAGTATCAAACACGGAATAATCACATACCAAAATTGAATTAGGAAACTGGTGGTTAGTGACAAACCAAAAACAATTAAAAAGAAACCAATGCAAAATGTCCAAAATGTCATTAATGAATACAAAAGAAAGCCTCTTTAATAGGGGTAAACAGAGTAAAAATCCAAATGTACTTGTACTTTAATAGTATAGATTATCTATACTATTAAAAGAGAAACAGTCTTGAAAAATCTACTTATACAAGTTGTTTGGACCATTTCCTTTTAATTCATTATTTTTTGGACTTACCTAATATTTCTGTAATTATCTCTACCGTAAACATTTTATTGAACCTATTCATTAAAGTTAATTTTGCCCAAATTTTCGTCTAACTATACGTACGTATATTATACTGGTTGGGCTTTTACATAGTTATATATTAACTGAACATATAACAAACTAAAAGACAATTTCTTTCTCGAGACTAAACCAAAAATAACCAGCATAAACCATTTACGTGTTTCATACTTTATTTTTGGTTCAGTATATAACACATATTTAGACAAACATATACTAACCAGTAACCAATCATATTCAGATGGTATATTAATACACAAACTAAATATGTTCACACGGTATGTTCATACCCCATCCAACATACATCCAAAAATCTGATTATATCTATCTATACTATAAAAGCATAAGACATTTTATAAACATGTCCCTAACTTTTTTAAGTAATGACAAAAATTGCATATACAATTTTCCTAACATTATTTACAAACAATCAAAAGTCATTATTTTGCAATTACATTAAATAGTATTTTATATAATTTAGTTCTTAGTCTTTTTGAAAATTTTGTTTCCTAAATGTTTGCACCATATCTTTTCAAAAAATATTTCACATTATTAATTATTTGAAATCATTTATTAAATGAAACCTCAAAATAAATTTAAGTTGAAATAACAAATGATTAAATCAACAAAATCACAATACATGTCTAAATTATCTCAACTCCTTAAAAATAGTTTCATTTAAAATAAAAACTAAATAACATAAACTAAATTTAATAACATTATAGAAAATGTTTTTAAATGTACAAATGAATTTTTCAATACAAGAGTGTTGAAGATATAAAATATTTTATTTAAATTAAAAAAATCAGTGTAAAATTAGTTTAACTTGAGTTTAAATAAATAAAATCATATTACGGGCTAGAATTATTTAGAGTCTTCTAAAATTTAGTCATATTGAAAATAACAAAAATAAGTCATATAAGTAAATTCAAGATAAATTTCATAAAAAGTTAAAATATATAATTTATCAAAAATCATAACTTTTTTACGTAAAATAATTTTCCAACAAAAAATATACCCGCCCTTTTTAAGGGCGGGTCAAAATCTAGTTAGTTTTTTAAAATCCTATCGTAATACCCTATTGCTTATATCGTTAATTTTATTTTAAGACTAGGGTTAAACCCGTCCTAATGGCGGGCGGGTACACATATATATTAAAAGATTTAATATATTTAAAATAATTAACTCATTTCTAGCTAAAAAATAAATTAATTTTTATATATTTTTATCTTGTCACGTTTGTCTATTTATTTTACAAATCAGAAACTTAGTTAAACATAATCTAATTATTTTACAAATCAAATTATAAATCATAAAATATAATTTTAATTTTTTTTTCTAATTTAGCTTCTAACAATATGTTACTTCTATTATCTTTTTACAAAGAAACATCTAAGTAATAGTGGTAGTCTTAATCTATTTTTTTATACATAGCCACACTCAAAAAGTAAAAGGTATTTTATCAAAAAAAGAGAGTAAAAAGGTATTATTGTAAACTATGTTTGTCATCATCTGTCTTTGTCGTGGAAACTCATTATCTATCGACTCGAAAAACCGTTTTTTTCTCCAATAACAAATATTTTTTTGTTCTCTTACATGTTTGCCTCTTGAAAATTTTGGCGAAAAACTCCAATTTCACACAATCAAATATTGAATTGTGAAATGTGTCAAAAGGGTTGCTCTGATTATTTAGGGGTTTAAAGATAAATAAATATTGGTGCGGAGAAGAATAGTGAGCTGGAGAATTTGGAAGTTGTTTCAGGCGGTTACAGGGAATATTTTGTTCTTCTCTTTCACCCGTCTTCTCGCTCTTAAGCTTGATCATGTTCTTTCTTAAGCATGGTGGTCAGTTTTTTCTTTTTCGTAATTGCTCCCTTGACTTCTCTTTTGAATAGCCAAAGTTGAGATAACTATCTGAATTTGTTGATGGGTTTCTTTGATATTGAGTTTTGACTAAGTTGAGTTTGGGTACAAACTATAAAAATTGGATCATTTAGTGATGTCTAAAGTAGAAGTTTTTATCATTCTTTGGCTCTGTGTTTTTTTTTTTTGCATATCTATATTTACACATTTCTGGTTGTTTCATGCTGTGATATCTCGTGGTAGATTTCAGTACTGTCTGATCTTTCTATGACATTTTTTGTGCTTATCACCTTTGCTCTTTGTTAGCATCATATTGTTTGTAAATTTTTAAATTCTAGTTTGTGTTGATGGATTCCTTTTCATTCTGTTATGGCAATATCACTACTTGTTGCTTTTGAGAACCCGCTTTGTGTACATTTTATAGATCAACATGGTATAATCTTTAACTTGTAATATTATTCACAGTTGTGTTTATGATTGATGTGTTTGTTTATGATAGATTTGGTTGTGTCCATGACTATTTCTGTTACAGTGGTTTATGATAGGTTTGGTTGTGTCTTAGAGTTGCTTGCGTTCGGATGTCGATTTTGGGATTGGGCTTGGTTTCTTAGTTATTGTGCAATACTATTTAACATTATTCCAAAAAATTGTAAATCGTTATGTTTTTTTCTTTTTGTTTTCAGGGAAGAATGATTCTCCAAAAAATGATTCTTTCACCCGTCTTCTCGCTCTTAAGCTTGATCATGTTCTTTCTTAATCATGGTGGTCAGTTCTTTCTTTTTCGTAATTGCTCCCTTGACTTCTCTTTTGAATAGCCAAAGTTGAGATAACTATCTGAATTAGTTGATAGGTTTCTTTGATATTGAGTTTTGACTAAGTTGAGTTTGGATACAAACTATAAAAATTGGATCATTTAGTGATGTCTAAAGTAGAAGTTTTTATCATTCTTTGGCTCTGTGTTTTTTTTTTTTTGCATATCTATATTTACACATTTTTGGTTGTTTCATGCTGTGATATCTCGTGGTAGATTTCAGTACTGTCTGATCTTTCTATGACATTTTTTTGTGCTTATCACCTTTGCTCTTTGTTAGCATCATGTTGTTTGTAAATTTTTAAATTCTAGTTTGTGTTGATGGATTCCTTTTCATTCTGTTATGGCAATATCACTACTTGTTGCTTTTGAGAACCCGCTTTGTGTACATTTTATAGATCAACATGGTATAATCTTTAACTTGTAATATTATTCACAGTTGTGTTTATGATTGATGTGTTTGTTTATGATAGATTTGGTTGTGTCCATGACTCTTTCTGTTACAGTGGTTTATGATAGGTTTGGTTGTGTCTTAGAGTTGCTTGCGTTCGGATGTCGATTTTGGGATTGGGCTTGGTTTCTTAGTTATTGTGCAATACTATTTAACATTATTCCAAAAAATTGTAAATCGTTATGTTTTTTTCTTTTTGTTTTCAGGGAAGAATGATTCTTCAAATGAGCTGAAAGGACTGAAAATAATCATGTATATAGTAATATTCCATAATTTTTTTCTCGTCAATCTCTTTATTTTACTGGTTTGGAAACCATATATTTTAATTCAAAATGCAGTCTTTGGTTATGTAATATTTTTATTTTTATATGATATATTTACTTATTATTTATTTTTCTTATATTATATTTTTACTTGTTCTAATTTTTTTTTGCTTTTATATGAAATGGTAATATTATGATAAATGTTTAATTTAATATTTCATTTTCTTATATTGTATATTTACTTATTCTTTATTTGTTTTTAATGTAATTTTTCCATTTTTATATTATATATTTACTTATTGTTTATTATTTTTTTATTTTGTATATTTAATTATTCTAAATTTCTTGATTTTATATCAAATATTAATATTACGATATATGTTTAATGTAATATTTTTATTTCTTATATTGTATATTTACATATTATTTATTTTAGTATATATTTTCAGATACATGTTTAATGTAGTTTTTTCATTTCTAATAGTGTACATTTATTTATTATTTATTTTTATTCTAATATCATGAAAAATGTATTGTTTTATTACTATTTCTTATTATGTATATTTGCTTATTCTAATTTTTTTAATATGAGTAAATGCATGTAAATGAGTTATAAGAAATATAATATTACCACTCAATGACTCGGAAACAACTTGATGACTCAGACACAAAACACAATGGTGGACAAACTTGCAAGCGGTGCGAGAAGTTCACTTTCAGCTATATTATATGTTGATTCCCTACCTTCGGTTTGGCTATCTAAACCGTTGGTGTCTTAGGCGATTAGCCATGCTGTTGTCAAAAAAATATATTAGTTTAACTATTTAAAAACTCTTATTATTGTTTAATAACTTTTAAAAGAAAATCATGTTAACTTTCTAAAAATAATATATATCAAATTTCTTTATTTTAAATGATCTTTGTTTTGTTAACGTAGTTTAGTTTATATGAAAATCTAAAATTTCTATTTTATTTTCTTAAGACCGTATTTTAAAAAATAGTATTTGTTACTTTTATGTTAATTTCAAAATAGTATCTAAACTAAATTCATTCCTTTTTAGTAACCTTTTTGCTAATTTACTTTATTTTGTATGAATTCCTATTTTGTTTTGGAAAAAATCTTTTTAGAAGCTTTGAATTGTAAAATAATGATTTTGCATATTATGATTAGTGATGTCAATATCTTTATATTAGGGTTTTGCACTTTTGTGAGGCTATTGTTGACGATTAGACCGTGCAATTATGTCTTCAAATATTAGGGCAGAGAAGAAGCAATCGACATTGTGTTCGATTATGGGCCTGACTGGTTCAAACGCAGCGGTTGCAGTTGCGGGTGTGAGAGTTTGCGGGTGCAGGTGGTTACGGTTTCAATTGTTACATGGCGTTTTGAATGACTGGCATAACGTTTAAAAATTGTTGCGTTTGCGGGATGTTTGTGACTGGTTGATTATGAGACATTGCAGCGGTTTAATAATAAATTATCAATATAAACATATTATAATATTATAAAATATAAAAAATACTATTGTGATAAAATATAATAACTGTTAATATAATATGATTAATAATAATATTAAGTTTATTTTTTAATTTTTAAATAGTTGAAAGTTATAGTTTTAATATTTTTATGAAGATTTATATTAAAACTTTTAAAGAATATTTTGTTTCTTTTTTATATATGTGTATATCTTTATATATGTATGTATATTAACTTTTAAAAATTATGATGAATAGCTATTTTAAAGTTTTTATAAAAAAATACTATATTGTTTGTGAATTTAAATTAATATATAAAATGTGTATATATTTTTATTTATAATATTTTAAATTTTAAATTTTAAATTTTTAAGTTTAAAATATTTATAAAAAAAAATTAATATTTTTTTAACCGCAAACGCTAGCTGGAACCAGTTTTTGATTTTAAGAGGTTCGGAGCGGTTTGAAGCGATTTGTATGATTGTTTTGAAACGCTGTCAACCGTTACCAACCGCAAAAACTGCGTTTGCGGGTGGTAGCGGAAAAACCAGTAGTTAACCCCTATATCACTTCGGGAGAACGTCTTGGTTGACATCTTGGCGCGTGTACCGAGATGGGACAATCTCTCAGAACCAGCTCATTTGTTTCATGTTTGCTCGAGTCTCTACTATTTTGTGTGAAACGTACACAAGAAAAAAAAATTAGTGATAACTCTAATGTTTGTATTGAAACATTTATTAATGAGTTGCCATGAAATAGCACGGTGCCCGTTTCTCATTTAAAACCCAAAAGCTGATATAAAGATCATAGGCAGCACGGAGCTGCGTTTAGAAAACCACAGTTGTAGTTGTTATTTTAATATTAACAAACATGTAGTGATTATTTTACTAGAGGTTCAATAAGACAAAAGAAGTAGATATATAGAAGGATGGGTGTGTAACTAAAAGTTTTTTTTTCTTTGAACATTCTTTGTTTGTAACTTTTCTTTATGTGTAACTAAAAGTTGAAAGAGGGACCTAATCTAATCCACCATTTTCTAATTTTAACATTAGTGAATACTGTTTAGAGAAATATCTTAGAATATGACTATAAAAACTTTTATCATAAAAATTTAAGATTTTAAAACACATAAAATAATAACTTTAAAACTATTTTTTTTAATTTTGGATTTCGAGATAATATATATTTTCATTTTGTTTTGGCGCCTGTTTGAATTTTAAATTATTTTAAAAACCCCGCCCCTGCATTTTTCGTCTCTCCCTCTTTAATTACTCCCCACTCCCCCCTCACTCTCTCTCTCCAACCTCGAATCTCGGAAACACCTTTCCCTCTCTCCCTCCCAATCTCCCCCGCCTCACTCCATCGAAAAATGGCCCAGCTCCCTTGCGACAACGACGGCGTGTGCCTACGGTGCAAGGCCAAGCCTCCCCAGGAGGAAACCCTCGCGTGCGGCACGTGCGGAACCCCCTGGCACGCGCCGTGCCTCTCCTCCCCTCCCGAAACCCTAGCCTCCACTCTGCAGTGGCACTGCCCCGACTGCTCCGGCGAAATCGATCCTCTCCTCCCCGTCTCCGGCGCCGCGGGACACGAATCCGGCTGCGGCGGATCGGACCTGGTCGCGGCGATTCGCGCGATCGAGGCCGACGAGTCTCTGACCGAGGCGGGTAAAGCTAAGAAGAGGCAGGAGCTTCTGAGCGGCAAATCCGCCGCCTCCGCCGATGAGGATGATGAAGGGAAGAAGAGCGCGGGGCTCGATGTTGATGTTTTGGCCGCGCTCGGCGAAAACTTGAACTGTTCCTTCTGTATTCAGTTGCCTGAAAGGCCCGTCACGGTTCGCTCTCTCTCTCTCTCTCTATTTCTCTCACTGGATTGTTACTTGCCACGTGTGCTAATGTCACTGTATGATAGATCTAGGGTATATATATTCTTTGATTCTTTTATTTCGTATCTAGGGTTTGTTTGTTTAGTGATTTACCACAACTCCAGCAGTGCTTTTTAATTATGCTTACCATTTGTGACAAACTGTGTTCAATAAGTCAGTGTTTACCTACGTTTATACAGAGCTGATGGATATCTTTGTATGTGTATTTTTTTTTTTTTACAGACACCATGCGGGCACAACTTTTGTTTGAAGTGTTTTGAGAAGTGGATTGGTCAAGGGAAGCGAACCTGTGCCAAATGCCGTAGCCCGATCCCTCCCAAAATGGCAAGCAACCCTAGGATTAACTCTTCCCTCGTCTCTGCCATTCGTCTCGCCAGGGTTTCCAAGAGTGCTGGTGCGGGTACTGGGAAAGTTTTCCATTTTATCAGTAACCAAGACCGACCAGATAAGGCGTTTACAACGGAGCGTGCCAAGAAAACCGGGAAGGCCAATGCTGCCAGTGGCAGGATCTATGTGACGATACCGCCTGATCACTTTGGTCCTATTCCGGCTGAAAATGATCCTGTCAGAAATCAAGGTGTCTTGGTTGGAGAAAGCTGGGAGGATAGGTTGGAATGTAGGCAGTGGGGAGCTCATTTCCCGCACGTTGCTGGCATTGCTGGGCAATCCAGTTATGGAGCTCAATCCGTGGCACTCTCTGGAGGTTACAAGGATGATGAGGATCATGGAGAATGGTTTCTGTACACAGGAAGGTTCGTTTTTCATTACTCTCTTTTTTTTGGGTCCATTTGAGTAGTTGCATCGTTCATCAGTAGCTTACTGGTCTAGGATTTGTTTCTTGATAATCTTGTATATGTTACTTCTCTCATGTGTATAGCAGTAGCCAAATTCTCCAATTTACTGACAGACGTATCCTCTTTTTGTCTTGAATATGTGCGGACGTGTCACACAGTGGAGGAAGAGACCTTAGCGGCAACAAAAGGACTAACAAGGATCAATCGTTTGATCAGAAGTTTGAAAAGTCAAACGAAGCTTTAAGAGTTAGTTGCAAAATGGGTTATCCCGTTCGTGTTGTCAGGTTAGTGAAATTCAATCTCGCTCAACATCCTTTCACATTCTTAGTTTTTCTTTTATTTCCTATACCGAAAATTAAATCAGTAAGGTGATGACAGCTGCTTTTCCTTGCATTAAAATTGTTTTCTATAGTGAGTAAGAGGTTGTTTGTCCTATAGAGTTAAGCTAAACTTTCTGCTGTTATCTTCCGTTTTAACTGGCTGTTCCTTGTATACATCTTTTAATTCCTTTTTTGCCTTTATCTATCTTCACCAATAAAGACTGAGCATTAAGTGATCATAATTCTTTAATTCCTTTCTTCGTAAATAACTAGGTCTCACAAGGAGAAGCGTTCTGCATATGCCCCTGAGACAGGAGTCAGATATGATGGGGTTTACAGGATCGAGAAGTGCTGGAGAAAAGTTGGAATACAGGTATGTTTGCGTCTGAAGACCAAATTTTTTCACCTATTCTTTTATGCAGAGCTGGATTCTTTTCCTGACCTATTCTTCTGTTTCCATAGGGTTCTTTCAAGGTCTGTCGTTACCTATTTGTTAGGTGTGACAATGAGCCTGCTCCATGGACCAGGTTTGATCTTCTTCTAGGAATCTCCTCCTTTATATTTTCAATTTGAGCTTTAACTCTTTGATATAATGTTTGCAGTGATGAGCATGGGGATCGTCCAAGACCTTTGCCTAACATTCCAGAGCTTAAGATGGCAACAGAGCTCTTTGAGAGAACGGAAAGTCCATCATGGAATTTTGATGTAAGTTGCTCCTCTCTTTGTTCTTCTCATAGCTTAGTTCCGAGACGCCTAGATCAAATTCCCAATTATAACAGTTGGGCTTGTGGTCAGAATTCAAATTTTATTACCTACTGATAAGCTTAACTGATCAGGAAGGTGAGGGTTGTTGGAAGTGGATGAAGCCTCCCCCTGCTAGTTTAAAGGCAGTTAATGTTCTGGATCCTGAGGAGAGGAAGAGTATGAAGAGGGCTATAAAGGCGGCACATTCAAATACCGTGAGAGAAAAACTTCTGAAAGGTTTGACTGTCCAACTGTTCACCTTTGCTGTTATTAGTTTTCTGGAAAGAAGTTTATGAATTTGTACTAAATATCTATTTCTGTTGTGTGTTTTGGTGATGCAGAATTCAGCTGCATGATCTGCCGGCAGGTAATGACTCTTCCTGTGACAACCCCTTGTGCTCATAACTTCTGCAAGGCTTGTTTAGAAGATAAGTTTGCTGGGCAAACTCTGGTGAGGGAAAGAAGCAGAGGTGGGCGGACACTTCGTGCACAGAAGAACATCATGAACTGTCCATGTTGCCCCAACGACATCTCTGACTTTCTCCAGAACCCTCAGGTGAACATCATCATCATCTGTTCTTCTTGCATTTTTCTTATGCAATGAATTATTTCTTCCTTATCTCACTTCTTTCATACACTTGCATGAAACATTACACAACTGTAAATTGCATTCATATTGATTTGTCTCTGCTATAACTGGATGAAGTTGCTTCTGTGGTCAACTATATGTTTTTAACTACACTATGTGCCAGTAACGTTCAAATGCATATGTAGCATCATCTATCGCTATTTGCTTAATCACAATACTTGGACTGGACTAGTTGTGGTAGCAAGATCGTCAGAGTAGATTATCTCATTTGTAATGTGGTTTGAGGCAAATCTTATCATACTTTATTTACCAGTATGATAGTCATTGTATTCTTAACGTAACTGTGTGTAAACAGGTCAATAGAGAAGTAATGGAGGTGATAGAGAAGCTTAAGAACAAGGAAGAGGAAAAGGCAGAGTCTGAAGAAGTTGAAGAGGCAAGTGTTGATGAAAAGGAAGAAAAGGCTGAGTCAGAGTCCGAGGGAAACTGCGAGGGTGCCGACCTTGAAGAAGCCGAACAACCAAGGAAGAGAGCCAAACTGGACACTACTGACACAGTAGTTCCTGCGACTAAGGTGGAATCTGACATGAAGTAGTGAGAGGGGCCTTTCCAATGGCTCTTTTTTTTGGATCGAACCATCAGGTAAAAATAGAGATGTCTTTTTTTATCTTGGAACCAATGACAAAACTCTGGTGCCTGATTGGCTGATTTGGTAAGAAACAGTTGCGGAAGTTGTGTAATATGAATGATTGGTAAGTGACTTCGAAATATATAACTGTTGAGCTTTGTCTTGTTTCATGCAATCGAATCAATGAGAGCTTTGTCAGTGACAACCGTTATAGGCCCTAAGACTTCTGAAACATGTCATTTCTCATTTTCTAAATCCAATTGGTAGCAGAGCTCTGTTTAAGCTAAAGTAAAGATTCAAGTTTCTCTATTCTATATTTTAATCACCTGGTGGGCTTAATGAAAGAGAGACGTCTAAAAACCGAAGAGCTATTCTGGAATGGAACATCATATATAGGTATTCTGCGACAGGAAGACCACACTAGTAGATGCAATGATATAGCGAAACTGTTGCAACAAGCTAAACTCTTCATTCCCTTCCTCGTGCCATTGTCCAAAGAATTCACTGTTCTGGGAGACCCAACTTTAAACTGTTCACAAAATTCTTGCAACTACCAGTAATTTTCTGCCATTTTGATTTAGTTACAGTTTGCTTGGATATTAAAAATAGTAAAAATCATAAATCAATTTTATTCACAGTTATGTTAGATTATATTTTCATTTTTTTTCTTATTAACCACATTTATTTTAAAATGAAGCTTTTTGATTGGGTGGTCCAGAGTCACAAAACATACATATCCATTGCTAACTGAAATGAAGCACCTTAAACACTATACCGAGTTATACATATCATTAAGCTTCTCTGGACAAACAAACAAAAAGTAGTTAGAGAAGCAAATATAAGTAGGCAAGGAAACGTGGTAAATATATGATCAACGAGAAATGTTGTTAGACAGGGGGATCCACTATGGAACAATAAAGTGGTGTCTCTTTCTTTCTTTTTTCTTTATTGGTATGGAGCCCTTAGTGGACTTCCCTGATTCATGTGCCCTTGTGGGGGTAATAGCATTTACATCAGCAACAGATTATGATAATGATTATCTTCCTCTCATCTATTAAATGGTGCGATTCACCATCTTATTCACGTGTATTACCTTCTTTACTTTTGCATTTGGAGTCATTTTAACAACTCATTTTATTTACCTTAATCCGGGAATGTATTTTCGATTTTTCTAAGGTCTCTGATCTTATAAATTTATAATTAGTTAATTAACAATGATTGACTTGTTTACTCGTACTTTGTTTCGTGAGTTATCTTCAAAAGGAAGTAAAGTTAATCGTTTGTAACTCTCTTTATAAGAAAAGAGCTCGATTGTTGCATTGAGATCTATGGTGGAAAATAGTACATATGTTATAAATAGCTTGATGAAGTTAAACAATATCTAAATGGCTTCTAATTTCTAACTTCTAACTTTTAACTTCTAACTTCGTAAGTATGAACACCTGATATTCAATGTCATGGTGGATTGTTATGTAGTAACTTTCACAGATACCCTTTTGATGTTTAACTAAGGGTTATTAGTTTTTCTACATTAGAAAATTTTCAGATTAACCAAGCGAGGATAGTAGGCTGTCTTTTTGCACCTGCAATTGAAGCGATCGAATAAGGTCCAAAATTTTAGAGGATCCATCATTTTTGTTTTGTTTTAGTAATAGCTATACATATAAAATCATATATTTTTAGAAAATCAGATAACTATTTATTTAAATTTCTTTTTCGTATTTATTAACCAATAAATATAAATTACAAATTTAATTTTGTTAACACAATCAACAAGAAAATGCAATAAGTTGGAAAGTAATTAGCATTTACATCAATTATATATTTTGGAAAGTAAAAAAAAATTGATGTTGGTATTTGTTTTAATATATGATGTAGGTTTAGAAAGATAGTATTCTAATTTTATTATGTTTAGGAAACTATTATTAATTAGTGATTATAAATAGGTTGAGAAATATATAATCTTTTCACTAATATTTCTAAAAACAAACCGTAAACTTAGAAGAAAGACTAGTCCAACCTTCTGTCGAGAAAAAAGAAAATAAGAGTCCAACTTCTTGTCTAATGAAATTAAAATTTTACAATTTTTTGTCTTACCACTATACATATTCTATTGTTCTATTTTTTTATAGATTAAAGATTCTGATTATGGATATAAAAAATATAAAAAGCTGAAAATTTTATATTCCGGAAAGAGGTATTTTCGTAATTTTTAATTTAAAAAACTAAAATATGTCTCTTCCACTCAAACAAAAAAATTTGGTTGATGATTTTATATTAAAAAGCTAGAAAATGGTATTATATAGATTAAAAATTAGATTGTTATAATAATATTTTATCAAGAAAAAATATAAATGATATTAAGTTCTTGAAAATGGCCTAATTTTTTTTTAACAGGGTCTCTGTAGAGTTTGAGACGACTCTGGAAGACGGTCTAGTGGTTTTGATAGAGTTTCGACCCTCATACAGACCCGGATTTGAATCCTGTTGGCCACTAGAGAATTAACATTTTATCATCGTCAGAAACAGATGACCTATATGTAGACTGCAAACACGTGAGTAGTCTGAATCCACTTATGTTGGGGCCATAATACTTTTATATAATGCAAAAAAAATTCCAGATTTGAATTTCAGAAAAAGTGAATTATACAGATTAACTGAGAAATAAACTTACATAATTTTTTTAACATATTGCAAAGGATATTGTCAGATATACGATTCATACTGATACAATTAGACGTGAATTTCTGTAACAAGTGCAAAATTGTTAGTGGTAAAAAAAAATTGTTAGTGGTAAAATTGACTTATCATATTTTTCTAATAATAAAAGAGTTTCTGTATGACTGTATCTATATGTACTCCGATGGTATTATATTTTTCCTCTAATTTGATGGTTGTTTCTTATATAAATATATAATACCAAAAAAAAAGAAAATATTTAGTAATTTAAAACTGGAAAAGAATTGTTTACGCTTTCATTCTCTTTATTTAAGATCAGGGTTATCAAAATAAAAATAAAGAACAGGTACGAGATCATATCATATCAGGAAGCTACGTGATGCAAGGTTTGTCATAAGTTTGGTATTCTTCCTTTTTTAATTTATCATAAATGATACCGTCGCGGATACGCCGATAAGATGTTTGTCCACGAGGAACATATTTATATGTCTGTAATCGATATTGTGTTCTCTTCTTTACTTAATTTATTTTATTTTCGCAGAAAAGCAATAGTTTGGTTAGTGTGACATGAATCAAAAGTTACAAATATAAAAATGCATCTCCAAGTCATTGTCTTTTTGCATATACTACCATTTTATCCCACTTGACCTGTTCACACTTCACACGGTTCGTCTTATTAATTCAGATTTTAGACAAGGTGTAATAATTAGAATGGATAATCAACAAACATCCAATCCAAACATTCTGGAAAACTTTTATTTACGTTACAAAAAAGAGAAGAGAAAAGGAAAACTTTTATTTTTATGATATGCTTTTTACAATAGTGGTTGCCAATTAAAAAAAAAATGAAAATCACACTCACTAACCAAAAAACCCCATAATTTATTAATTAACCAAAATTGCATTCTTTCTCTTCTCTTTTTATCTTTATACTCTCTCTCTTTCGTAAAGTTACCTATTCTAAAAAAAGTATTTGTTTCAAAATATCTATTTTTTACAATTTAATGCAGTTTTATTAATTATGCATATATAATGAGATTAATACATTTTATTAATATGTATAAAAAATCTAAAATATGTAACATTTTGAAATAGATGGAGTATTTCCTATTCTCTTTCTACAAAATTAATTTATTTTGCTGACGTTATTTTACAAATAATCATTTAAAATATATAACTAAAAACAAAAAAAAACATTGTAAAAGAAAGAAAAACAGAGGTAGACACCATTATTAATTGGCTATCCATGGATATCATTTTCTCGACCGATTAGATTGAAAAATATTAGACCATATGCGATGGTTTCAACATCCTTTTAGTTTTCAACACTTTTTTATTTTTAAAAATCTATATTATCTTTTCTTTCATTCACCTAATTTATTCAACTCACTTTTCATTTTTAAAATCTACAATAATTTGTTTAAAAAAATCAACACTTTACTACATCATTTTAATTAATATTTTTATCTTTTATAATATAATAACTACATATTAATACTATTATTGATTGTAGTTAATTAACTTAATAGCTAAAATAACATATTTTTTAATAAGAAGAATTTTGAGTGTTACCTTTTCAAAAAAAAATTGAGTATTAAAAAAATTATTGAGATCCATTTAATAAAAATGTTTAAACCATTTTAGAAAGTGTAAGATATTTTGTTATGATAAATATATGTTTGCATGAGAATGATAGTATATGTTACGCATGGGCATTTAGACATTAAAATGGGTTTGCTCCAAGTCTAATCAGGCTTTGTTTAGTCATGAAATTTGACATCTTAGGATATTCTTAAGGTTTTGTTCAGATTTAGTTCCTTTTTAGGTTCGGTTTAAATTTAATAACATATTATAAATTCAGTTAAACCCATTTTAATTTCAGATTTTTGTTCTATACCGGATTTCAGTCATCCAAATACTTGTTTGATTCAGAAGTAGACGGTAGACACTTTAGTTCACAAATTTAGTAAGTTCAGATAATTTTCACTAACAAAAACTTTGTGGAATGAAATTAAAATAGTCGTTAAGTGGAGAAAGTCATAAACAAGTTTAAACTATCAACTAACAACTTTATAAAAATAAAAAAAATTATTTAAATTTTATAATAAAACAAAATTGTTTAACTTTCAAACTTTAGAAGTAAACCTATTTATATTTGAACTTCATACGCAACTGAATACCAAAAATATTTTAAATTAAGAATTTGAGTTGATTTTGCATATAATAATTATTTACTTTAAGTATTTAATAACATTTTATATTATTTTGGATACTTATTTGGAACAATTTATTTTTTCTATAAATTTGTTTTAGGATGTTAAACTTATAAGGGTTTATTGGATAATTTAGATTTGGATTCAGTTCTAAAAAAATCTATAACCTAAAATACTATAGAAAAATTTTCATTATTTATTTAAATCAGTTTCAGTCAGATTCATTTTATCAGATTAAATTCAGTTTAGATTTTTTTATTTAGTTTATGTACACACCCGGATATATATTCTTTAGGAGCCAAATGCAAATTTTCTCACCGCTATATTTTAAGATGGAAACTATCACAGTACATCACAAATAGAGTTGAATACAAGGCGAGTACTCGCTATTTTGCATGTACTTACTACTTGACTTGCTTTATACGAGTAACAAATTTTTTGACTTGTACTTGTCTTGTTAAAAATAAGTACTTACTAGGGTCGGCCCGCCCTACGGGCGGGATATTTATTTACTTTTGATTTAAATTATATTTTAAATAATATTATATTTTTGGAATCGAAAAAATACCTAACTAACAATAAAGATGATGAAGACAGATATATTATAATACTTTCTAATTTATTTTTAAGTTTATAATGAAAAATTTAGCCGGTTTCTTTGAAAATATGATTTCTTAATAGTATTCTAATTCTTTTAGTTAGGAAATCAATTATTATGAATTATATAAATAAGGAGGAAAGCTGTTTATATATAATATAAAAATGAATTTGAAAAGGGACCATATCGAAAAATCACTTTAAAAATTAACAAAATCTCTAAACTTGAAAAGAGAAAATGAGTTAATTTTTGTTTGAGAAAGAAAGAAAATGATTTAATTGCTATGCTCTAATGAAAAAGACATTTTCAATTAATACAATAATAATTTATGATAAAGGTTGAAATAAAGCTCTAATGAGTTTTTATAAATTACTGTTTGATGTTTGCAACATATAGTTTAAGTGATTGTTAAGTTTACATATGTTGTACTAAATTGATTTAAAAATATTTTATAATTTTATTGTTTTTTCATGTAACTTTTTGATATTTTAAAATCCAACCAAAAAGGTTAGGAGCAATATTATTAATAGTTTTCTTCAATATTTATGTACTGTAAACAAAATTCAACAGTTAGTTTAGTGACAGAACCAACAATTGAAAATCATTTGTTTTGTTTGAAAACATTTTTTTGAAATTTGATTGATTTAAAATTCTTTATTTATGTTGAATTTTTATATCTTTAAATTACACAACTAATAATTAATGATTTAAATCTTTAAATCAATTCAACCAATATTTTGAAAAGTATAAAATAATACAATAAGTGAGATTTTGATAAAACCAAAAAATATTTTTGGCTATAATACAAAAACCTTTTCACTTTGAACTATTTATGATTTTCTTATTTATGTTGTTACTTTCTGTAATCAAATCACATAGGGGTTTAGGCTTACCCTTGATAGACCAAGGTTTCAAATCGAATCACGCAACGCGAAATGTCTAAGTGACATTTCAACAGGGAAGGTATGGTAAGTTTCTTGCCTTATAGAAAATATGGGGTTGACCTTAGGTAGGATGAATTTTTACTGTCTTTGTATTGTTCCTTCCTTCAAATATTTGACATTATTTTTTCTTCATTAGATGGGGAAAAGTAATTTTAGTTTGTTTAACTTTTGCTTCATAAAATATGCTTGTACATTTCATATCTTTTTCTTATATATATTTCAAAAACAATGAAAAGAGAGCCATTTAGAAATTAAAACAATATAAATTTAAGGCTGTTTAATATAACAGAAATCAATTTTCAATATAAACAAAATTGTAGTCACCATCTCTATTACATCTACCATTAATTTCTCTACCTAGCCTCGTCTTGTGTGTGTGGAAGGATTCTCCAGCATCTCGTCTTACTCCCTGCAATGGGCTTCGGCTACAGATACAACCATGATGTTACTTCTACAGTTCTACTTCCACTCATGTAGAAAGATAAGTACTGTAACATTAGTAACTAACACTTATGTATGTGTTTTAGGCATGTCCCTCGAAGGGGACTGGCGGAAATATAGTTGCTTCTTTCGTCTTGCTCCAAATATTTTCTAGCATCCTAGTAAGCCACCCATCATAGTAAGTCATCATGGCGGGATCATCACCGTTATAACTGCTTCCGGAGGCTAAGCTTCTGCTGATTACTGTGTATATTTCAGATGCTCACTGTCCTCATCATCATAATCGGGAGCCAGATCTCATGCTGGTCTCGATTCTTTACCCTATAGATTGAAGCGTGTATGTGCGGGATATCTATCAGGTAAATAAAAAGCTGAAAGCATTTTCGTTTCCACTAAGATGTTGAATGACTTCTTCAGTGGAGTCCCAATTCAAAGTACGTTTCGTAACCGAGCCAGTTATTCTCACTCACCTGTAGTTAGGCCAAGAACTATAACTGAATATCTAGGATGATAGGCTGCAGAGAGATTTGTAGCGGAACCCCATATTTGCAGAGAGATTTTGGTTAATATATATATATAAGTTCAAAAGATGACTTAAAAATAACAGGCAAGAAAACCAAACCTCTTGTACAGAACATTTAGCCTTAAGCAAAACTTTTTTGCAAGTAACCTCGTGGTGCAAAGCTTTCACCTGAAACATATCCATTCTTAAATAAAAAAGTGAAGAACTGACAAAACATATGAGCAAAGAGCAGTAAATTCTGGTTGCACCTTGTTTCTAGCAAAACTTATCTTAGAAAAATGAATGGTTTTCTTTAGTGCATCGGATCTTTGAATTAACCAAGACATGTGTGCAAACTGTGTATTCTTCCATGTACAACTCGTATCTGCTTAGCTCAATTGTTTTACTTTTTTTATTGATTAAAGAAAATATTTTTACATCTCCTGATCTCAAATAAAACCAAAATCAAATCTAGTCAATTTATTTAAGACAATGAGATCGCAAGTTAGAGACTTACAAACCCAGAATGAGATGTCAACCTTCATCAGCTGGTTTACTTGTCCACTCGGTGCTAAACCGGTTTCATCTTGTGACCAAATGAAGATCTTTTTATCATTCACTCCTTTTTTAATACATTTTTCATATGAAATTCAAGAAGTCCAAATGAAGATCTTTTCATCATTCACTCTCAAGAATTAAAGACTCAAGTTTCAAAACTGAAACAAACCCAAGAAGTAAAGACTTAACTAAAAGAAGTTATATAAAGAAAATAAAACTTAATCAACGAATTTTATTAGTTATATGAAAAAAAAGAATTAGAATCTCCTTTTTCTACTAACCAAGATTAAAGAGAAAAAACCACAAAGCCAAACAATGCATATATATGAAACATTCTATGGGTGTATGTCTTACCAGCAAGTCATGTGGTTGCAGCCTTGAGCAATTAAAAATCATTACACGGCAATACTGACACCGTCTCCACCTCTTATACCTCGCCAAGCGATGCAATATGATATCATCTTGATATATTTCACGAACCTGAAGAATATGAAATTCTTCACAGCTCATAGATTCACGCCAAGAAACGTCACGGTCCACACACGCAAACCTCTCACAGAGTGGACACTTCACACAACAGCTATTCTCTGCCTGACTACACGTGTTTGAGACTTAAAGCCTGGTCAAGATCACATAAAGAAGCAAGCTTTAGAACAAACCCATTTTATATAAACGAATAGAAAACAAACTAATAAAGAGAGTCTAGAACAGTTGTAAAAAGACAGTCGAGAACACACCTGCTGCTTAGCTTCTTCAAAGTTTTCACCTTGATATCAAGCAGTACACAATACTTCATCGTTTATAGAAACCTATGACCATGGAAACACAAAGTGAGTAAAGCATTCATCCTTTTATCTAATCACTCGTCAAATCATAAATCAAGCACCATTCAAAATGAAATAAAAGCAAGGGTTCCAGGTTCTCTTGTTACACTAAGAACCAAACAATATTTTCATTTAAACATCATTTTCACTAATCTAAATGTGGGTTAGAAACAAAACTCACAGAGACAGCACCTAACCCAAGAAGCGTATAAATTACAATCAGGCCGCGAGTTGTGGAGCTGAGCCATGAAGGAAACAGTTTTAAGATTGACGCCTTCGGTTAACTGTTCGTGACGCCTAGGAGATTCATCTGCAATCTAAATCAAATTGAGTCAAAGTCAAGAAACAAAAGGGTGAAGCAGTTTGAATCAGATGTCAAGTAAACCATAATTGAGAAGGATAGTTCAGAGATGCAGTAAGAAAGCATGAGACTGACACAACGACAAATCAGGAGACGCAGCGGCGATGGTGGCTTGCATTATGGTCGACTAAAACAGAATTGATATATCACAGAGACAACAATCAGGAGAGAATACTTGTCACTGTAAAGATCTCTAGACACTACAGAAACTTGAAGAAAATAAAGAGTCTTACCATTAGATTCAAATCAAAGAGAAAAAAATCTGAAGTCAATCTTTATGATGCAAACATGAAGAACACTAAAGAACATGTATCTTTGGATTTGAGCGAAAACTTGGTACCTTCCATTGTCCGACGTGCGTTAGGATCTGTGGCAGGAATAAGGGGTGAATCATATCTCGGATTTGGCTGAAATTTCCCACATATACATCAAAGATGAAGCGGTAGAAATCATTTGTCTTTACTATTAATTTGAAACTCAACCGGTTTATTAAATATGAGAATTTAATTGTAAGGTATATGAAGAGATTGAAACTCTTGGCTTTCTAGTTCCGTAGCGGATAATAGGAGATCGGAAGAAGAAAAGCAAAACCGTCGGCGAGGTTTCGTTGTTTAGGTTGACACGTGGCGCAATTACAGGAGTTGAATTTTTGACCTGGACGTTGACGTGTCAGCAGGAGAGAACCAACTCTCTTTTATAATAATAGATTATTTCGAGTATTTGAACCAAAATAAATTACTTGCAAGTTACTTACTTCGTTCTATTACTTAATATTTATGATTATTTATGAACTATTTACGAGTTTTTAAGAACTAGTTACTAAATAATGTTTCTGTTAGAAACATACACGAAATTTTTGTTTTGTTTACTTTTTACTTAAAATAACAGATAAATTATGTTAAAGAAATAATTGTTCATATTATAAAGAACAAAAATAAAAATATATGAATATTTTGATATATAAACATTGTATAATTTTCTCGATGACATCTTCTCTAAACTAGTAATAGGTAATAATAATAAGCTATATAACTAAATTTTTAATACTTTTACTATTTAATACTTGACTAAATGACAATGAGTATTTAAAAATCAAGACGGATACATAATAAGTAACAGTATAAAAAGAATAATGAGTATTTTTGTCCAATCTTAATTGCAAGTAAAAGAAAAAACAAATATGAACAAGTATGAAAAGAATCAGAGAAGTATGAAAAGAATCAGAGAAGAGAATGCTAGAGAAGAAAAGAGTTTGTTATGAATATGAAATCTCACATTAATCTTACTGTACAAGATGATTATGTTTAGCTAACTTACGCTGTAACTGTACAACATAACTTGCTAACATACACCATTTGCTATTGTATACTATATCTGATAATAAGATCTAATAGATCATATACTAAAATAATAATGATATTTGATATTTGGCTTGATTTTACAAATAATGAAAAATGTCAGATTTGTTACCCTTAAAAATACCGAATACTTCAATTTTAAAGGCGAATACAAATTAAATAGCGAGTAATGATGTCCCGACCTAATCAAGAATATGCTTCAATTATATTAACGAGTTGAGACGGACAATTTTTGAATTGACAGAAGAGACGGACATCTTTTGAATTGACAGAAGTGATGCAGTTCCTTTATTTAGTGGCCACCCTAACCAACTTTCTTCAAATATCTAATGACTTTTTTTTTTTGCCATCTAAAGATTTTGTTAAAAGGAAACAAGCCCAAAAGGGACAAGCCCAGTAACGATGCAACATCCGAAACCCGGAAAACAAGATACAAGCCCAAAGAAAACAAACTAACATTGAGCCACAAAGCCCATTCCTAAAGAAGCGGCGCCAGCTTCCCCACGCGTCCAAGATCGATGCAAAAAAGTCGTCCACGCGTCTGCTCCCACTTCCACGCAAGACACGCGTCTGTTCATCTTCACATCGAAACCAAAGCACGCCGGTGAAGGTTTCCGGTCGCTGGTTCCCGTCTTCACCACCAGATCCACATCGGAGCAACTCTTTTCCGTCATCATTACCGAGAGAAACCCACCACCAACGACAAATATTGGAGGTAAAGGATTCTCTCAGTCATCTATCTCCGGCTAAAACCGCCGCTAGAAGAACGACGCTTCACTGGACTTCTCTTTTGGCATGCGTTAACAACGCATCCAACTTCTTCATCACCACCACTTCCATCATAGAGCATCATCGATTGAGATCGAGAGCTCATCCAGTATACTTTTCTTTGAAGACGCCAAGGGACCACCGATAGCCGGCCGTCAACACCAAAGAGAAGGTGACAACGCCAGGGGCAAAGCCGGACGACCACCATAGGATAGGATCGTCGCCGGAGTACAAAAAGCGGTTAAGAAACCGAGCCGATATTACAACTAAGATGAAGAGAAAATCTAAAAAGGAGAAGTTGAATCTAGCCAACCCGTCGGCCGGTGACGATACTCACGGCGAGGCTTTCTTGTAGAGAGAGGTAAGAGATTATTTTTTTAGAGAGAGATATCTAATGACTTTTGGTCACTTATAATTAATGGAGTACACTTTCATTCATTTTTTTGTTTCTAATTCTAAATAGTCTAGAAGACTCGTGAATGTCGTATCTTTGTAAACTCCTACGAATTACTCCTCAGTGAGTCAGTGTTAGTTTTAAAGTTGTTTTGAGAACTGATTTTTCTTTTTTTACGACAGTTTTGTGAACTGATTTAAGCTTATAAAATATTTTTTTCTAACTGTTTTTTGGACAACTTTTTCTGTAACTATTTTTTTGTAACCTTTTTTCTTCTGTAACTATTTAAAACATAAAGTTTCAAATCGATCTCTACTAAATATAATTTTGCTCACAAAAACTAAAAACAAAATAAGGTAATGGCAAAAACACTTCAACTACCAAACAATAGGTATTTGCATTACTTTTTATCTACTATTTTTCATGTATATTTAGTTTCTAGTCACGCGTATATATCTTAAAGGTTCACAAATTTAAATAGATGTTATTAATTTACGATATTGAATCAAATTGCCATGACTTAGTGGTAAATGAGTTCCAACTACAGCTTTAGTGTTGGGTTCAAGTAACATTAGTCATCTAGCCGCATTTTAAATAAATCTAATCAGCCATATACATACTTGAATGTAAAATTAGGTGTGATTAATCTTTACACCTAAAATCTTTGGAATTTTCACGATTATCATAAAAAACTTGCATGTTGCATGTGTCTGTACACGGGTTAGGGGCACTGTGATTTATTCGGTTTTGAATGCACTATAATTTGTCCAAAAAAAACAGCACTATATACTCATAATTTTGTTTTAGAACGAAAATCCAAAAACAAAAACTGAGAAGTTACCCAGTCTTAACATACGTAAGTCATCATAAGTTCATAACTCATAACATAAAGTTACAGAATTGTTCTTTTTCATTGCGTTGACAAGAAAGTTTTGTCGCGACTTAATAAGTAAATAAAAAAAAAGCTTATAAACTTCCATGCCGCATATCATGCCACTAAACAGTCATACACGTAGCTTTCTGCTTGTGGAATATGGAGCTCACGCGCTCTTACACGCGCTCTTACACGCGTAAATTTTGGTTCGGACAGTATCATTTGTTTGACCGCAGGAATTGTCGTCATAAATAATTTCACCGTGGTTGGGAATGTGTACTGAAAATTTACCGAAAAACGCAGCCGTTTCACGCATCTGAATTCCTCGAGCACGAGGTCCACGAGACAAACGCTGGCGTTATTTATCAGCGCTCTTGCTCGCTCTCTGTCTCCAAATATCGAGAAAATAAGTAAAAAACTACAAAAATAAAATAAAATAAAAATGTTTATAGCGTCTCCGGTGAAAACGAACTTATACGGCGTCAGCCTAGTGAGATCTCCGGCGTTTCCCGTACTTCCCCGTCCGCTACAACACCGAGTTCCTCTATCCAGACAAGTTCGAGCTGTGATCTCTCGGGAAGAAAAGGCGGTGGATCAAGAAGATGAGAAAAGTACAAACAGATCAGTCGTATATAGTAGCTCTCCTGCGTTCCCATGGCAGAGATCTAAGTATACAGGAACAAAAACAGTTATGGCGGTCGTGAAGATCAGAAAGAAGATGAGAGAGAAGCTAACGGAGAGGCTCGAGCATCAGTTTGAGCTTTTACTGAAAGCTGTCGGTCAGGGGATGTTGATTCAGCTTATTAGTGAAGAAATAGATCCTGGTTCGATTTCTCGTACTCCTTTTGTTTCTAAAATTAGATTTGCTTTGAAAAAAATACAAATCAGTTTATCACCTTTTTAAGCTAGAGAACAAAGCCAAACACATATATTCACTTCCAGTTTTTTACCAGTTTGGTCGTTTCTGCCTTTCTTGGATTTTTCCTAGACTTAGGTTTCGATTCTTGATTTCATTTTGTTTTGGTGCTAAACTCAAGATCGCAGGCTCGCAGCTTGTTTTGGTGCTAAACTCAAGATCGCAGCTATTTACTCATGCATAATTAATGATAATTACATATGGTTATTAGATTTTGATTAGTGGCTGTTAGCTAGAAGGACAATAATGATCACTAAAAGGAAAATAATGATAATTTTTTAAACAAATGAAAATAATGATAATAACTTATATATTAGCTAAAAGCAAATCAATTCTTATTCTCTCCCTTCTTTGCTGTCATGACCCGTCGGTCGGAACTAGTTGGTGGTCATTGTATTGACCACTTTACTGTAAAACCGAATCTTTCATCTTCCTTTCTAGATCTGACTTTCTTTCTTTCTTTCTTTACTTTTTATTGTATGAATATCGTAGTTTGTGTATCTCTGTGCCAGATTGTGAAGTTATCAAATCCGGTTTCTCATTTAGTCTAGGACTATATAAAAAGTTAGTGAGAGTATTAAATAATCTAGAAAAAGATACTTGACTTTTCATTTCGTTCTCCATTATTTAGATCTCTTATTATATGTTTTTAGAGTATCAGTATCCTTTAAGAACTTGTACTCATCTGCCACATGTTCTATTATAGTTTGTTTAATTTATTTAACATTTAAGTACATTATTAAATTATATTGAAAACAATAGTGTAAAAGTTACAATATTATTTTTGGGCATTGGAAATGTCCACTTAAATAAATGTGTATAGTTGCAGAGAAAAAAAGATTTCAATAGGGTTAACATTGTTACCAGCAAATGCTTCTTTTCTAGTATTAAATATTAACTTGGATGGTGACACAATGTTTGTTATTTATAAATTACAGAAACTGGTTCAGGCAGGAGGAGTTTAGAAACTCCAGTGCTAGGACTCCCCAAGACTAGGAACGATCCTAGAAACCTCGAGTTCACAGCCACCTTCACCGTACCGACTGACTTTGGTAAACCAGGTGCCATTCTTGTCACCAACCTCCTCTCCTCGGAGATTTGCTTGTCGGAGATTATCATCCGTGATGGCAGTGACACCATTCTCTTCCCTGGAAACACTTGGATCCACTCCAAGAATGATAACCCTGAAGGCAGGATTATCTTCAGAAGTCAAGTGAGAAGAACACTTCTTCTTATTCTCCTTATCATCAAAGTTGATTTTTTCACCTAACTATTATTCTTGATGTTATTCTTTTTTCTATCATTAGCCATGCTTACCTTCTCACACTCCGGCCGGGATCAAAGAACTACGAGAAAAGGACTTGAGGAGTGTCCGTGGTAACGGAAAAGGCGAAAGAAAGCCTCACGAGAGGATCTACGACTACGATGTTTACAACGATTTAGGCGACCCTCGTAAAAAAGATCGAGTTAGGCCTATTCTCGGGGGACCAGAGAGGCCGTATCCAAGACGGTGCAGGACTGGCCGGCCTCTCGTTTCAAGAGGTGATCCATCTCTCTTCCCTTTAACTCACTTTACATAGTACTAAGTAATATTAACATATTGTCTTTGGTTATTGATCAACTTGCATGATGATATCATTCAGATCCACCGTGTGAGAGCAGAGGAAAAGACAAGGAAGAGTTTTATGTTCCAAGAGACGAGGAGTTCGAGGATATCAAGAGAGATACTTTTACAGCTGGCAGATTAAAGGCTCTCTTTCATAACCTAGTCCCATCGATCGCAGCTGCATTGTCAAATTTAGACATTCCATTCACATGCTTCTCGGATATCGACAAATTATACAAATGTGACATTGTCTTGCGACCCACGGAACCAAAAGACACAGGCCTTAGTGGCTTTATTGGCGGTTTTGTGGATGGGATCCTCAACGTTGGAGAAACACTGCTAAAATACGACACACCAGCTGTTATAAAATGTAATATTTTTGTCATTCTTGAAATGTTCTCACTCGAGTATAATCATTCTTGAAATATATATACATATCATGTGTTTTCTGGTTTGGTTGTTCAGCTGACAGGTTTGCATGGCTGAGAGACAATGAATTTGGACGTCAAGCTCTCGCTGGTGTCAACCCAGTGAACATTGAGCTTCTGAAAGTATGTGTCATTTTCACCATTTTAAAATCAAGAATATTATTCCGTGAGAGTTTTTCTGAAATGTCAAATGCTTTTTATAGAGCACAAATTATTAAAAAGAGAAAAATCCCTAAAATACTAAACTATAAACCCTAATCTCTAAAATCAAACCCCAAAAGTAAAATAAAGATGTCATTTCAATTTTTATTAATGCTATTTTTGAAATTGTTTTTCTAGTATGCTATTTTTAGAATAAAAATGTATATAATGCTATCATATGCTATTTCTCTTTCTGAAATTTGTTGTGTGTGATAGGAGCTGCCAATCAAAAGCAAGCTTGACCCGGCTGTATATGGACCACAAGAATCTGCTCTCACAGAAGAAGTGATTGCTCGAGAAGTTTTACACTATGGAATGACTCTGGAACAGGTTTGGTAGTAGTAGTGTACTATAGAATCTTCTCATGTTGTTGATCTCAAGACTAAAAAGGTTTAGTGTATTGGTGAGTGCAGGCGTTTGAAGAGAAGAGGTTGTTTCTATTGGATTACCATGACATGCTCTTACCATTCGTAGACAAGATAAACTCCATCAAAGAAGATCCAAGAAAGACATATGCATCAAGAACAATCTTCTTCTATTCAAAGGCGGGTGCACTCAGGCCGTTGGCTATAGAGCTCTCGTTGCCTCCCACACCGGAGAACAATAACAAGTACGTTTACGTGCATGGACATGACGCTACTACTCACTGGATTTGGAAACTAGCCAAAGCTCACGTCTGCTCAAACGATGCTGGTGTTCATCAACTAGTGAACCACTGGTTAGTTAACTTGAGATTTTGATTTGTGGTCTCTACTGATGCATTTAAGAGACATTTTTTTTTGTTTTTTTTCCTGTGACCCTCAGGCTAAGGACTCACGCTTCCATGGAGCCATACATCATTGCTACTAACAGACAGCTGAGTACAATGCATCCGGTTTACAAGCTGCTTCACCCCCACATGCGCTACACGCTAGAGATCAACGCGCGTGCACGTAAGAGCCTAATCAATGGAGGAGGAATCATCGAAAGCTGCTTCACTCCAGGAAAATACTCGATGGAACTAAGCTCTGCGGCATACAAGAGCATGTGGCGGTTTGACATGGAAGGACTTCCTGCTGATCTTGTTAGAAGGGGAATGGCAGAAGAGGATGCTTCAGAGGAATGTGGTGTGAAGCTTGTGATCGAAGACTATCCATACGCAGCAGACGGTCTTTTGATCTGGAAAGCCATCAAGAACCTAGTTGAGTCCTACGTGAAACACTTCTACTCTGATCCCAAATCCATAGCATCTGACTCTGAGCTCCAAGCTTGGTGGGATGAGATCAAGAACAAAGGTCATTACGACAAGAAAGACGAGCCTTGGTGGCCTAAACTCAACACAACGCAAGACTTGTCGGAGATCCTAACCAGCATGATATGGATCGCCTCGGGACAACACGCGGCCATCAACTTCGGTCAGTACCCGTTCGGAGGGTACGTCCCGAACCGACCTACGCTGCTGAGGAAACTTATACCGCACGAAAACGATCCGGAGTACGAGATGTTCATGAGAAACCCTCAGTACTGCTTCCTGAGCTCTTTACCGACACAGCTCCAAGCGACTAAAGTGATGGCGGTGCAGGAGACGCTCTCGACGCATTCCGCTGACGAAGAGTACTTGATCGACTCGAGAGAGAATCAGAGACGTTGGTTTCAAGATGAGGAAGTGGTTAAGTATTTTAGCAAGTTTTCGGAGGAGCTTGAGGAGGTAGAGAAGAAGATAAACAAGAGGAACAAAGATAAGAAGCTGAAGAACAGAACGGGTGCTGGGATGCCTCCTTACGAGCTGCTTCTACCTACTTCACCACATGGAGTCACTGGCCGTGGTATTCCAAACAGTATTTCCATCTAGTTTATGTGATTATTATATTATGCTGTATGGGTTTTTGTTTGGTGGTAGAGTCTATTATCTGTAAAATGATCATATATGAGGATTATTATAATTTTTTTTTTCGTTTTTCAATGTATCATGATATATAATGCAAGAGGGTTCGATAAACTCACACTCACTCCCACGTTAATCTTCTTTTTTCGTACTATGAAACTATAACTAGGGTGGTTGTTGAGAATTATCGCTAGAAACATTCGTATGGGATGATCACTTTCCTGCGAATTGAGTATAAGAACAGAATTTTTTTTCTAAGACCAGAAAATCATCATCACAATATAACAAAGTGAAAGTGAAAATTAACCAGAGAAATAACATTTTTACTGTACATAAAGTTCTATCACTATCGTACTATCGTATATCACGAAGTTATCCTTATAAAATTTTAGGATCATGACTAAAGCAAAATTTACTAGTAAATAAGAGGGGAAAATCATTGTGACTACTTTAATCTGTTCCCGACAAAGACATGCTTCTGATAAACAAAAAAAAATCTGTACCTGGTATCACTATCATAGATAGTTTTTTTTATCTTATGTTATTTTATTCATTGTATTCCTGGAGAAGCAAAAAAATCGACATACACGCGACGCTAAATAGAACCATGGAAACTAATTACAAACCGAACACAAGAATAAGAGACTTCAATCCACTGCATAAAACTAGACTAGCCCAACAATTGCCAGTCATAACAATTAAACCAGTCACGTCCATCCAACATAAATAAGAAAAATTAAGCTCCAACCAGTTTAAAAAAAAAAATTAAGCTACAACCAAGCTCAACTATTTCAGTACATTGACAGATCATGATGACCGTGATCATACCAGATCAAACAATTTTCAAACCAAACATGGAGCTAGTAGTCAAACAAATTGCTCCCTCATAGCTCGTGCTCTCTCCTTGTTTGATAGAAATGTACTTCCGTTTCATAGTTCTGTTTAGATAGCTCTTTGTTTTCCCTCCTTTCTTAATTTATGTTCTGTAGTAACTAGCAAGTTGTTTACAATCATTTTAAACCTAAAAAAAATTGGAATAGGTTGATTAAACATGACCTAAAAAGTGATTTTTTCACAATTATTATCTAACTGTATTTCCAACTACTGACGATTTTCGTGTTGCTAGCAGTGTGCCCTATGAGTTCTTGTAGCGGCATTTAGACATTTTCGTGTTACTAGCAGTGTGCCCTATAAGTTCTTGTAGCGGCATTTACACATGGTCGTCTGACGCTTCGAGTTCATCGTATAATGGCCCTATGGAGTATTTTGAACAGCTCACGAAATGGTATTTTTTTTTTGTTTTTTTTTTTGTGTGTGTTCGTATGACATAAGAAAATATTATATAAGATGGGATCTGATTCTGAAGGACTGAAATCACGGTAGATTTGCAGGCCCTCAACTTTATACCACTTGATGATGCTTTTCTTGAAAACAAAGAAAAAACTTGAAATTTTATGTTGGAGATATAAACTACTATTTCTTTTTGGTATTATCCACGAATCATAATATATCTGCGAACCATAAAACAGAGGAAGATTGTAACAATATTAATAGAGGAAATACTATCTCCACTCTCCAGATCACATACTTGTATACACTAAAAAAAAAGGAAAAGCATATATATATGTTTGTTAAAAAGATAAGTTTGTATAAACATTCGGTCAACTCAAAATCAAACGTTGTAGCCTTGTAGGTTGAACTGGACCGGACCATCAGCATAAGATAATAATAAAAATAATATTAGGCTTTCCCACGTCCCAAATGAAAAAATCAGGTGGTACTGGTGTCACTAATATCATTTATGTTCCTCATCAACCGTTGAATCTCGAGCCTTAACCTCAAAATCTAACGGCTCAAAATCACATAACCGATAAAATTAATTTTATAAACTCCCCCCCCCCCTCACCCTACAAATCACCATCGATAAATGCCAATCAATTTCAGATTAACCGGGAAAATGAATAACAACCGTCGATCTATGAAACATCACGTATTCATCAGTCTCTGATGGCTAGTGACCACCCACCGGCCGCCGCTGAAACGCCGCTGCTCGATTCAAATCACGATCAAGAACAACAGCCTCCGCCGGAGAGAGACATCAACGGAGGAGGAGGCGTCGGCGGCGGCGAAGAAGACGACATCGGTCAAACGCTGCAATGGCTAGAGATGTTTCTGACGCTCCTCGGGTTTAACCAGTCGTCGTCGACGAGAAGCCTGGTCTTGTCTCTGGTCGTGTTTTCGACGATCGGTGTGGTGCTTCCGGTGACGGTGCTGGAGCTGGGACACTGCGAAGGGTGCGAGAGGTATCAGAACAAGAGCTTCGAGCTCAACATCGTGGTCTCGCAGGCGTGTCTGGCTGGTGTGTCGCTGCTCTGCGTTTCGCATAACTTGAGGAAGTATGGGATTAGGGAGTTTTTGTTCGTCGATCAACTCAGTGGTCGTATGGGACGTCTCAAGTCTCATTATATGCTCCAAATCTCGGTGATTTTAATTCTTCTTCCTCTAACTCTTTTTTTTCTTTTATTTTTTCTTTCATATATCATTTGCTCTGCTTCTTCTTGTATGTGTGTTTCAATCTTGAAACCTGAAATTGACAACTAGATCTCTAGTGTAATTTTTACTGAAGACTGTCTTCTAATGGAACCACATTATGTAGTGCTAGTTTAATCCTGAGTTTTATCTGTTGTAATGTAAAGTACATTAATTGTGGAATGTACTTTTTTAGATTAGGAAGAGGTTTTGAAGCCAAAGACTATTTTTTTTTGTCATCAACATAGATTCAATCAAAGACAGTTTTTAATGTTCAAATGATAACTTTAAATTTGTTTCAAATGTTACATCATATAGTTGACTTTGCATGATTCTTTAAAAATGTTTTTTTTTTATTATGAGTGGTTTCTAAATCTAATTGTGCAAAATCTTAACATTACATAACATATGTAATATTAGTTTTGTTCCAATTTCACTAGATGTAATTTATAAACTTTTTGCATGTTTATTTTGCCAACAACATTGAAATTAGAGTCTAGTTTTTTTTTTTTTTTTTTTTGATAAAAGTAAGCATTTTGATGTGGAAAGCTGAATTTTTTTTCTTCTTTTCTGTTTTGCCTTGTTGCAGAACTCTGTGAAACTACTTGGACTATGGTCACTCATATGTTTTGTACTGAAAGCTGTTCGGGAGATTATCCGGATGTTATACGTACCTCATGACCAGCCGTGGCTATCTGTTGTAATCCTCTTATCGATGATCTTGTCATGGACTTACCTAAGCACTATATTTCTTGCTGCGAGCTCCATGTTTCATCTGGTATGCAACTTGCAAGTCATTCACTTTGAAGATTACGCAAAGCTCTTAGATGAGGAGTCCGAGATCTCCTTTTTCATCGGCGAGCACACCAATTTGCGCCGTTACCTATCCAAAATAAGCCACAGGTTCCGCATCTTCCTGGTTCTCCAGTTTCTTGTTGTCACTGCTAGCCAGATCACTACACTCGTCCAGACCACTGCGTACAGTGGGCGTATCACTTACATAAACGGTGGCGATTTCGCTGTAAGTCGTCACCTTCTTCTTGTTCTTCGTTAATGGTTTAATGTTCTTAAGCTTGGAAAGGTTTATGTTCAGGTCTCGGCGGTGGTCCAAGTCGTTGGGATAATTTTATGTCTGCACGCAGCAACGAAGATATCTCATAGAGCACAAGCGATAGCATCTGTTGCAAGTAAATGGCATGCGATAATGTCTTGTTCATCTACGGATTCAACTCAGATAAGGACTTCTCCTAGTGGTGTCCACTTGGAAGCCACCACGAATCCGCCCGTCTCCTTTCGGATTTCGAATTCAGAAAGCGATGTGGAATCAATGGATCATCATCACTACGTGAGGATGCCTGCTAGTAGTAATAACAACCACTTTTCTTCGTACATGTCTATGTCCGCATACCACAGAAGACAAGCTTTTGGTGAGATGATTTGTGTATGTCTTTTTTTTTCGTTGTTTGCATCGAAACTGGTCATGATTGGCTGATTTGTAGATATGATTGTTGTTGTTTGCAGTGTTGTATTTGCAGATGAATCCAGGTGGGATAACGATATTCGGGTGGACAGTGGATAGGCATTTGATTAACACGATATTCTTCATTGAGCTCTCTCTTGTTACCTTTGTACTTGGGAGGACTGTTGTCTTCACTTCTGAATGACAACCACACAACAGAATAAAGGTTTGGTGTATCATACACAGTTTTTTTTTTACCCTTTTACCACATATGTAACATTTTCAATTTCTTGTGGCAATTGAGAGGAGGAGAAACTTGTCATGAGCTTCTCTTATTGTTTACGTGTACAGTGTTTTATAAGCTGTTATTGACGAGGCTTTGATTGATCTTTTACACCTGAAGTCTCGTTTTTTTATCCTATATGACACCTAAGTAGTGTGTATGATAACCAAAGCTATCTGTGGAGCAATAGCTGGATCCACCTGTTCCTCATATAACCCGTAGGCAAAAAATGCATCTGCAGTCCTTACACTCCGCTTTTCAAGTGCATTAAACATGTCCTCAGTTCTGTTATACATGAACCTGCAACCCAGTTCAGGTCCAGAGCCATTGACATTTATCGAACATCTATGGCTCGTTTGAACTCTCTTAATGATTATATCATCTTTGAGAACAGTTGAGACTTGTTTGTAGGGATAGTGACAATCTTGTCTGCTGTGTCTTCTGGAATCCCGTTGCGTGGATCAAAAGAACTTGTATGTCTTCTAAAAGAAAATATGTGCTCAAAGTTGATGCAAGAAATAATAAAATTAATAAATAGCCACTTACATGTCTATTGCTTCAAAAAAAAAAAACAAAAGGTACTTACATGTCTACATCTCAGTTTGAGTAGATATGCAGACCAGAGTCCTCTGTCATCATAGATTCTTTCTGTTGGTTCTGAAGATGCAGTAGAACCCATCCATTTCATCCTTTTTAACATCTGATCAAAACTTTATATGTTGCATCAAACCTATCTATTTTCGTTGTAAAAGTAGGTGAATAAAAAAGCTAAGACCAAAGATGTTCTAATTTTCAGAGAGAACAGAAATGTAGTTTTTTTTTTAATTATTTGTGCCAACCAAGCAGATGACCAGAAACAGAGAGGTGTCTAGGAAAAATTAGAGTTGGTTACCAAAAGGAAATGTAAACATTGAAAACTGATAGCGAGAACAAGAACAAGAAAGCTAAAAATAAATAGTTCAAAGATGTTTATCTAAGCTAATGTTTATTTGATTCTGGAAGGATATGCAAGAAGAGAAGAACATGGATTTGGAGCTATCGTGAGCTGGTCAATGTTACGACACAAAAGTCTGGGAAGACCATACTTGGGTTCTAGTGGATGAAACCCACTTGTTTGGTTGAAGAAGAAAAGATGCGTTAGAAGACTAAAAAGGCTATTTCCAACGTCCCACATCGCTAAGTATAGAATGATTGAGCATAAGCTTAGCACTATAAAAACGAAGCTGAGCCAGTATTTCAAATCATACCTTTCTCGGCCTTTTGGCTAAGATCAAGTGTAGTATCTGTTCTTATCAGTTTAATATCTGATATGTGGTCCATCGGACCACACGATATTAACTCTATTTTTTGAGGGAGAAGGCCCATTAAGATAACTTGCTATCTGGACCTTTGTGAGTTGCCCATGCGTTGCACTACTGCAAGGGCTGGCTCAACCCGCCAAATCCATAGTTAAATTGTTATGCAGCTAGTATCTGTGTCTAAGCATCTCCAAATAGATAGAGAGATACTTTATATTAACTTCTTTAAACGTGCACAAGAGCTAGCATGAACGCTCCGAAAGCTGTATGTATATAGGCCTTTGTCGTGACCTTACCAGTAGACGTATGTATGTATTCACGAACAGTGACCGGGTGTATGTATTCACGAACAGTGACCGGGTGAGTATGTATTCACGAAAGCTGTATGTATTCACGAACAGTGACCGGGTGAGTAACACCAAGTCCATGTGTTCTCATTGTACTACTGCGATGTATCATCGATCATGTTAAACACCAAGAAAACAAACTACATAAACCTGGTCGGCCTTGGCGGCAGAAGCTGCAGCTGACAGAGAAAATCGATTCTTTTACCAATGTTAAATGTAAAATAGTCAAGGCAGGCAAGAAATGAAACAAAATCTTTTAAGGGTCGAGACAACTAATATCTGATGATAAAAAAAAACTAAAACTTGATAAATCCAGCTCTTGTGTTGTGATTTTAAGTAGTCTTTTATTGGTTTTTAGTAACTGTTCATCTCCTAGACTTCTTCTTCGAGGCCTTAGAGGAAGAAGGCTTCGAATGATCAGCACTTGCATTCTTAGTGGTCGTTTGGTTTGACTTTGAAGTTGAAGGAGCTGTTTCTTGTTTATCTTGCTTGGTCACTGCACCCTGCGCGCCACGGATTTGAGCTGCTCGCTTGTCCTTCCTCTTGGGTCTGTAACTTGACCTTTCCCTTCTTGGAAGCCACCTTTCAGGGTCCGGAGGTGGACCCGGGTTAGCCGGATCGAATCCTTTGGGATACTTTGGCTTTCTCTTCCTCTTCTTCTTTGCCTTCTCTTTGCTCTTCACTTCTTCCTGCATTGCTGCAGCAGCGCCTTCCACAGGTTTTGCACCAGAGGTCTTTTCAAGGTTATCCACATCAACAGCCTTCAACCCCGGCAACGGTTTTAGCTGTTTCTCGTAACTTTCTGCTTTCTCGACGTTGACGCGAGCAAGTGTAGTCACGAGACCAACCAGAGCCTCTGTGCTTTTATGTTTTTTCACAATCTCCTCGTATAGCCGTGAAGCCTCTTCTTCTTGACCATGCCTGAGCTTGAAGGAAGCAGCCTCCGGCATCAATATGCTAAGCTTGTTGTTCTCAGTCATCGAATTTGACCACCATTTAATTGCTGAGTCAAGAACAGCTGCAGCACCATCGTTGTCCCCAGCGCGCTCTTTGAGTGCGACAATGGTGGCAACAGTTCCTGGAAAGTGCTGGATATCAACTATTTTGGACAGGGACTCTGCTGCTACTTGAGGATGACTGGCAGAAGCAGCAATTTGTGCCCTGGCCAAGAGAACCAACTTAGTCTTCTCCGGAAACTTATCAGCAAACTGTCCCAGAAGTTCTTCGGCTTTGGCAGCCTTGTTCTCTCTCACCAAAACAGCAGCTTGAAGCAACGTAGGCATAACACTCTCAGGAAACAGGCCAGTCAGCGCAGCACAAAGTTCTCGTGCCTGAGGTGAAGCAGGTTTTAACTGGTCAAGACGAATATGCAAAGAAGAAAAAAAGAGAGGCATAAATTGAGAAATTTTAAGTTAAAAGGACCTGATCCATCTTATTCGCATGGAGGAGCAGAAGGACGCGATTTGCATAAATAGCTTCCTTATGTTTCTGTGAAAGCTTCGCATCAAGTGCTTGAGAAAGCTTAAAAATCTGGGAGTCTTGGTCTTTCAGCCTATCAAGCTTCCTCAAGCCATCAGAAACATCTCTGGAACCTTTCAAGGCGATAAGGTTGTTCACAGCAACAGCAAGCGACGATTCATCAACAATGTTTCGTTTAATGATGTCTACATAAGAGCTGATGGATTCTTGATTATGTCCAAGGACCTGATGAGGAAAACTACGTTACTAACGAGTGGAAGATTATCATGACATAAAGTTTAGAAGAAGAGCAGCATGAAAATACCTGTTGGACATATGCTAATTGGACAGAAATTGGGCCCAACTCATTCTCAATATCCTCATCAGCAAAACCGTCATCCGTGAGGGTTTCCTGACCAATTCTGTCTCAAGCCAATAGTATCTTTATCAGGACATGATTGTAAATGTACTTGAGTGCTGATAAAGATACAGAAGACACGAGATCATATATACATCCCTAACACTAGACTGATGTGACTATCAATAGAAGGATACTATGACTAAACAGTTGGCAGTGATGCTAAGACAAGAAAAAAACTGAGACCAAACAGCAAGGTTCAGTGTTCATCTACAAGTGGCAGCCCTATTAGCAATTACTAGTAGGAACGATCGCCTAGAAGATACAGAGAATGACCAATTCTAAGATTATTAAAGCTCAAATTCTCAGAGAAAACAAAGAGAGATGATATACTGTGATATACCTACCTCCTGGCAGTGAGCAAAAGCTGTTCTGCATCGGCGTAGTTACCGTTCTCAATCAAAGAGCAAGCGGTGTTGAAAGCCAGCTCAAAGCTACTAGTCGGTTTGATCCTCCAAGACTCCAACGCTCCTTTCACTTGAGAAGCTTTACCAGATGAAACCAAACCGGCCACGAAATTGACCTCCGCCGTCTCAATCTTGGAGTCCCTGAGCGTCTGATACACACCCACGCAAGCATCTGTTTTCCCCAAGCGGTAGAGAATCTGAGCCTCCAAAAGCGAGGTCTCGGAATCTCTCTCTCGGCCTCTTAAACACGCAAAAGCCTCGTCTAGCTTGTTTTGACGGTACAAGCAATACGCCTA
The DNA here is from genome assembly GCF_000801105.2 of Raphanus sativus. Taxonomy (NCBI): domain Eukaryota; kingdom Viridiplantae; phylum Streptophyta; class Magnoliopsida; order Brassicales; family Brassicaceae; genus Raphanus; species Raphanus sativus. The sequence goes on from NC_079517.1 coordinate 10,212,439, forward strand.
TTAAGAGAATCAATCAATAATGGAGAAGCCGTTAGAGCTAATACAATCTGCACAATGTATTTCGATTACGCTATGAAAACTGACCTTTTGGAACCCTAGATCGATGGGAAGCTTGTGGAAGGAGTGAATGACGGAGAGAGCATCGTCGATCTTATCGTCTTTGACAAGAGCGACAACTTTGCATTGGATCGCATCCTCGTCGGCAGGTGCAATCGACAAAACTGGAAGAAAAAAATAAATCACAATTTCAATTTCACCTGAGAATTGTGGGAGGGAGGGAGAATGTGTATACATACCTTGATCAGCGACCTTAACGGCTTGTTCGTATTCGGATCGATTGATGTGCCTATCGAGAGTGGTGAAGAGATCTTCGATTGCAGGAGGAGGCTGTGAGGTTTTGGGTTTCTCTTTCGATTTTGGAGCCATCGTCGATGGATTTGCTGGGAGAAGACAACGGAGATCGAGCTAGAGAAGTGTTTGATGCATTTGTTGTCTTCGAGTTCAACTTATGTATGGATGGATGGCTGCTTCTGATTTGTCCAAGACGATACTCATGGGCTTTTAATGGGCCTATACTCTGATTCATATTTTCACTCTTTCGTGGTGCTTATTTGTAATTTGAAGATACACGATAATTATCCGAAGACCAAACAGATAAGATTGTTAAAGGGATGTAGAAGGTTTAATAATTCCAAATAAAAATGAAATACTAAATTTAATTACCTTAGTTTTTTTTTTTTTTGTCAACTGGTCACTTTTGGACCTTTAATCCAAAAAACTGAGGTAAGTGGGGGTCGAACCCCCGACATCAGGGCCCGAAGGCAGAGCTCAGCAGCCACTTGGCTACGAACGACCCGACATTTAATTACCTTAGTTAGCTTGGAATTAAAAATAAGAAAAATTAAGACTGAGATCAAAATTACTTGACGTCTCCACACGAAGATTATCGCGTCCGTCTATCATTTTCAGCCTTGAGGTTGAGGGGGGGGCCATCAGCGAGCTGAGTGACACACACTACACCTTGACCTTCTAAGCTTTGCTTTTTTCCCTCCTCCCACTCCCAATTTATTTTCCCGAGAGAGAGGAAAAATGTCAGAAAAGGATGAAAACGACAAGAAAACTCAAGGATCTAATAACCCTAAGAAGGTCAAACTCGAAACCTTCACCGGAGCCGCCGGTCTGTTAGGACTCGCCGTCAGTTTCGCCATCTTCGCTTTCAACTCTCACAAACAAAAATCCAAAAAGAAAGGTACACACACACTCTCCCCCTCTCCCTCTCCCGCTTGCTTGAATCCATTCGTATCTCACAATGCTGACGAGGGATTCTCGATTTTAGGTCTTCCCGGATGCGACACTGTTCGCGTCACCCTATCCGCGAAGGAGATTCTCGATTTAGCCGACGAAATCATCTCCAAATCCACTAGAGTCCACGACGCCGTCGCCTCGGTTCCTCTAAACAAGGTAAAACTCGAAACTCACTCGAACTCACTCACTCACACCAATACGGGAAAAAAAAACGTTCTCTGACTTGAAAATGTTTGATTGATTCCTTTTGGTAGCTCTCTTATGAGAATGTTGTGTTGCCGCTGGCGGAACTCGAAGCAAGGCTGCTTCCTCTTATACAATGCTGTGTGGTTCCTAAGATGGTATCTCCTCACGATAGTGTTCGTAAAGCTAGCGCTGAAGCAGAGATGAAGATAGACGCTCATCTTCTCTCCTCCAGGTGTTTTTGTACGTTCTGTTGGCATGAAATGCTGTTTTTTCTGAAACTGATGTTTATATCTTTGTGGCGAGCTTTTATCAGGAAACGGGAAGATGTTTACCGGGTTGTCAGAATTTATGCTGCGAAGGGGGAATCGATTGCTCCTGATGCTAAATGCTACCTACAGTGTCTGGTAAGGAAAACTGAATCATATGATATTTACTGGCTGTCGCAGATACTACTACTACTATATTACATGATCATGGAGTTAATGTATGATGTTCCTTCTGCGTAGTTGTTAGTTGTTACCAATTCTAATTTTCTCTTTCATTGTTATGAAAGTTGTTAGTCCATGACTTTGTACTGTTGGAAGTGGTTTGACCAGCCTTGAATTGCTTAACGACATGTCCCACTTGCAAGTTTGATGCTTTTGAAGTATTCTGATCCTCATGGACTAGCAAATAGCAATCTTTAGGGTTTTGTAGTCATGATCTTCTTCCAATTGCTCTAGAAAAAAAGCGGATGGGATAATGAGATTTATTTCATAGAAGTATAGCACATTTGCGAGAGTTGCTTGCAGACTTCTGTTGTCTTTGATAAGCTGTGGGATTTGGGTATTGATTTATGTTTTATCAGTGACAGGTTAGAGACTTCGAGCACAATGGTCTGAACCTTACTACAACAAAAAGAGAGGAAGTGGGGAGATTGAAAGATGAAATTGATGAGCTAAGCTTGCGATACGTTCAGAATTTAAATGAAGATAGTTCCTGTCTTTTCTTTACTGAGGCTGAGCTTGCTGGTTTGCCTGTAGAATTTCTTCAGGTGTTTAACCTGAATGTTTTTTAGCTTACTCTGTCGCATACAAATCCGTGACCTTGTCTGTCTCCGACTTGACTTTTTCTGAACTACTTTCATTTCTGCATTTCTTCCTGCAGAGTTTGGATAAAACTCAAAGTAAAGAATTTAAGCTCACCTTGGAAAGTAGTCACGTAGCAGCTATTCTAGAGTTATGCAAGGTAACAATTCCCATGTGCCTTTTAAATTCCCATTCCACAGATATTGTGGAAGATGCATTTACTTCCAGTTCTTGATGCTAGCTTTGTATAACTGGGGAAAACATCTCTCTGTGTTCAGAACAACACATTCAAATTTGTCTTTAAACAAATTTTGGCTGTTGTTTTAAACTTTGCAGATAGCCAAGACAAGGAAGACAGTGGCTATGGCGTATGGAAAGAGATGTGGAGATGCCAATATTCCGGTGTTACAAAAATTGGTACTTGCATGTTTACTCCAGAAACCGTTGGCAGAAGTCTGCAGCAGACCTCTTAATGTTCTTGTCTTTGTAGGTTCAGTCGCGCCACAGATTAGCTCGCTTACTTGGTTATGCACACTTCGCTGATTATGCTCTTGATCCTAGGATGTCAAAGACATCAACAACGGTTTGTGAATGATCCTTCACGTGGGTTGTTATCATTCTTCACATCGTCGATTATACTGAGGCCCTTCTTGTGTCCAGGTGATCAGATTCCTGGAGGACATCTCTTCCAATTTAACGGATTTGGCTATTAGAGAGTTTTCTATTCTGAAAGATCTGAAGGTAAATATAATGTTGTTATTTCATATCACAGATAATGCTTTTCTGAATACTTAACTTGTCGGGTTCTAATATCAGAGGAAAGAAGAAGGGGATCTTCCATTTGGCGTAGAAGATCTTTTATATTATATAAAGAGGGTAGAGGAGCTGCAGTTTGATCTTGACTTCGGAGATATCCGACAGTATTTCCCTGTCAGTTTGGTCCTTTCCGGAATCTTTAAAATATGTCAGGACCTTTTCGGTTAGTTAAGAGTCTGAGCCCTTACATCTTTTGGGGTCTTTTAATATATTTTTTTGCTATGTCATAGCCTCATAGCTTACTGACCAGTCTTATGATTTCTCTATTCAGGAATAAAAATTGAGGAGGTTGCAGAAACTGATGTCTGGTATTATGATGTTCAAGCTTTTGCCGTGTTTGACTCCGGGTCTGGAAAGCTTTTGGGTTATTTCTATCTTGACATGTTTACAAGGTCCGTCATTAACCTTAGCTCATCATTCGCTTCAGTTTCGAAGCCTCCGTTTTATTTTTACTCGTAAGCACAATTTTGTTGGACAGGGAAGGGAAATTTAGTCACAGCTGTGTGGTGACTCTTCAGAACAATGCATTGTTCTCCAATGGTTCATGTCAGGTGACAATCTTACATCCTTGTCGGATATTTATTTGATGTGTCATGCAGTTCAAAAATATAAACAAAAACCTGTTCTGGCATTTACTTTGTTACTGTTTGTCCGCAGATTCCCGTGGCATTGCTTATTGCACAATTTTCAAAGGATGGTGGTGGTGAAGCTATGCCATTGGGATTCTCTGAGGTGGTTAATCTTTTTCATGAGTTTGGCCATGTGGTACGTGAATGAGATTTGTTACAATGTGTTAATCCTGTGGTGTATCTTTTGTATATATCAAAGGATGTTATGAACTGATGTTCCTTGGCAACCATTGGCAAACAGGTCCAACATATCTGCAATCGTGCTTCATTTACTAGATTCTCAGGCCTACGTGTTGACCCTGACTTTCGGGAGATCCCTTCTCAATTATTGGAAAACTGGCAAGTTTACTGATACTTGTGTCATTCTTTCTTTATCAACTCAGACCCTTACTAATGGATTATGATTCTGGTATCTCTAGGTGTTACGAGAGTTTCACCTTGAAGTTGATATCAGGTTACCGTCAGGTGAGTGGCTTTTCACACCAAATTTGTTGACTTGGGATTTTTACTCATGTTGCCTTGGAGGCTGACTGGTTTATTTAATTTGTTGGAATTGCAGGATATCACCAAGCCACTGGTTGATGAAGTCTGTAAAACACTCAAACGTTGGCGATATTCTTTCTCTGCACTCAAGTCGCTTCAGGAGATATTATACTGTGAGACATCTCTGCACGTGTTTTCGGTTCTCTTTTCTAAAACATCATCAAAATGGGTTTTTATTGCTACAGTCAAAAGTTATCTTGATGATTATATGCCTCTCAACTTTGATTTATGTTAGCGTATCCACTTAAATTTTTATTTTGTTACAACTGTTCGGACTAATGGTTTATTATTGAGATCAGTAGACTGTGTGGTGCTTATTATACTAAGAGGCATTATAGCTCATGATAAGGTAAAATGTGGCATTGACTACTGATGTTTGAAACATTGATGATCAGGTCTATTCGATCAAAGAATATATTCGGAGGATGATGTGGACTTTGGTCAGCTAATCAGGAGTCTTCATCCAAAGGTAAAAAGCAGAAACTATCAAAGCAACCTGGTTTATATATTAATGATCAGTAGTGTCTTTCTCGCGCTACAGGTGATGTTAGGGTTACCAGTGGTGGAAGGAACAAACCCTGCATCATGTTTTCCACGTGCTGTAATTGGCTCCGAAGCAACGTGTTACAGCCGTTTATGGAGTGAGGTAATGATAGATTTGCACTCCGCGCTGATTTCTCTTACCATCTGAGAATCTGATAATTTTGTTTTCACAGGTTTTTGCAGCTGATATATTTGCTTCACAATTTGGGGATGGGCATCCGAATCTGTATATGGGGTTGCAGTTCCGTGACAAAGTAAACGATATCCAGAAGCGTATTTGTGTCTATTCTTGAATTTAATGGTGTCTGTGACTGTGAGTGTAACGCCAGATTTTACTTCTTCAGGTATTGGCCCAGGGAGGAGGCAAAGAAGCCATGGAACTTCTCACCAGTTTTCTCGGAAGGGAACCATCAACACAAGCTTACATCGAGAGCCGGACAAAGTATGGATTGTGATATCTGCGGCATTTAACATTAGGATGTTCTGTAATGAATCTGCCGGCTGGTGAAAATTGAAAATGCTGTTTTGTGAAGCTGAACAAACTTTTTTTCTTGTTTTAGTGAGCTGAGACGGGGCCGAACGCTTTAGTTGAATTGGAATCATTCATTTATTTAAATACTTTCCTCTGCGTCTTACGCAGCCCAAACCCAGATTACCAACCAAACCCAGCCCAAATATCTACATTATTCTAGCTATTCTATTATGTGTGTACATAGACGTGAGGTGGTTCAAGCTGGTACATTAGAATAATAAGTGGCTAAATATCCCTTTCCGGTTCAATTAAACCGAGTAGGACAAGTGGCATACTCAATGGATAAGGTGCGATCCAACGAAATCATCGTCCCCAGAACTCCCCCGAGACAACAAGACACGACTGAGATAGTGCAGAAATGGAGGTGAGTATGTCTCTCAACGCGTTGTCTCGGCTTCCACTGAAGAAGAATACAGGAAGACTGGAAGAGGTCGGTTTAGCGAGACACTCTCTGGTGAAAACACCGAAACAACGACGGCGGATGGTGTTCGTGGTGGAGGCGAAAGGGAAGAAAGGAATGGCGGCTCGACAGTATCAACGGACGCCTCCTCCTATGCCTAAGATTGAAGACGACGGAAACCCTAGATTCGTTATCTTCATCCGTATGGCCAATGTTCGTCTCTCTTCCTGTCTCATCACCTTACTTGCTTGAAGTAGTCAAGATAAGATTGTTGTGTACTAACAAGTGTTTCTTTGTATGTAGGTGTATCTTTGGTATCCGCTTAGTATAATAGCCGGTGGTACAACGGCTAAGATCATGGTTGCTGCTAAAGATAACCTCTTGGGGAAGTATATTTACAAAGACACCATTGCTAGAAACATTGCTGCTGTTATTTACAGAGTGAGTAAAGACAAGCTGCTTGTTGTCTGATTGTGAGATGTGATTTTTTCTGATTGTTTTGCATCTTCCAATAGGATGAGAAGGAGATACAAAAGACTGCTATAAAACAGCATCGGGTCTTGCGGACTGCCACTGAGTTTCGTTATGGCTACAAACTTGTTGTAACTGCCTCTCTCTCTTTCAGTTATTTTGGTGGTAGCTCTGTTTCTTTTCGTTTTACAACCCTATGAAGTCTTTGGTTTTCACTTGTTACGTCTGCATTGTGAATTCAGGAAAACGGGAACATGAGAGCTGCACTTAGTACCTCAGATGTCATCGAGGTGAGCTGTATTGTACATACGATACGACCACTTTGAGCTCAGCTCTCAAATTCCATAAACTGTGAGTAAAGGGTGACATGTGAGGTTTGTCCTGTAATATATAACAGCTCCCAACTCAGGACCAGCTAAAAACAGTGTTGGACAAAGTGAAAGACTTTTTCGGGGATGCAAAAGAGTCGTTCGGTAAGATATCATCGTTGAATCCTGGGGCAGATGAAGAAATCCCTGATGAGAAAGCCAAGCAAGTTTAGACAGACAGGTAACAAAGGCTCTCTGTTCATCTTCAGTACATGTTTTGGTGTCTTTTTCAGCAGAATCATATACCGTATGACTATATTTTCCAGGATCCATCCAAGGCTGGAGAATTGACACTTGATGGCCTAATTCCAATCTCAACCGTCTTGATATGGGATCCAGAAGGTCCACTGGATAATACTATGACGAGATTCCCGCTATTTTGTCCACATTTTTTCTTTCTTTTATACACCTCTCAGAGAGAAACAGTTTCTCTTAAATCTTCTTGTAAACTTATTGTGTCTGTAGATTTGTTGAAAGAAAGAGCTGTTTGGTGGCAACTTGCGAGTTCAACTTTTCTTAGAAAGAAAGAGTATTGGTTAGAATTCTCTGACATTCTTTGTTCCTAAGGTTTTGGGGCAGATTCTCAACAGCTAGCTAACAAGTGTCCAGCGGATGATAGGATACATAAAGCCAATGTGTAGGAGTACAAGATGCAAAGGTGTGTGATAAGCCAATGTGTAGAGATCTTATTCTCAAGCTTTTTCCTACCAAGTGCAGAAACACGTGAAGGAAAGAAAACCAATGTGACAGTTTAAAGATCTTAAGCGAGGAGGGTATGAAACATATGGTCTTTATCATTGTGGTGTAGTTAGTCTATGACACTCACGGATTTTATTGTACATGCATTAGATCATGGAAAGGTTCTTGGGAAAAGCAAGATTATTATTTTCAGGTATACCCACAAAATCTTTCTGCATAACACCAAACCAATATACGGAAAATAAGTTAATGGAACAAGCTCAAGATATGAATAAACCTTGGTCTACCATGAGGGTATACTCGTCAGGGTCGGGCAGCCGGTCGTTTCCATACCAAAGGTTGGGTGGGAGCTCAGACAGGAGTGATGGGTTACAAGTGTAATCTTGAAACTGGAAGTTTTGGAGTCCGGTGTTTGCGAAGAAATGCTCTTCTTGAAGCCAACTCAATTCTAAGTCAGTGTCTAAAGAACCTGAATGATGCGCTTCTGGAAGTTCCCAGTTCAACTCTGTATTTTTGCTGGTTGCATTTGGGCTGAACTCCTGCAGCTTCACACAGGGGACGGCAGAGAGGGGAGCGGACAAGTCCAGATCTTGTGGCATGAGAATCTCACAAGTGCCACCTGCTGCTGTGTTCTCATAAGAAGGCTTCATTTCCTCTTGCAAGAGAGACGGTGCAGAGTTTGCAGCATAGGAACTTTGGCTTGCCAATGGTTGTTGTTGTTGCTGGAGAAAGCTGCTCTCGTACAGAATTGGAGGCTTGGATTCAACTGGGTCTGGAACATCATTCCAGGGAAGCAGAGAGCCAAACACACCGGATGAGATGGGAGGATCAAATCCTATACGTGTCTTTTTGGCTTTTGGAGGCATGTGGACATCACTGGTGGGGTCAGACACAGAAGATGAAGCAAGTTGCTTTTGATCAGTCTCTGTTGCTTTAAGGAATGCATAGCTGCTCTTGCCAGGAGGGCTTTGATGTCCTGAATTAATCTCAGCATCTTTTGGAGGTGAATCCATATTCTTTACTCCACCAGAATAACACTTTATCTCCTTCCCTTTCTCTAATCTACTCAGGTACAGTCTGTATTTCTACAAAAATAAAATAAAAAATAGAAAAAGTGACAAAAAGATTAGTCTTCCTCTTTTGGGATAAAGAGAAGGTAAAGTTTTACCTGAAGGTGGCTTGCAACATTTTCTCTAGTGAGCCATGGAATATTCATGAGGTCTAATATCTTCTTTGGACCAGCTTCTGTCAAACACAAAGAGACCGGAAACAAAAAAAAAAGGTCACCGCTCTATGAAGAAGACATGATAGGGAAGAAACAAAAGGTACTTACTGTGATCACATCCGATCTGGTTAACAGCGTTAACAAACTTTTGGTGAAGCTCATAAGACCAAACTACTCTAGCTTTCTTGGAGGAAGATGATGAGTCACTCTCATCCTGAAGAAGCTTCTTCTCAAAGTCAAAGTCTTTTCTCTTCTTCCCAAAAGAAACATCTTCACCTCCTCCAAGAAAGTGTGCTTGGGTGAACCAGTCAGCTCCTCCGTCATAGCAGCAGCCTTCTTTGTCTCTCACTTCTTGAAGTTTCTTTCTCAGAACATGTTGCCATATGATCTTCAGCTCCTTCATTCTTATCGGCTTCAGCAGGTAGTCACACGCTCCGTGCTGGACTCCTTTCATGACTCTGCTTGTTTCACCGTCCACCGACATCACTGTAAAAGCGACAACAAGATTAATAATATAACCTTTTGTGTTTTATTTATTACGCAAGATCGATCATATATATAGAACTAGTCTCACTTATGACAGGGAGGTCCAGTTCGAGTCCAACGTGCTCAAGGAGCTTGAAGCCGTCCATGTCAGGCATGTTCACGTCGCTGATCACGATGTCAAACCCGTCCTTACGCTCCCGTAGCAACCTCAAAGCTTCTCTAGCTAACCCACAGGTAGTGACTACAACAAGGTTAATTTAAAAAACAGAGGAAGTTAAGGAGACATCTCAGGTGGGATTTGAGGAATAAGTGTAAAAACATAAGAAGGGGGAACCTTCGTAAGAGCACTTCTTGAGCATTTTCTCGAGGATCTTGATCCAGGTTGGGTCGTCGTCAACCACAAGAACCCTGAGACCAACGGGAGAGAAGCCTTTCTCCATGTTCGCCGGCAAAAGAAAGAGAGAGAGATAGATAGAGATAGAAAGTGGTGTATGTGTGAGTGTTCTTTTTTTGGAAAGAAGTTTTTTTTGGAAAGAAGTAAGTGGGAGGGGGGTTTTTGTTTGCATTCATTGTTGAAAAGTTACCCTAAGAATATTTGGCGCCGTTTAGATAACGGACACTGGTGGCGCATGTTAACCTTTACCTCTCTCACTTCTTTGTTTTGGAAACTATGTTTAGAAGTTAGAAATTAGAATATTAAAAATTTTGGATAAAAAAAAGAAGAAGTTAAAAATTGGAATATAGTTTTTTTTTTTTGTTTTTTTTTGTTTTTGAGGATTTCTTTCGGAGAAGGAACTTTGTTCGGTCTAAGTTCACTTATAAAAAAAAAAGTTGTTAGAAATTCTATTTTGTTTTCTCTCTCTTTAGATTTGTAAGTTGATGTATTTCACTGCTCAATATTCCTCCAATAATGTAGCTCCTTCAAATTGCTCTTAGAATATTGTCACGATAATATTATAGATTATAGTACTTATAAAGTTATAATGTGTATTAGATTATAACTATATCTACAATTCTTTTGGTATTTTACACTTAAGTTTCTCTTGTAATTTATTATATTCTAATCAGATTGTTTTTTCCTGACTGTACATTTAGGGGAGTGTATTCAACCGAAAATTTCAGGTGATTTGTATTAAAATGACAAATCCACTCTTATTCAAACATGAATTTTAAAAACTCATTTAAAATTCACTGTTATTGAACTTGACATTTCGTAAAGTACCTGAAATACACTGTTATTGAAAATATTTTAAGTTGTGGAGTTTTAAAGTTTTGAGATGATTTTAGGGTGTTTGGGTGGAGTTTCTTAGCTAAAAAAATTAAAATTCAAATTCCACTGTTTTAGGTGATATTCTAGATTAGTTTAACAAAAATCACCTAAATCTCTACAACTTATTAAAATCACTGAAACTCCATTTAAAATCAAATCACATCAAATGTTAAATTGAATACATCCTCCTTAATCTTATTTAGAGTCAGACCTACCGTATTTGTACATTTGTTGCATTAATTATTCTTTTTGAAATTTCATACTAGCATATTGCGACAAGATATATTTAAAACAAATATATTTATTATTTATGTATTTATTGCGACAAGAGTATTATTCACATAACTAGATATCTTTTCTTAAGTTGGTCGTTGACTTTTCAGACACGTAGAGACCACTGTCAACTACTCCCAAGGTTGAGTAGGCTCTTTCACAGGAGGTTTCTGCAAATTATCAGGGATTACTTGTGGAAGATGTACATGTCCAAGTAAATCTGCAGATCAAACTGTTTAAACCGCAGCTTAGACATGGATTTTTTAGTATCGCATGATCCAGTTGACATAGTTCCCAGTTAACCCTTAAGACTTCATATGTTTTGATCTTTACTCTTTAAATGTTTGACACTGGAAGAAATTAGTAGAAAGGCAAAAAATAATAAAAGGAAAATGGTACAGCTTGTAATGCACAAAGCTTTTTTATGGATGAGGACGTGGCCTGTCGAGACTTGACAAACCACAACAGATACCTCATTCATTATTGTTTCCTTTCCTTTTATATAACCTTTTTGCCAATAAGAAAAAGGATAACGCATTACAACTTTATAATCAGTGTTATCATTGTGGTATTATTATTTGGGAGATGTGGATGTGCACAGTATACTGGCCATGTATCTGTTCTTGGGATTAGAAACGTTGTATGCACGTGACCCTGCGTTTGAAGGTACCTCGTCTCGACTATTTCAATTTTACTTTTGTTAGTGGTATTTTACAGTATTCTAAACCTTTGATTTATGCGGCCGGCTAGCGGCGCATTAGGCGGCATCAGATGCTATGCAGTGATCAGACTTCCCAATTACATACCATCGTATACTCCAGAGGCAGATATTGGTATAGGATTAGGAAGATGGTGCAAATGCCACCGGGTTACCATCAAGAGACTGTATTTTACCTTTGTGTTTGTTAGCAAAATTTGTGTAGCTCAGTTGGTGAAAAAGCTACAATTATTTTTTATACGGTTATCTAAGAATTGAATTTTGATACTTTTTGTCATCATTTCCATTTTCTTAACTTTTGAATTTTTGTTTTTGTTTTTCTAGTTAACTAGTTAGAGTAAATTCTCTATATTCTATTATCCATGTTGTGTTTTTCAAATATATTTAGTTTTATTCTTATTTCTTAATTAGAATTATTTTTCATTTTTATTTTTATTGGTTTTAGCGTTTAAACAATAATATATCCTTTTATTTAGAGTTAAATATAAGGTGAGTACTCGTTGTCTTACGTGTATCCGATACTTGACTTCCCGTGTTATCTTGAACACTTGATCAAAAATGAATTATTTGCAAATTACTTTTTTTTTATTACTTGCTATTATGAGTACTTGTGAACTATTCACGAATATTTCTGAATATTTAAGAATTACTTACTAAATTATACTCTACTAAATATTGACATGAAAGTTTGTTTATTTATTCTACTAAAAAACATAAAAATTACTTTAAATATTTGTGCATGTTTCAAGGAAACGGATTTAAGTTGAGTAACGAGTTTAATATCTTATTTAGTAATAGACTGTCCTGGTTATTAAACTAATATAAAAAACATGACAATATTATTTTGAAATTAACAAGTAATTAACAAATATTTCATAGAACGAGTAAGGAGAATCAAGTAATGATGCAAGTATTGAGAAATAAAATGATATTTAATATTTGGTTTATTCTTCCGAATAATGAAATTTGTCCACTTGTTACTCGACTTAGCAACACCGTGAACTTTCAAAACAGGTACGGATCAAGTAACTAATATAAGGAAATATCGAGTAATGATGTTCAACGCTACTTTTATTGTCTTATTACATATTTCTATAGTTGTGTTTTATATCTATACTATTAAAGTAGGATCTTATTGGATTTTTTACTAAAAATACCATTTTATTTATAAACATTGCATATTTCATTAAGGGCAATCAAGTAATATTAATAAAACATCTATATTGGGTCATTTTTTTGGATCCAGCCCATTGCCTACATTATCTCTCTTGGGCCATTTGAGCCAATTAAGAAATCAAATTCAATTCTTATTTTTTTTCTCCAAATTCAAATAATTTATTTTTAACCATTCTTAATATTTTGTGTAGTGAACAAAAATTAATCATTTAATTATTATGTTTTTTTCTTTTTTAAATATAATTTAAGCATTCATAAAAAAATTTGAATTTTTTCATTGAAAAGTATAAATCTTTATTAAAAGTATAAATTTTTATATTAAAAAATTAACCACATAATAAAATCAATTTATCAGAGTTATACCAACTTAATTTATTAAAAAAAATAAAATTTAATTTTCTGAACATAAATATTCATTAGACCTGAGCGTTCGGGTACGGATCGGTTCTTTCGGGTATCAGGTTTTTCGGGTTTTGAAATTAAACCCCATTCGAGTATTATAAAATTTCGGGTCGTGTTCGAGTCGGGTCATTCCGGGTCCCGGTGGGTTCGGTTCTCATGCATAAGAACCTGAAAAATAACTAAATAACCAAAGTATCTAAAACGGGTTCGGTTATTTGTACTCAAAGTAATCAAAGTATCTGATTCGGTTCAAATTTTTGTATCCAAATTACTCAAAAGTAACCAAAAATATCCATTCTATACAGTTTTTTAGGTAAACTTTTATCCAAACTATCATATTTTATCCAAAAATACTCAAAAGTACCGAAAATAACTACTATAGTTAACTTATAATATTAATTTAAAATATTAAAATAATTATAAATATAATTATAATATATATATTTAGATATATATATTCACATTTCGGATATCTTTGGGTACTCATCCGGTTCTCGGTTCGGGTCGGATTCGGGACCGGTTTTTCGGATATAGCAATTTAGAACTCATTCGGATATTTACTCCGGGTCTGATCGGGTTCGGGACCCTGATTTACGGGTCGGTTTCGGGTTGATTCTTCGGGTCCGGATATTGTGCTCAGGTCTATACTCTTTTAAAATGAAACACGATAAAAAAAGATAAAAAGCTTAAATTTTTTTATAAAAAACAAATATATGAAAATATGACCTTTACTAAATATTTGTCAATTTAAAAAAATAAAAAAAAATAAACCCGCGCTTTCAAAGCGCGGATCAAAATCTAGTTTTCCTTTAAAATGATAAGAACAAATTAATGAACAACATAAAACAAAGAAATGGTATAAATAATTTTTTTATTATTTAAAATCAATTCTATTGTGCCCCATGCAAGAATCATAATGTCTAAGTAGACGTTAAGCAGCCAAGGCGGAATCTAGCCACATTTTAGATTATCATAAAAAATTCAGATAGTATAATTATATATTGTTCTTTTAAAGCTCTGTTAGTTTCATCACCGCTGCGTCCAGCGGTAGCGTCCGTTAATTAAGCATTTCATCACGACAACATATAACGCCAGTGAAGCACCATCGACTTGCTTTTCAGCCGCTGCGTCAGCTAACAACAAACGAAACCACGCAGAAAATTTTAGCGTCACTGGCATCTGTTTTTCTATGCAACACTTTGTGATCAGTAATTATTTTTAAAAAATATAAGAAAATACAAATGATCACAAAATATTATGAGTACAAATTCAAATTTAATGGATATTCAGATAAAGATATATATTTATATAGATATGAAACTACATACCATATAAAAATATGTAAATATTTTAGTTTCAAAATTTACATTGAACAAGTATTGAGAACTTAATATATTAATTTCAAAATATGCATCGAATTTTTAAGAATAATTATAAATTATTAAACTATTAAAATTCATACATTGAAAATTTGTTATCAATAGTTTAGAAATTTTATTATAAACATATACAAATAATCTTAAAATCATATGATTAAATTTTTTCATTTAATAGATAACCATATTAGAAAATCATTTGATTAAAAAATTTCATTTAATAGATATCCCCCGAAGTTAAGAGTCGAGATCCACACACAAGGTAAACTTAACCTCTTCTCAAGCGGCATTAAACCCAAAGAAACATGATTCTCACTCTTGAGAAATACTTTGTAGACTCCACTTGACCCAACATTACTTAGTGTGTGTCTAAAAACATTTGACATAGGAGTCATAGAGTATCTTGTTCTAAACTATTTTTACATTATTCTTCCCGATTATCTATCCCCGAGGGAAAACAGTCAGAGACTCACTGCGATGATTAGTGGCGAACACGAGATATAGCAGAAGACGTACGTTTTATTCCGTACGTATTTGTTGGTACCTCTCTACTTAAGATAAAATATGACATGGGTTTGAGTGTGCATATATTCGTCGCAATTAATTAGTTAAAACATATTATATACTAGAATAGACAGAGGTTATAATAATGCGCCACAAAAGATGCACTAAGTTTGGATTAGACCCACTCAACCCAAGGAAAAAGGTCTGATAGAGTCATTTCTCCAATCACCTGCCGACAATTCATACTTCTTGTGGTCAAATTGTAAATCCCTAATTTGTAGAATGTCTCCTTCACGTTGGCTCGTGTCATCTACGCGCTGCTTTGAGCACTAATCGTCAATTATGTGTGTATAAATCAATGCTTAATGCTTTGATCAAAAAAAAAATCAATGCTTTCACCCTCTAATTATTGGGTGGTATAAGTATAAAACCACTACCAATGAACGTTAATCGTTCCTTTAACTGAAGTTTCTCACTACTTTATTCACCATTATAAATGGTTTGATACCATGGTACTTAATTTTAAAAGCTTTAATTATGTAACTAAGAAGATTATAATAAATGAAAACCAATGAGTGCGTAACTGCATCCCAGTTAAGGGGACATCCACATATATGTAAATATCAAGAGATTTTGGGCATGTAATCTTCTTCCAAGTGCTATTCTATATATACAATGATCCTTAAACCTTTTGTTGGTGTTTGTAGTCGAGTTAATGGCATTTGATTTTGCATTAGTGTTGGTAAATATTCTCTCCGTTTTCAAAAAATGATTTTTAGAGTATTCATACATATTAATAATATAATAAATAGTTACAATTAAATTTACTATTTAATCTTATTATACAGTTTCATATCAACTAATATTTAATCAATTCAGATATTATCAATTAATGTTTTTATAATATACTAAAATGCTTTAAAATATAGAAAATCTATCTTTATAAAACAAAAAAAAATTAATTTTTTTTTGAATCGGGAGAATATATCACAATCTGATAAAAAATTGATTAAAACATAAATAAAAGAGATACGTGAATTATGGATGAAAAGTAAAACAATAAGCTCAAACAGTTTGAAGTTGATAACAAAATTAAGCAGTAACAAAACAGTCAAAGTTGAAGTCAACTACTCAACTTCAGAGTGAAACACAAAACTTGCCAGTCTAAATATTCAGTACATAAAAAGGCTAAATTAACAAAAATAAATGCAATATATAATAAATCAAAATATTACATATATAGCTAAAATGTAGAAAACAAAAGAAAACAAGATAAAATACAACTAATTCCATCCATAATTCACTATACTCTACTTATATTTAGTTTTATGTTATTTACTTTAGAAATCCCTTCCAATATGAAATACTTAACTTACTTAGTACCATATTCAACTTTCATCCACACATAATCTGATCTAGTACTTGATTTTCAATTTATGTTACTTGTTTTTTTTTGCCAAAATTTATGTTACTTGTTTGTTCTTAAAGATTTTTTTTAAAGAGTCATTCAATTCTCTGTTGTCAAATAATTAATTGTTAACTTTGTAAGAATAAAAGCATCGCAACTTCTGCAACGTGCCTTGCACTTATAACTAATCAACCCTCTTCCATATTAATTACAATCCTATAACTCCTACGATTAATTGAACCATTAGCCCTACTGCATACTGATATATACTCTTTAAGATATTTTACAGATTTTGTACCTACTTAGATATATTTTTGAAGTTATAAATAAGTGTAAGTGGGAAGCCTACAAGTGTTTGGTTTGATTAGTTCTTTATTGACTATTTACGGATCTAATCATAGATTGCAAATGGCTAAGGCTTATTTTGGAACGAGGACTTGGTTCATTTATGGAACGACTTTCAAGGAGCCAATGAATATTTTGCCTATAAAAGTCTATCATTTTGTTGCCACTCAAAAGAAAAAAAATTAACATGCAGCTGCACATGACACCTTTGTTATTTTTGAGCTATTCATTATATATAAACCTTCCATTTTATGCAATTAAAAATAATTGAAAATTAATTTCAGTCTCAAGTTTGATTGAATAATATTTGAAAAAATGAAGTAAGATAGTTAATGTAATTTTAAATATAATATTTTTTTTGACAACAGAAATCAAACTAGGTAGTTGCTCCTACCGGTCTGGAAAGCTAAATCGAAAATATAAAATCAGACATAAATCATAGTTGAAAGATAATTCTTTGTATCACGTACAAACTTTTCTATTATAATATTTTGTGTTTTTGGAATTTTTCTGATTCAGAAATCAAAGAAAAAAGTTTTACTGCATCTAAACTCTTCCAAATATATAGAGAATACTGACCATTTTGATTATTTTTTAAGTGTCAACACCATTTTCACAAATTGAAAAAAAATCTGCTACAAGAATTGAAGAGTCTTTATATATTTCATTGCCCATATCAAAACTCTATACTCATCATATAAAAGTGATAGGTTTTGTCGGTGATTTATCATCCCCATCATAATATTTGTCGAATCAATCTTTCGACAAAACCATTCTTATCGGGTATAAATATCTTCCTCTCTGCACGTAATTTGAAAATGAGTCAATAAAAACAATAATTTACCTTTTTCAACAATAATTTACCTTTATTATAGACATTTAAAACATACCAATGATTTTTTATAAAAGTTTGTAATGTTGTCCAGCTCTTTTATTTTAATACGAAAACCAGTTGAAAAAATATATATCCATTTTTCTGCGATCAGCTCATATATGTTTTGTTACTCATTAGAAATCTCTTTTCTGTCAAAAAAATTATACCCAAGAAGATTATATAACTTTGAAGTCATTTTCAACTAAAGAATGGAAAAATAGAGTGGCTAAAAGGTGAAAACTTTTGAGAGGTTGGGGAGAGAATGAATTCTACATTCAAACAAACATACAATATTCAAAATGATTCCAAATTATATTGTTATTATAAGTATTATAAAAAGTAACGAAATGGAAAAATTCCCACTAACAAAAATACTTTATCCCACAAGGAGAAATTAACAAATATTTACCAAAAGAAAAAAGCGTCTGTGTATGATTGGTGACCAACAAATTGGAACGATCAAGAAGAAAATTTTCCTTCTTATCTTTTTGTTGGACACTCTCTCATACTTCTGATACTTATTTTAATGAAATTGTTTTTTGCCCACAAAATATTTTGTTCTACAAACACCTTTAAATATACAATATAAGATGATATATAGTTTTGTGTATAGAATATGAAAACCCCCTCCTACATTAGTTCAGGTTATTTGATTTTCACCAGTTTATTCTTGCTTCTGCTTTTCTCATTCTTTAATAGATTGGTACAGATACCTGATATTGATGTATAACTCACTTTACAATATAATAGTAGACAAATTCTAAAAAAAAATATAATAGTAGACAAAGTATCTAGAAATTAAGCTTTGTGTAGTAATTATGAAAATTTAATGTTTTTGCTAAATAAAAAAACCATTTAAGAATATAAACAAAAGTGGCTTTTTATTGAATTTACAGAAAACTATATTTTGTTGATATGCCGAAATATTTAGAAAACATAAGTTCAAATATTTTGTTCTCCAACAATAAAACATGTTTGTGTACATTGTTCTGAGCTTAATGATCTCTTTAATTCATTTACTTTTCCTTTAAAGTTGCTAATCGATTATCAAAATACGTTGCACAATGAAGTTGATCTTTGTCTATCAATTAATTTCATATATAAATTAGTTAACTTCAACTAGATCATTTAAAAAAAACATAAACCCAAATACTGAATTTATAAGTAGAACTTTACACTGACATACACTGTCAATGTTAACTTTACAATGTGCACGTGACTTAAAAAAATGCAGAGGTAAAAATACGTAATATATTACAAATGAATGATATGATATTGTATCTTATGCGATCGATTTTCTTGTCTTATAAATATTTTGTTTGGAAGAAGATTTATCTTTTATTTTCTAAAATATTTAAACTAAAATATAAGTATTACATTGTTTAAGGAATTTAACATACCCGAAGTTTGTGGTATTTGGAAATATCATGTTTTTTTTTCTGATATCCAGTTTCAAAAAAAAAAAAACATGATATTTCGAAATTAACAGATTTTATGATATTCTGAATTTTTACCATCTTAAAATATTTATAATAGTGGCTATGCGCTTTATATATATACATATATATATATATATATATATATATTTTTTTTTTTGAGAAAATACATATATTGTCAAGTGACACCAATATATATGTTTAATCCACACACACCAAAAAATTCACTCGATCTCTTTACCTTTCTTTGTAGCTTTTCATTTCACAACAATATTCATATATTGATTAAAATCTTCACTTTACTCTCTTTGTTAACTTAAGGGAAGATGCTGAACTTTGCAACTGTTCAATTGTTAAGAAAATATGCGCTGAATTTGTTTTATCTCAGATAGAAACTAATTTATGTGTTCATGTATAAGAAAATATATACTCCATCTGCTCCTTTAATAAATTAATCTTCAAGTTTATTTTTAATCTAGAAAGATTTATTTTTATTTGTTTTAGTTAATATTATAAATGGTACTACTTTACAAAACAATATTAATTGATTTTTTTATTTTAAATTTACTGAAGTACCGATAGCTTATAGCTTTAAAAATGTGTTTTAGCGAGAAAATAGCGTTTTTAAGAACAAACATTAATTTTTGATGAAAATATCATAAAATTATTCTATTAAACAGATAAAGTACAATAATTATTCTACATCTACACTTTACGTTCTAAGAACACTCTTCTTGTTTATACCTGCTGCCAAAATACTTACAGCATGACTGAAAGACCCAAATTTTGGCCATGTTATAGATATTGTTCGTCCACTCTTACCTCTTTAATTAAAAAGGCCTCATTGCAGACAGTAGACAGTCTCCCGAAGAAGAGCATTGTAATCTGGGAGTTTTTTAATTGCAAGAACTGTAACAAGAAAGGATCTTCTGCAATCATATGTAGTGTTGTGCATTTTATTTGTTAATTTTGATTTGATTCGTTATTCGTTTCGATCCGAAAAATCTGGATATCTGTAAGTATTTGAAGAAAATCAAATATTAAAAATAAATATCCGTTAAAAGAAAAACAAATCACAAATACTGAAAATTTTAGAGACGAATAGATCTGCTCCAACTTTTATACAAATATATTCATATGTACAATTAAATATATAAGTTTAAATGTACAATTTTATATAACTATTATTTTAACATATAAATTTATTAGTATTATTTATAAAATTACTTATAGGAGTATTAAACTAAGAAATGAATATAAACTCTTTATAAAAAAACTATAATTCTTCTAAAATTTTATGTTTTATAAGAACATATAATTGGTTTTTAAAATTTTTATGAAACATATAGTTTCACTAATATTTTTAAATTTTATATTATGTTAAAGTTATTTTTGAAAATAAATTTGTATGTTTTTCATAATTTATTTGTACTGAGCAAAATGAATGAGATAATTGTAAAAAACCGTAAATATTCGTAAATATCTGCAATTTTTGGATATTTTGAAAAACTGGATATCTATATATTTTATATATTTACGAAGCAAAATAAATTAAAATTTGAATATCCGTAAAATACAAAACAAATCTCAAATACTAAAAATTAGGATAGTATTCAATACGTGCCCACCCAGTCATATGTTGCAGCATGATATCCTTTTTGGTTCGTATTTTGTTTAACCACGAAGGTAAGATCACTTGAAATTTTTGTGTGATGATCATTTTTGCCCAATGTTGATGGCTATGGATCCTTTCGTTTCTTTATCTGTGTATGCATCTTAGTGTGGGGCTGGAGCCTGTTTCTCCCCATTTGTTTCTGATCTTTGTTACAGCTAATTGATACTAATGGAAGTATTATTCAGGAAAATAAAGATTAAAGATATTAATAATTACTATGTCATGAAGGGCGGGTATATTTTTATCAAACTTAGATTACATTAGTAATCATGATTCTTCGAAATTAGCATTCCTTGTTTGTGCCGGTGGGATCATCATCACTTTCTCTTCATAATATTAACCTTTGTTCAATAAGCTTTAGTGTTAGGAAGATTATGAAAAATCAAGTGTAAAAATATTGACAATAAATGGAAGTGGTTATACTGGACAAATAAAAGTAACTGCTCTGAATGAAGAATATGATCGTATTGAATGTGGTTAGATTAGTTCGAATATCTAGAGAAATTATAAATATTTGGTTTATTTTTTAAGTGTATAGTTGAAAATAATAACTGGACACAACATTTATTAATTGGTCATGCTTCTAAATTAATAGAATATACTAGATTTTGATCCGCCTTTAAAAAGGGCGGATATATTTTTGTTGAAAAATTATTTTACGTAATAAAACTATAATTTTTGATAAATTATATATTCGAACTTTTATGAAATTTATATTAGATTTACTTATATGACTTATTTTTTATTTTCAATATGACTAAATTTTAGAAGACTCTAAATAATTCTAACCTGTAATATGATTTAATTTATTTAAATTGAAATTAAACTTATTTTACAGTGATTTTTAATTTAAATAAAATATTTTATATCTTCAACACTTTTGTATTAAAAAATTCATTTGTACGTCTCAAAATATTTTCTATAATTTTATTAAATTTAGTTTATGTGGTTTAGTTTTTATTTTAAATGAAATTATTTTTTAAGGAGTTGAGATAATTCAGACCCGTATTATGATTTTGTTGATTTAATCATTTGTTATTTCAACTTGATTTTATTTTGAAGTTTCATTTAATAAATGTTTTCAAATAATTAACAATGTGAAAGATTTTTTGAAAAGATATGGTGCAAACATTTATGAAACAAAATTTTCAAAAAAAAACTAAGAACTGAATTATATTAAATACTCTTTAATGTAATTTAATGTAATTGCAAAATAATGACTCTTGATTGGTTACAAATAATGGTAGAAAAAAGTACATGCAATTTTTGTAATTATTTATAAATTTCAGGGGTAGATTTATAAACAGTCATCTGCTTTAATAGTATAGATAGATGATTGAAATAGGATATTTCAGAACTATTTTAATAATGATTTAGAAAATTTTCATTACAGTAAACAAATCACGGAGACAAAAGTCTTATATTGGAAATTAAATTTTATTTTCTGTGTTTAAAATCAATAGGTTCATTTAATACTTAATAATTTCTCTTTTATATAAATATATTATATAGTTTACTAATTTTAATATGTTCTATGCATTATTTATTTTTAGTTAAATGAAGGAAATTTTATATTTTAAAATAATGTTTGCTAAATTATCAATGTGTAACAAGGTGGTAAAAAACTTTATCAATGTAATATGATTTTCCATGTGTAATTTAACATATATATATATATATATATATTTTTAGTATAACAGATCAGATGAATATAAAACATATTAATAGCAACAACTTATTAATTTTTGTTTATAAATAATAACTAAATAAAATAAATGATATGTTTTTACTAATTTAACTAATGAATTATTTTAGAGAAAAATGAAAAAAAAATAAGATTTTAATCTTTCTTCAACAGATTTTGTTATTTTTAACAGATTTTGATATAACTTAAATATATATATAGTTAAAATAATTATATTAAAATATATTGTAATTAAATCATTGATTTTTTTTATATTATCTTGTAACAAAAATAAATATATTTTATACAAAATTTAGACTCAATAATTTTTGTTGAGATATTATAAATACATATATTTCATACTTTGATGACTAACTTACAAAATCACACATAAAAATCGCATAATTCTATTTTAATAAAATATATTAGAATTAAAGCAACATCTTATATATTTTAAATATGTTTGTATTAACTTCTTTATCAGTTATTATCGAATCTGGTTCAAATATTTAATCTCTTCTAACTCAATATTCATTCATGGAGTTCTGTTTCTTGAATAGGGTTCAAATGCCGGGCGCGGATATTGTGCCAGCCTTAACCACCACGTTGCAATACGATCCCAAAAATACGAACACACTATGATTTCTTGCATTGCAAGTTGTAA